>NC_139973.1:24202574-24802574 GCF_963993115.1 Abramis brama
AGAGTCTGACATATCCAAAAAATCCACATTCAAACCAAAATATCTGACTTCCTGTTGCTCAGAGCTAATGACTGTAAATTAGAAAGTTGTCCAGCTCGATGAGACCAATATGCGTACTGATTTTTGTAACTGTGGGTAAAAGTAACCCCCCCACTTTTGTCAAAAGCATTTTGAAAGTGACACACTTCCTGCTACCAGTTGGTGGCGCTATAACTTTGACTCACAATAGTTACATCCATCTGACCGGCCTCTTACCACGAACACACTGCTGAAGTTTCATCAAGATCAGTTAATGTATGCAGAAGTTATAACACTTCGTGTTTCTCTTTTCTCGCCATAAATTCGTGTCCTCGCCATGGCCAAACCGTTCGAGATATCAAAAATCCATCCGCAATTTAGAATCCTCAATGTCTTGACTTCATGCTGACCGAGTTTGGAGGCGAGTGGATGAATTCTCTAGGAGGAGTACATCAAATTCCACAGCATGCGTTTTTTAAACAACCCATAATAGCCGACTTCCTGTTGGGCGGAGCTAATAACTTAGAGTGCGGAAGTTGTTCGGCCCCATGAGATCTATATGTGTACCGAGTTTCATATTAATTCATGCAAGAGTTTTTGATATATGGACCAAGTTTTCAGACCGTGTTCAAGGGGGCGCTGTTGAGCCCCCCTGCCACGCCCGGGTACCAGCTTCAGTCCGGCCCTGATGACCGTGGGCTCTGACCTGTGTGCAAAGTTTCAAGAGTTTTTGAGCATGTTAAGGGCCCCAAAAGCCCCTGAAACCTTGAAAAACAAAGAATAAATGGAATAGACAAATCCCCCCCACCCCCTCCACACACACACACACATACACAGAGACAGAGAGAGAGAGAGAAAATTCTCCAGAAAATCCACATTCAAACCAAAATATCTGACTTTCTGATGGTCTGAGCTAATGACTGTGAATTAGAAAGTTGTCCGGCTCGATGAGAACAATATACATACTGATTTTTGTGATTCTAGGAAAAACTAAGCCCCCATTTTTGACTAAAGGTGGCGCTACTGAGCCCCTCACCACGCCCATTTCTGAAACTTTGCACATGTCTACTGTATAATAAATGTGATGTGTCTGTCGAGTTTCATGCATTTTCAAGCATGTGAAGAGTCTCAAAAGCATCCGAAAAGAATATTAAAGTTTGATGCGTTGCCACGGCAACAGTATGTAAGATATCAATAATCCTTTCACAGGTCTACATCTGCCGTGTGTCTACATTATACACATAAAGTTTTAAGCAAATCGGGTAAAATAAGAAAGTGATTTCAAAGCATTTTGAAAGTGACACACTTCCTGTTGCCAGTTGGTGGCGCTATAACTTTGACTCACAAAGGTCACATCCATGTGATCGGCCTCTTACAACGAACACACTGCTGAAGTTTCAGCAAGATCAAATAATGTATGCAGAAGTTATAACACACTTCCTGTGTCCCATTATTCGCCATAAATTCGTTTCCTCGCCACGGCCAAACCGTTCGAGATATCAAAAATCTGTTCGCAAGAATTCATCCTCAATGTCTTGACTTCATTCACACCGAGTTTGGCGGCGATCGGATGAATTCCCTAGAAGGAGTATTTCACATTCCATTGTATGCGTTTTCCAAACAACGTATAATAACCGACTTCCTGTTGGGCTTTTGTAAAACTTAGAGCACGAAAGTTGTGCGGCCCGATGAGATCTATATGTGTACTGAGTTTCATATTATTACATGCAAGTGTGTTTGATATATGGACCAAGATTTCGGACCCCATTCCAGGGGGCGCTGTCGAGCCCCCCTGCCATGCCCGGGTACCAGCTTCAGTCCGGCCCTGATGGCCGCGGGTTCTGACCTGTGTGCAAAGTTTCAAGAGTTTTTGAGCATGTTAAGGGCCCCAAAAGTGGCAAAAAGGCAACAAAAAAAAAAAAAAAAAAAAAATCCTTACGAAAACAATAGGGCCTTCGCCCTTTCAGGGCTTGGGCCCTAATAATCCTTACGAAAACAATAGGGCCTCCGCCCTTTCAGGGCTTGGGCCCTAATAATAATAATAATAATCCTACCGAAAACAATAGGGCCTTCGCCCTTTCAGGGCTTGGGCCCTAATAATCCTTACGGAAACAATAGGGCCTTCGCCCTTTCAGGGCTTGGGCCCTAATAATCCTTCCGGAAACAATAGGGTTCTCTTACGAGAGGTCTCTCGTACTGCGTTGAAAACGCTAGGGGAAAAACTGTTTTTCACGAAATACTGAAGCAAAAAATTATCCTTTAATTTTTGAAATAATGTAAAGCGCATTGCAGCAGCACACAGCCATGGGCGAGACGGCTCGCTCGCTCATTGGCTGCTCTGCGGCAACTGCATAAGCCTATCGAGCGAGGCCTGCGGTGACAGCTTCGCGCCCTCCTTGCCACTTCCTGCCGAAACGGGCGTGGCTTAGTCCTATAAAGGGAGCTCGAAAAGGCTGATTCACTGATTTTTCATCTCTTCAGCGAAGCTCACGCATCGTTGGATCACGAGAAGAAGCAACGCGTTGTCTGAGAAGCACTTCAGCGGGACGAGTCACTTACAGAAGCTGCTGGCCCACGCCGCCTTCGACTGCCGTTCCTGCTGCGCTTTCCGGCGCCCATATCCTTTTCTGTTATCTTTCTGTGTGTGTGTGTGTGTTCGCCCTGCGACACACACTCGTAAAAGAGCTCGCGTCTTTTTCAAGATGCCTTCTAAATGCGGCTCGTGCCGAGCCCCACTCAGCGAGGGAGACCGTCATGTCATCTGCGTCTCCTGCCTGGGTGAAGACCATGCAGCGCTCGCGCTCGCTGACGGCGGCTGCCCTCACTGCGAGCTTATGCCTATGGTGACTCTGAGGACTCGCCTGGCAGTATTCTCCGAGCCTGCATTTCCCGCTGCACTGCCGCGCCGTAAGAAGCGCCGCTCTCAGCGGGTCCCGGAGCCTTCTCCAGCCCGACTAAGCTCGCTGGTTCGCCCGCCTGCTTCACCGGTTTCGCCTGGATCACTTCCTGAAGCTCAGCGACCGCTGTCTGCCGCCGCCTCAGCAGAGGAAGTTGATTCTAAAGCCGCGTCGGGGGAGGATGACACGTGCTCTCTGTTAGCCTCGGGCAGCGAAGACTGGGTGAGCTCTGTGGATCTCGCGCTTCCTGCTCGTACACCTAACAGAAGAGCTAACATCGAGAGGGAGCTGATGCGCGTACTCTCGCTGGCCGTGGCGAGCCTCGGCCTCGAGTGGTCCGCTCCGGAGCCCCCTTCTCGGACTCGACTGGATGGTAGCTTTCTCCCTGGTGAGCGCACTTCTCCGGAATCCAAGCCCGCCCCCTTTCTTCCTGAGCTTCATGAAGAAGTTGCGAAGGCTTGGAGCGCTCCCTTTTCAGCCCGAACACGTTCGTCTGTTTCACCAGCATTCGCTACTCTAGACGATGCTAAAAACAGAGGCTACCATTCTCTTCCGCCGGTGGAACAGGCGATAGCGACCCATCTTTGCCCGCCCTCTGCTGGACGGCGGACGAAACCGGTGTTGCCATCCAAAGCCTGCCGCATGACGTCGACGCTGCTCGCGCGAATCTTTTCTGCCGCTGGGCAGGCTGCGTCTGCACTACACACCATGGCTACGCTGCAGATCTTCCAGGAAGATCTCCTCCGCAAGCTGGACGAGATGGGACCTGATGCGATCTGCCTCTCGGACTTAAGAAGCACTTCGGATCTCTCTCTCCGCGCTACTAAGTCCGCTGCACAGGCCATGGGACGGTGCATGGCTTCCGCCACTGTAGCTGAGAGACACCTGTGGCTAACGCTCTCGGATATGGCTGAGTCTGAGCGCACCGCGTTCCTCGACGCCCCGCTGTCTTCTGCTGGCCTCTTCGGATCCTCTGTCAACGAGTTCGTAGAGAGATTCGCCGAGGTCCAGAAAGCGTCTCAAGCCTTCAAGCACTTCCTTCCGAAGCGCTCTAGCTCTTCAGCGAGTCGTGCTAAACCGGCCCCACGGAGCTCTCAGCCACAGCCTCCTCCTCCTGCTGCTTCATCGCAACACCGACAGCAACGCAGCTCGAGGCCCCGCTCTCGCTCTGCCAACCGTCGCCCCGCTCCGCGTGGGCCGCGGCCGAGGATTGCGGTGAAACCGGAAGCCCCGAAAACATCCTAGCATGCCTAGGAAAGCGCCGGTGTGTGAGTCCCGCTGCGGCCGGACTCTCACCCAAGCGCGCCGCTGTTTCAGTTCCAGGAATTGCGACTGTCTCAGCGTCTTCTGCAACGCGCAAGCCCGTACAGTTGCCCGCTTGCCTGCACACAAAAGCCGTTTTTACGGCTACCCAGATAAATCCTGTAAAGAGTGTATTTTCTGGTATCCCGGCCACGGCCGATGGTGCAATAAATGTAGTGCTGATGCCCACTGCCCAGTGCCCATCCCTACACACAAGCACAGCCCTTCACACAGGGCGCGTGCCCATAAAATCGACTCAGGTCGATCGCGCAAACGACATAGTAAATGTGCCCACTTCCCAGTGCCCACAAACACTATGTCACACATGTCATAGGGTTTCTGTAAAAACGAAACCTGTGCGCGCTCGCTCTGTCCAGGCAGACAGCGCGTCCAAAGCAGTAAATGTGCCCGCTTCCCCGCGCCCACACTTACTCACAGACACCATGAGTCCTTTGGGACCCGCTCAGCCCTCCCTCACTCGGTTAAGCACCGTAGTCGGGTTGAGGACGAGCGTTCTGCCCGCTGTGATCAGCGCGCTCCCTGCCTCGAATGTCACAGGCATTGCGCCTATGTTGCAGCACACCGAAGCACCTCTGTCGCCCGACGAACAGAGCGCGCTTCGCATCCAACCCTTAGCCATCCATGCGAACGCATGGGCAGCGCTTCCAGGGGTTTCGGAATGGGTGCTAGACATTATAAAGAGAGGCTACTCGCTACAGTTTTATCGACGTCTTCGCCGCTCCACAGCGCGCGTCGAGACTACGGTGAATTCATAAGTAGCACACCTACTTCGTGCCGAAATATCAAAACTGATGAGCAAAGGGGCTATAGAGCCTGTGTCTCAAGCTCAAAGCGAAGGGGGGCTGTACAGCAGATATTTTCTGGTTCCCAAGAAAGACGGGGGTTTCAGACCCATACTGGATCTAAGACAGCTGAACAAAGCATTAATGAAACGCAGTTTCAGAATGCTCACGACCAGGAAAATCCTCGCGCAAATTCGCAGAGGAGACTGGTTCATGTCGATAGATCTGAAGGACGCGTATTTTCAAATACAGATAGCGTCACGTCACAGGCGATACTTGAGATTCGCCTTCGAGGGCCAGGCATACCAGTATACAGTCCTGCCGTTCGGCTTATCCCTGGCACCTCGTACATTTACGAGGTGCATGGACGCAGCGCTCGCACCTCTCAGACTCAGAGGCATGCGAGTGCTGAACTATTTGGACGACTGGCTGATTCTAGCTCAATCGCGATCAGAGCTCGTGGAGCACAGGGCCATTTTACTCGATCACCTCGAGAATCTTGGTCTCAGAGTCAACTGGACGAAGAGTTCGCTGAACCCCAGTCAAACGATTTCGTTTCTGGGCACAGTTCTGGACTCACAGTCTATGATAGCGCGGCTGTCACCACAGCGTGTGCTAGACATTCAGCGCGCGGCGAAACTTTTCCGCTGTGGCGCGACCGTCACGCTCAGGAAATTTCAGAGCGTGGGCATTCGGTTGGCTGCGTCTCAGGGTCAATCAGAGCTGTGTGGAAGCTCTAAAACCTTGGAAGACGAGCGACTGGTACCAATCAGGTGTAAGCCTGGGGACTTCCTCGAGAGTGATAGTGGTGTCGACAGACGCCTCCACATCGGGATGGGGAGCGCTGCTCGAGGGCAGAGCGTTTTTCGGCCTGTGGTCAGAACGCGAAAAGCTCCAACATATCAACTGCCTGGAAATGTTGGCAGTGGACAACGCGCTGACGCGTTTTCGTCCCCAAATCAAGGACCAACACGTCTTAGTCCGTTCGGACAACATGTCTGTGGTGTCCTATATAAATCGCCAGGGCGGTCTCACATCCCTAAACCTGTACAGGCTGGCGGAACGCCTCCTGATATGGGCTCAGCGCAACTTGCGCTCGCTGAGAGCAGTGCATGTGCCAGGGATCCAGAATCTGGGTCCAGACAGACGTTCAGGAACAACGTCCAGGAACAACGTTCCTACGAGCGAATGGTCTCTACACCCGCAAACAGTCCAGCTGTTGTGGGAGAGATTCGGCAGAGCGGAGGTGGACCTGTTCGCGTCCCACGAAAACGCTCACTGCCCCGCGTTCTTTTCCAAGAGCGAGAGCGCGCTGTCCCGAACGTGGCCGCGCTGTCCGCTCTACGCTTTTCCCCCCGTCTCCCTCCTGCCTCAGGTGTTAGAACGGATCAGGGAAACGAAATGCTCAGTGCTGCTCGTAGCGCCGCTCTGGATGAACCAGCCGTGGTTCCCAGTTCTGATGCAGCTAGCAGACACTGCCCCGTGGCCAGTGCCATTGAGGAAGGACCTCCTCTCGCAGGCCAGGGGTTCGATTTGGCATCCTCACCCGGAATTGTGGTCCCTCCACGTGTGGGCGCTCAACGGGTACCCGCTGATCTCTCAGTGGGGGTGCTAAACACTATCACTCAGGCTAGAGCACCGTCAACTAGACGGCTTTACGCCTCAAAGTGGTCAGTATTCTCCAGCTGGTGCACGGCTCGGGGTCTTTCACCCCTCGATTGTGAGGTGACGGAGGTTCTCTCCTTCCTACAGGAGCTGTTGGATAAGGGCAGAGCCCCTTCCACGCTCAAAGTCTATGTGGCGGCTATCGCAGCGTTTTCTGAAACAACGCTCGGTCAGTCATTAGGGAGGAACGATCTAGTCATCCGCTTCCTCAGGGGAGCTAGGAGGCTGAATCCTCCCAGACCTCCTTCAGTCCCTATGTGGGACCTGCAAACGACTAGCCTCAAACATCTGTCATTCAAAACAGTGTTTCTGTTGGCTCTCGCTTCAGTTAAGCGCGTAGGTGACCTGCACGCGCTCTCGGTGAGCGCAGCGTGCTTAGAGTTTGGGCCAGGTGACTCGAGAGTCATACTCAAACCTAGGCATGGTTATGTGCCAAAATCCCTCAACACACCGTTTCGGGCTCAGGTTATCTCCCTGTCTGCCCTGCCGGTGTCAGGCGAGGAAGGGGACTCAAGTTTTCTCTGCCCTGTAAGGACCCTGAGAGCTTATGTGTCTCGCTCTTCTGTTTTTATAACCTAGAGGTTCCCGCTCTACAGGCTAAGCTATTGTCGGTATAATCAAATCAGTGGTCTGATTAGGACTCTGAGGCCGCGAGCGCAGTGCGCTGCCGGCTATCATATGGGCAGTATTGCGTAAGACCCACAAATTCCCACATTAGTTCAGGCTCCCTGCCTTGTCTATGTGATGTCATGTTACTGCGTCAGTGGACGTCACCATATAGGGGCAGAAGGGTTCCCTTCCTGTTCCAGGACTCTCTGTGAGTCCCTCTAGTGATTTATGCTTGATAAATCCTGGGTATCCAGGTTTATGGGTGATTAATCACAGTACGCACGGCGTTTTGCACTGGTTCCCCTAGCGTTTTCAACGCAGTACGAGAGACCTCTCGTAAGAGAACGTACTCGGTTACTAACGTAACCTCGGTTCTCTCTAGAAGAGGGAACGAGTACTGCGTTTTCTGGCCGTGCGTACGGTTCACTCTGGTTCGCTTCGGCGATGAATAAAATCAGTGAATCAGCCTTTTCGAGCTCCCTTTATAGGACTAAGCCACGCCCGTTTCGGCGGGAAGTGGCAAGGAGGGCGCGAAGCGCCCTCATTGGCCTGACGTCACCGCAGGCCTCGCTCGATAGGCTTATGCAGTTGCCGCAGAGTAGCCAATGAGCGAGCGAGCCGTCTCGCCCATGGCTGTGTGCTGCTGCAATGCGCTTTACATTATTTCAAAAATTAAAGGATAATTTTTTGCTTCAGTATTTCGTGAAAAAGAGTTTTTCCCCTAGCGTTTTCAACGCAGTACTCGTTCCCTCTTCTAGAGAGAACCGAGGTTACGTTAGTAACCGAGTACGCTCTTCGCCCTTTCAGGGCTTGGGCCCTAATAAACAGAGCAATTCCAAGAGGGTCCTCACACCATCGGTGCTCTGGCCCTAATAAACAGAACAATTCCAAGAGGGTCCTCACACCATCGGTGCTCGGGCCCTAACAAGGGTTAAATACAGGCAATTGGTTGATAAAACATTGATCAAAATTAAGATACAATTTATGCAAAACGAAAATCTTTTAAAAGAGACTTTCTACAAAACAAAACTCAATGAAGTGGTAAAAAGTGGTCATGTTTTACCCACTCCATGTCTCCAAGATATATTGCGCATCTCAAAATGTATCATATCATGCTGGATGCTCATTTTCATAATCAACATTGATTAAATTAAAAACATAATGACGTCACATATTTTCCAACCCAGCCCTCAGCCCTGTTGCAACCGTCGTTGTTTAGGTACCTTATACGCGCACGTACAGTCTCGGAGTCATCGCTGCAACCAGGAGATGAAGAGAGCTGAGATCCACATCACCTTGCACATCTTCGTCTCTGCCACCCCAGGGTGATAGCACGGCTAGTGCAGCTAGCGCGACCAGCGCCGTTGCTAGGAGGGCGCCAGCGCCTCTGCCTCGCGAGTGGATGATAGCCCTGAAGACGCCTAGCAATCGTATACCTTTAGTGGTAGTATACTTTGCTCCAGCTATTTTAATTGTATATCCATAAGCTATGTAAGATGTAAAATTGAAAGAATGAATGAAATAAATAATGCTTTTTGGGGCCCTAATGTGCTGGAAAATAACTATTAATTTAAAAAAAAAAAAAATGTCTAAGGTTTCTTTACATTCTTAGCTTTAAGTGTCAATTATCACTAATAATTGTTTGTTACATTTTCTATTTTGTTGCATTTCTATTTTTAAGACGCAATTAAGCAAAAAACAAACAAACAAAAAGACAGGTATTTGCCTCATATATATATATATATATATATATATATATATATATACAATATGTATTTGATGAACTCTTAAAGCCTATCTTCGTGAAAAAAGGTTAAATATTATTATTTTCAATGACATTCATGTGCAATGGGGGGAGTAGGCCTAATACAATATGTTCCTATGCCACAGCGTGTTTAACAAACAAACGATAAGTTCAGTTAAATTAAGTGAAATTAACAGTTTTGTTTTGATAGCTGGTAGCTTTATTCCTTACCCGTCGAAGTTTATAGTTTGAATCGATCTGCCATGTTTTTTTGTTTGTTTGTGTTTGTTTTTTGCATCTTTTATCCACACTAGTTCACTTTCTGTTAATTTATTTAAGTGTAGACAAAGCTTCCATGCAGGATCTGGGTGCTTGCTGTGTGAAAAATCGATCGATAAACGGATATAGCAAAGGAAGTGCATTTAAAATCGCTTGCGCGTGCACGCGAGGGGCAGTGCGATTTGTCCGGGGAGTCGGATTTCGGTAGGCTACAACACCGGCAACGGTAAATAGCAGTGAGCCCAGCCCACCCATCCGAGAAGTGTCGACTCTTATTTTGAAAAGGGCTTATTGAGGGGGCGTGACATCACATTGAAGCAATACCCCTGATTGGCTGACTACACGTGTGGATTGTAGTCACACACTCTGCGGAAAGATAGTGCCAAAAAGATCTGCAGACATGTGCAGAGGGATCTGTGAATGCCCTGTGATCTGCAAACACAGATTCAACACTTGCATGCTGAGCTTTGCACAGAATGTGTAAGCATGTCTTTTTACAGTGGTTTGAAAATACAAGTTAGACTGTGCTTGTTGCAAATTGTGAGGAGGGCATTTGTAGATTTTTTAATGGGAAAAACAGCGAAACAGTTGTGCCAAAATTCTGAAAACAAATGCAACACAATCTACAAACAAATAATGACCCTCATGCGCAGACAAATCACTTTGCATTCATTCAAATTCTGGTTGTCAAGTACAAGTCACTGATTTCTATTTGTGAATCATAAAGAGTTTGTTTGCGGATTTTAAATCTATTTGTAGATCACATTTTATATTTGTATGTCATGAAGAGTCTGTTTGTGAATTTTTTATCTATTTGTAGATCTTGTTTTACATTTGCGGATCATGAGGAGTTTGTTTGCAGATTTGGAATCTATTTACAGATTGTGTTTTACATTTGCAGATTATGAGGAGTTTGTTTGCATTTTAAAGTTATTTGTAGATCTTGTTTTGTGTTTACAAATTGTAATATGCATTTTTGACTCATAGTCTCTTCATTTTCAATGATTATGGCATTATTTTGTCACAACAGCGAAACAATAGTGCCAGAATTCTGAAAACAAATGTGACACAATCTACAAACAGAACATGACCTTCACCTGCTAACAAGTCACTTTACATTCATTCAAATTCTGGTTTTCAAGTACAAGTCACTGATTTCTATTTGTGAATCAGGATGTGTTTATTTGTGGATTTTTAATCTTTTTGTAGATCATGCTTTATATTTGTGGATCACAAAGAGTTTGTTTGAGGACTTTGTATCTATTTGTAGATCTTGTTTTACATTTGCGGATCATGAGGACTTTGTTTGCAGATTTTTAATCTATTTGTAGATTGTGTTTTGTGTTTACAAGTTGTAATATCTATTTGTGACTTTTAGTCTGTCCATTTTCAATGGTTTAGGCATCAATTTACCCCCATAGGCCTGTGCCACAATATAAAGTTAAGGCAACTAAACAACCAAGAGAAATATATGTCAACCTCAAAAATGTAACATTGGATCTGTATATCCGCATCGGGGAATAACATTATAATCTCGTTCACGGTAGAGAAAGATGCATGTAGGCTACACAGGAAAAGTAACCGTGAAGACACTGAATTTAACATAAAACAGCCGTCATAATAATCACAAATACATTGCTGTAAATGAGTTTTATGAATGAATGACTTGTTCTAACTGTTGCTGGTCTTCGTCAACAACACGCACTTTTGCACCACCTGCTGGTGAGGTCGACTAACAGCAGATGGAGAGTATGCTCGGCAATCTACTGCTTTTCCTGCAGTTCCTGGATGTCAATGTTGAATTTACTGTCGAATTTGAACCACTGAATTTGTGGAAGCGAATTTGCAAAGCGAAATAAAATGGACCGAAAATTGCCTGTTGAATATTATAGGTTGTATTTTTAAACAGTTTGAATATTTTGGAAGTGAAATATGAAAGGTGAATATGGATTATTGAATTTTTAATAATGAAAATGTGTTTGAAATGTTTTCAATTGAAATATTCACAGCTTAAATATTCAACCATGTTGAATTTCAGCCCATAAAAATGCAAGCCCTAAAAATACAATGCATTAAAATGCAAGCATGGTTAATGCGATGCCTATTTTTTTCAAGTAGTGCAATTCAACAGGCTTTTTTATTTCAAAAACATTTGACATTATTTTACTTCCATACGTATGCAATAGGAAACAACTCTGTCCCATGTTTTTGGAGTAATACTGCTCCAAGTCCATCTTTAGATGCATTGGTCGACACTGTAAGGCCCGCTATATTGGCCCAATCTGCCGGTCCGCCAATACACGGGGAAGGTTATCACGTGTTCTGTCCTCACTCGTGCAAAGTATTGGTTGGTTAAATTTACAATACATTTAGTTATGTATTCTCTCGTTAATTCATCTGACTCCATAAATGAAAGGTTTTAATGATATCTGTGGATCATTAATCATGAGTGAATGTTTGACTATTCCGTTTAACTCTTCAATGAAAATAATATCAGTCAGTTAGAATAATCAAATGTAACAATTTATTATGTCAGGTAAATGTATCATGCCAATTTCATAATCAATTCAAAGATAATCGATACAAAACATCAAATGCACTGGAATAGAGAGAAGATGCAAACCCAACATTAAGAAATACGTGAGGCTGAGAGATCTATATCTCTCAGCCTAACGGACCGATCTGAAGTACAGAAAAGGCCCCGATCTCCCTGCTGTACTCCATTAAATAGACAGACCTCTTTCACATGTAAACATGTGCTAACAATAGTAAATTTGCATTCAGAGATCACACCTTCATGGGGGTGGGAGACCATTTGCTTGAGAGACTATCTCCCTTTGTGTGTAAACTCTTAAAACCTTATTACCTTTTGTTTTACTTATTCCGAAATGAGAGAATTGTACCAGTCGCACTGTGACATTTTAAACGATACCAAACATGAATATACTCTGTGATCATCATTCACATTAAACTATACATTTTCTTGGGTGAAATCAGGTGATCATCTGAGCATGAGAGAGAGGGGGTGAAGGGAGAGGGAAGGAGATGTAGATTAGGATGACTCGGAGGTGAGACTTTTGTCTCAATGGTGCACGAGGAATGGTAATCTCCAGAGAGGTCATTTTGTCCTCTCAGGGCCTGGTCACCCCCAAAACAGACTGTCTGGAATTTCCTAATGTATCAATTCTTACAACACTTTGACTGGTTTCTCTGGGTCATAGAATTTAAGCACTGGCTCTTTGATGAGGCTGTTCTGAAGCACTTCCCATTCTCGTGCATGCTGGTGCTCCCATTACCATTCACTCTTTTTCTCAAGCAAACTACGCATTTCTTTTGTGTTGGCAGAAAGTGTGGGTATATATTTACTGTGGGAAAATTAACCCTAATGCTCTCTGTAACTCTGTTTTGTCTTTAGGTGCTGGCATGTCAACTACAGCTCACGTTTTTTCTGGGTCTTGCTGTATTCCTGTTGCGGATAGCTTATCTCCGAGGTAAGTGATCTCAGTCACTCCAAACTCACACTTTTGTCTGTTTAGTGTCAGTCCTGACTTCTGTGCTTGTTTTATCACTTCACAGAGTCTTTTGTCATGTTAATTTTGTGTTTTCCCCCATATTACTATGTATTCTAGGAACATTCTATACAACACCTAAGGATGTAAGCATCCTGCAGTCAGCGCGGGATTGGAAATTGGAAGTGGACCTTGATAAGAGGCTTGTGTTTCCCCAAGAAATAGTGGCTACAACACTCCGGCCAGACATGGTCCTGTGGTCTCCAACAACAAAGTTAGCATATGTTGTGGAATTAACAGTACCATAGGAAGATGGGGTTGAAGAGGCTTATGAGAATAAAAAGAACAAATATTCCGACCTGGCAGCTGAAGCATCCCATAACGGCTGGAAGACCAGCATCTTCCCAGTAGAGGTGGGGTGCAGGGGATTTGTTGCCACATCTACTACCAGTTTTCTGAGGAAAATAGGGGTGAAGGGTTGCTCTCTCCGACAGGCCATCAAGTCCATGTCAAGTGCTGCTGAAAAAAGCAGTAACTGGCTCTGGATCAAGCGTAAGGACCCCAACTGGGCAGCAAGGTAGAGACAAATGGTATGCGGTCAGGCTTAGGCCCGACTCAGGGAGAAGGACGCCCCTGCCATGCAGAGTCCATCAGGGATATGGAGGGTATGGCATGGAGGGGGTGTACCTGGGACGCCTTCTGGAGACGTTGTGGGCTTCAATCAACGAAACGTCGATGAAGCAGGGTGCCCACCTGATGACCCCAATGACATACCTTACCCTCCTTTTTCACCACTCCACACCGACTGCTACTGTCAAGAGTTACCTACTAAGGGGGATTGAAACATCTAGTTCTATTAGCTTTACTACAGTATTCCCACACCTTACATGCCATCAAACAGCTGTTGCACTGTTCTATGAAATACCTCTTCCGCTGAACAGATACCAAAAGGTAAGCGAAGGAAACAGTGCCGTCCGAAGGGTGTATTGAAAGTTCACAGCTTAGCACTTTCTTCATCCAGGCAAATTTGGTAAAATCTTCATTATGCATTAAGTTTAGAGAAATAACGTGCACCTGTCATTGTGCTTGTTATGTCAGTCTTTGTTGGCAACTTGTAATGCTCTCTTTTAGATCCACTTATTTAAATCTCTTGGATCTATACAAGTCTGAGATCGCAGTTTTTTTCTCCACAATTACCAGAGAATTTACGCACTCTGTAGGTTCCTCTATTTTTCTTATTATATCCTTTTTGATCAAGGATTGCAATTCAGATCTCAGCCTTTCTTTGAGAGCTACTGGCACCTTTCTGTCTGGATGTATGACTGCTTGAGGATTTTCCTTCAGCTGTATTTTGTGTTTGCCTGGTAAACAGCCCACACCTTCAAACACATCTTGGTACTGTTTAACTATCTTGTTAACACTAGTTACCATCTCATTGTTTCTCAACTGTGTCACTCTGCTTTACTGTTGATCACATGTACTCTCTTTATGAGCCCCAAATTTCCACAGGCCTTCAGCCCAAGTATAGGCTGTCTGTTACCTTCTACCAGTACACACATTACATTCACTGTCCTGTTTTTGCTGTCAGAGTGAATCTACACACCCCTTTTGTTGGAATCGGCTCATCATTGTAAGTTCGTATGTTTATCTTTTGTCTTGCACTTTTGGCTTTTTAGCCTGGTAATACCAAACTCTGCTACTTCGCTTTGCTTCGTAGACAGAGTCTGGCATGGCACAATTGAAAAGCGTTTTCTTTCTCGCGGGGGGGCGCTTGTCTGAAGTTTAAAATCATTGGTTACCCGTAAGCCAATCACATAACGTTTGGTTATGGCGTGTTATGCGCATGCTCAGCTGCATCTAACTTCCACTGTAAACACATGTATGATGCGAAAACAAAACCATCAAGCAAAATACCGGAGTAAACATGGCTGTGAACGACTTTTGCAGATTATGTGAAGTAAATCTACGCATCCACGGTACAATCAGCATCTACGTCACGGCTCTCAGCCCGCCCTCTGTTCGTTGATTGGCCGGCTGTTTTCAGACCGGAGAAAAACGGAAAGCTCTGACGCTGTATCAGACTGAGTACAGAAGCGAAATGAAATTGAAATTTTACCTCAGTCTGTAGAAGTATTTTGTCGGCAGAAGGTTCACCTGTGCGCTGGTGTCCAGTTTAAAGGGTACAGTCACTCCGTTGGCATCTAAATGAGCTATCCACTCATCCTTGGTGCTTTTTCTTTAACAGTTCTCTTTGCACATTCATACACAGCATCCATTGCTGCTGCAGACTCACTTTCTACTTCAAATGATTTGAGTTGCACATTCGCTCTCTCTGATGCTTGGCAGATGCGAATTGCTTTGTCCAAAGTCAATTCAGTCTCTCCGAGTAACTGTCTTCTTACTTTCTTATCCAGAATGCAAATGACTATTTGATCGCTGTACAATAGTCTTCAAACTTTGTCATAACTACATCGTACTTCTCTTTCTCCTCCTCAAAAAACTGGAACATGTTGAAGACATCTATCGCAGATCGGCCCGCCACCGTGAGAAGCAGTGCAATCTTTGTGGTCATTATCCCTCTCCAGCCCTGTCGCATAACAGAATCAGCTCGAAGCTCTGTTTGAAGGATTTCCAATTTGTGTGGACATTTCCGCTCAAATTCAGCTCGTTTGGAATGCTATTTACACTCATTTTACAACTTTTAATCGATTTCTCCTGGTTCCATGTTTAATTTATCCTGTTGCACAGACCACCAACACAGGTGCATAGTTTCTACAAGCCATGCTTTATCATTCTGCTGAACAATTACACCCCAAGTGGCACTCATCAGTACATTAATGTTTTGAGTTGCAAAAAAGATTCACAATCATGAAGTAAGTTTTATAATTATGACCTTTTCAATAATTTAACCACACTTTGAATATCAGGTATTGTTTGATTAAGTTCATATTTCTATAGCACTTTTCACAATTTTGCATGGTTGCAAAGCAGCTTTGTATAGAAAGTAGGCCTAGTTACAAAAGTAAAGATATGCAATTATGACAAATAAAGAAAACATATGTGACCCTGGATGACAAAACCAGTCACATGGGTACATTTTTTGAAATTGAGATTTATACATAATCTGAAAGCTGAATAAATAAGCTTTCCATTGACTTATGGTTTGTTATAATAGGACAATATTTGGCCGATTCACAACTATTTGAAAATCTGGAATCTGAGGGTGCAAAAAAAAGAAAAAGAAAATCACCTTTAAAGTTGTCCATTTATGTTCGTGATTGTGCTGCATTCACTCACAAAATAAATGTTTTATATATTTACGGTAGGAAATTTACAAAATATCTTCATGGAACATGATCTTGTCATGAAACAGAAGGATTCACACAGGTAAAGTAATCAATAGGTTTATTTGCAGAAGTAAGTGATCACAACAAAGGAAGCAGGTGAGTAACTGTTGAAAATAGCCTTAAGGACGGATATCTGGATGAGTAATGGTCTTATCTGTTGCAGGTTCGGAAATGGAGATCAAGGCAGATGACTGAAGACGGATGAAGGAGGCAGATGACTGAAGACGGAGGCAGATGACTGAAGACGGATGAAGGAGGTAGATGACTGAAGACGGATGAAGGAAGCAGATGACTGAAGACAAGTAGGTATCGTGTCAGGTAAGGTGTCAGGTAGTGATGTGACGTTCGGCACCGAGGCTTCGAAACTTGTATCAAAAAAACAAAACATCTCACATTGAAGCATTGTATCGGAGCTTGATTTGTTTTGCCATAACCACGGGATCTGTGACGTCCGAAGCTTCGTTTCCACACACAGTCACGTGACTGCTTCGTATTCAGATTCAAAAATAGCGCAAACCCCTTGAGCAGGTTTCGAGTGTCATGCCCTTCGGTAGTAGTAAATAAAAAAAGAAATAGACTTAGCCCTCACACTGTTGAACAAGTCCACACGTCAGACCTCGTCTCATTGAGACGTGGTCTGGGAACCACATGTTTAATTTTCTCGTATTTGAGGCATGGTTTACAAATGCCCAGAGCCGTTTATTGGGCACTACGAATGTCTATCAAATGCGCCTGTACGTAGCTCATAGCCAATCGTTTCAATTATACCAGATGACGTATGTAGAGCGACAGAAATTCGACGAGGAAGAAGACGATGGGTCAGAGATTTATGTGTACATGATGGTGTTCAGCTATCACTATCTAAGGCTGCATCGAAAGGTAACTTTGCGTCTGCTGCCATGTTGGATCCATAGATATAAACAAACTGTTTCGGTGTGTCGCATAGACGTCGTCATCGTCTTGCTGCTCCCTCCCCGTTCTGTGATTGGTCCCCTCGCTGAGGCGAAAATCTGGTCCATGGAATCCAGGCTGCCTAGCAGCGTGAACAAAATCGCGCTGCGCACAAGGCAGCATGGGGAAACCCAGGCTAATATATGCCTACATGAGCCTTGCCTATGAACTCGTAGGATTAGGACTGAGGCTAAAGTTTATGTGAATAAAGGCCATTGCACACTGAGTCCGAAATTTTCGTATGCGTTTTTTCGTGTTCGCCAGCCATTAAAATTCGTCACGCACAGAAACCTTGCACACTGAGTCCGATGCGTATTTATTAAACCTTTGCGGAAAAAAACGCAAAAAATACAAAATGGATTCGTCAAGCAGTGAGGATGAATTTGTTGCCCTCTTTCTTCTTAAAAAGAGAAAGAAAAAAAGAAAGAGGAAATATTGGGCCCATCCAATCCTGAGATTGCGCTGAGAGGAAGGAGAGTTTCACCTCCTTATCAAGGAGCTGCGAAATTATCCCAAACGATTCAAAATTTACCTCAGAATGTCAGTGGAACAGTTTGATGCTTTGCTAGCGATACTGGAGCCACATATTAAAAAGAAGACCACCAATTTCCGTGAACCAATCGATCCTGAACAGAGACTGACAGTATGTCTATGGACGGACACACACACACACACACACACCGGCGGAAGCGCTGGGCAGACAGAACAGCTGTATACAGGTTATATTTTATTCAGTGTCTTTGTAATCCGCATTTTGTTTTTCATACAGTACTTGTGCTGCGAGACGAATAGTGTATCAACTTGTCAGACGTCATTCTGGATTTTGTCGTTCGCTTGTACGGTGGCTCTGAATTTTCAAAAAAACTCTCAAAACACTGGCTGTGGATGCGAAAAACGCAGAAAATCGAACCCAATCCGAATTTTTTTTTTACGGACGAAAGTTTCGTAGACAGTGTGCAAGCGTGATTGACATAACGTGAGGTCGATTTTTTTTTTTAACGTGCGAAAATTTCGGATGCGAATTTCGGACTCAGTGTGCAATGGCCTTAAGGCTGCATTTGTTTTTTTTTCATAAATTCATTCATACAGTTGTTTGTTCATACATTATGTAAGAACTACATCAACACTAACACATGAATTATGAGGATTAATTGTATTGCTTTGTGGTTTACAGAGCACAGTGATTTATTAAATGAAACAATAAAAAAAAATGGATTGGTCTTCTGGGACAGAAAGGCAGCTTTTCCACCTTTTGACCACAAGATGTTGTTAGTTTGCAATGTGTTGAAAAGCTTCAGTAATGAACCATTTTATGATACAGTCGAGGGGGAAAGCCCCAGTGCTTCACAAAGCTTCATTTCACCATCACTAGTGTCAGGTAAGTGTTCTCTGAAGGAACAACAAGACCAGACAATGGTAAACTGCATTGGGAAGAGTTATATAGTGCTGGGTGATGATCAGTGAAGATTTGTGACAGGTGACTGTGATTAGTACTCTGGTGACTGGGAACAAGTAGGTGGAGTGTAGAGGTCTGGTGCTGTCGATGTTGTTGACTCTGTGACAGATCTTTACTTAATATCCAAATGATTTTTGGCATAAAAGAAAAATCTATCATTTTGACCCATACAATGTATTGTTTGCTATTGCCACAAATATACCCATGCTACTTATGACTTTTGTGATCCAGGGTCACAACAGCAGTGAGGGGAAACAAGTCAAGTCAAGTTTATTTATATAGTGCTTTTCACAATACAGATTGTATCAAAGCAGCTTCACAGTATTAAATTAAAATACATCAATGTTTGTTTCTAGTGGAAAACGTCCACGTTTGGTAATGCTGATCAATAGTATTGGTGATTGATTAATTAAATTAAATATCCCCAACTGAGCAAGCCAAAGGCAACAGTGGCAAGGAACCGAAAAACTCCATCAGGTGACCTAATGGAGAAAAAAAACCTTGGGAGAACCCAGGCTCAGTCGGGGGCCAGTTCTCCTCTGGCGTTTATAAACTAGAGGTCGGATATAACTGTAAGATTAAAAGTATTATATGAATGCCTGGCTTAAGAGATGCGTCTTTAATCTAGTTTTAAACTGGGAGAGCGAGTCTGAGCAACGAACAGTATCAGGAAGACTATTCCAGAGTTTTGGAGCTAAATGTGAAAATGCTCTCCCTCCTTTGGTGGACCTAGATATCCTAGGTATGACCAAAAGCCTCGAATTTAGTGATCTTAAAGCAGTGGTTCTCAATTACAGTCCTCGTGACCCACTGCACTGCACATTTTGTATGTCTCCCTTATTTAACACACCTGAACCAGATCATCAGCTCATTAGGAGAGACTCCATGAACTGAACTGAGTGTGTCAGATAAGAGAAACATACAAAATGTGCAGAGCAGTGGGTCACAAGGACTGGAATTGAGAACCACTGTCTTAAAGAGCGCGATGGATTATAGGGCGATAGAAGATCCGTTAAATAGACTGGAGCTAAGCCGTTTAGGGCTTTATAAGTCAGTAGCAATACCTTGTAATTAATACGGAACTTTATAGGTAACCAATGTAGTGATGATAAAATTGGTGTTATATGATCATATTTTCTTGATCTAGTAAGAACTCTAGCGGCGGCATTTTGGACTAACTGTAGCTTGTTTATTAAGGATGCAGGACAACCGGCTGTAAAGCATTACAGTAATCTAGTCTCGAGGTCATGAATGCATGAACTAACTTTTCTGCATCAGAAACAGATAGCATGTTACATAGCTTAGCAATGTTTCTAAGGTGGAAAAAAGCTGTTCTTGTAACATATGAAATATGATTTTCAAAAGACAGGTTGCAGTCTAATATAACACCCAGGTCTTTTACTGTAGAGGATAAAGTAACAGGACATCCTACGTTAAAGTTGTAGTGTGAGAGGTTTTGTGGGCGGTTTTTTGAACCGATGATTAGTACCTCTGTCTTGTCTGGATTTAATGAAAGAAAATTGCGCGTCATCCAATCTTTTATATCTTTAACACACCCTGTCAATTTGGATAATTTAGCGTTTTCATCTGGCCATGATGAAATATAGATTTGAGTGTCATCAGCATAACAATGGAAACTAATTCCATGTTTCCTTATAATATTTCCAAGTGGCAGCATATATATTGAGAATAACAGAGGGCCTAACACAGATCCCTGCGGCACTCCATAGTTTACTGGAGTTATGATCGATTTTTCTCCATTTAAATAGACAAAATGGTAGCGGTCAGATAAGTATGATCTGAACCAGCTTAATGCTTGTCCTTGAACACCAGTATAATTTTGTAGTCGATCTAAGAGTATTGTGTGATCTATAGTATCGAACGCAGCACTAAGATAAAGTAAAACTAGTATTGAGATACAGCCTTGGTCAGAAGCTAATAGTAAATCATTTGTGATTTTAACGAGCGCAGTTTCAGTGCTATGATACGGTCTGAATCCAGACTGAAACTTTTCATAGATGTCATTTTCTTGCAAGAAAGAGCCCAGTTGGGCGGATACAACTTTTTCTAGTATTTTAGACATAAAAGGAAGATTTGAAATGGGTCTATAATTTGCTAGATTATGTGGGTCTAATTGTGGTTTCTTAATGAGAGGTTTTATAACTGCCAGTTTAAATGTTCTTGGAACATGACCTAAAGATAAAGATGAGTTAATAATATTGAGGAGAGGCTCTTCCACTATAGGTAACACTTCTTTCAGTAGTTTAGTTGGTATAGGATCTAATAAACATGTTGTTGTTTTAGATGAGGTGATACGTTTATTTAACTCTTTTTGTTCTATAGTTGTAAAGCACTGTAATTGTTCTTGTGGGGTGATAATTGAGGCTGAATTATAAGGTGCGATTGAGGATTGAACGTTTACAATTGTGGTTCGGATGTTTTCCATTTTCTCAGTGAAGAACTTCATGAAATCATTACTACTAAACTGTAACAGAATATTTAGTTCAGGTGACATCTGTTTATTTGTTAGTCTAGCCACGGTGTTAAATAAAAACCTAGGTTTGTTTTGGTTGTTTTCTATTAGTTTCGAAGATGCTCAGCCCTGGCCAATTTTAGGGCCTTTTTATAATGTGACATACTGTCTTTCCATGCGATTCTAAAGACCTCTAAATTAGTTTGTTTCCATTTACGCTCTAAATTACGGGTTTCTCTCTTTAAAACATGTGTAGTATTGTTGTACCATGGTGCTTTACTTTTCTCTCTGACCTTTTTTAATCTAATGTCCAATTTTCCAGAGAGAATGGTGCTCATAGTGCTAGTTAATTCCTCTAGTTCATCTGTTTGTTTGGGTTCACTGAGCAGCTGAGACAAATCAGATAAGCAATTTGAAAAATTATCTATGGTGGATGGAAGGATTGTTCTGCCTGATCGATAACGCGGCGCAGCATGATATATTACAGGAGTACGTAATATGCAAGTTACCATACAGAGGGCGTGAGCTTTCAGGTAAGTAGCAGCGGTTGACTGGGTATCTCTGCTCGTAGGACCACAGTGAGGGGGAGGGGGAGGGGGGGGGAATTGGACAAAGGGCCAGGACCTTCCGATGACGAACAGCAGACAACAATTTGCGCTGGGTAGAGGGCAATGACCGTCGAATAGGGTGCAGCAGACAACAGTAGGTGGTGGGCAGGACACAAGGGACTACAGGTAGATAGCGGCAGACAATGGGCTTTCTCTTTTCACAGGACAGCATCAGATAACTGAGTGTCACCTTTCTTTCACCGGTCAGTGGGGATCGGACAGAGGACCAGGACCTTCCAATGATGAGCAGCAAACAACAATGTGTGGTGGGCAGAGGGCAATAACCATCAGATAAGGTGCAGCAGACGACAGTAGGTGGTGGGCAGGACACAAGGGACTACAGGTAGATAGCAGCAGACAGCAGGCTTTCTCTTTTCACAGGACAGCATCAGATAACTGAGTGTCACCTTTCTTTCACAGGGCAGCAGCAGTCGGAAAGCAGCGCAGATAACAGGATCTCTCGGTTCACAGAACAGCAGTGGTGAGTACAGAATCCAGCAGTTAATAACTGAGTCTTCTCTTACCACAGGGCAACAATGGCAGAATGCAGTGGCGGATGACAGGATCTCTCTGTTCACAGAACAGCAACAATGAGTACAGAATCCAGCAGTTAATAACTGAGTCTTCTCTTACCACAGAACAGCAATGACAGAATACAGCGGCGGATGACAGGATCTCTCTGTTCACAGAACAGCAACGGTGAGTACAGAATCCAGCAGTTAATAACTGAGTCTTCTCTTACCACAGGACAGTAATGGCAGAATGCAGATCATCACAACGTCACACAGAGCTGAACTTCTCTCTTTACCACAGCAGCATGAACTGGGACACCTGTACAGAGCTTTACCCAGAGCAGTTCAAATTATTTCCTAACGCCCCACCGGGCTAAACGATCCCCGACAAAGACTTCAGAGTGCTGGTAGCATTTAATTTCCACATACTCGTGCATGCATCAAACCACTTTAAATCTTCACACGTGCTCACTTTAGTCGTTAGACACTGCAATGACACACCACTTCACAGTGAAAAGTGTACCTTCACTTCAGCTCGTCGGGGCCGGCAAATCCACTGTTATGATCTTCAAAGGGGACATCAGTTTTGACAAACGATCCGAAATTCAAAAGCCCACTCGTTTCTCTCACAATAACAAACAACCGTCTTTGCTTCTGCTGCTGACCCACCGCTTTTGCCTCTCTTGCTCTCGTGACTCTCACTTTACTCGCGACCGCTCTGCCTCACGTGCCTCTTCAAAACGCCGCTTTTAAATCCCCTGTTGGAGACACACGCTCCAATGGCCACTTGATTAGCCGCTGCAGCTTGTCAATACGGGCGGCCATAGTGAAATAAAGACTGATAAAATAAAGACTTCCATAGCACTAAAGACTGTGCAAGTGTACAGTTGCACGTGACGTGTTGTAGCATGTTTGTGTGTTTTTGCAGAGTTCCCTCAAGCCAGTCCATCCATGACACCTAGTCCAGCCTCCTCGCCTAGCAGGTCACGCCCCCACCATCTAAAGGGGAAATTGACTGACTGCATCATCTAGGCCTTAGGATGGTTCCACAAAGAATTGACTGCACATACAACATGAATTTACTTCAAACTAAAGATTTGACTTTTCATACAGCAAAAGACAGTGCATATATTTGTGTCTCATTAGCTCTCAAAAAACTTTAACCTTACAGTTCATTAAATATTTTACACAGCTTACTCAACATTAATTGTTTTTAAATCTTCACAATCTTCACAATGTATAGCCAGAGGACTATCACAAAAGTATTTAGAAAAGTAAAGACATAGCATGTCTGTTTAAAGCTGCTTTGTATTGTTGTGTATTTTAAAAAGCTCTATAAATGTCCTAAAATGATGTGCATTTTGCTTGTAGTTTTGTGTTAATAAACACAACTGAATCAGTTGAATTCATTATGTATTGTATTGTGTAATTTAATAAAATTTGTATATAAGTTTTGGTTCTCTAATTTTATTACATTAAATGTTATTGTGTTGTATGATGTTCTGTATTAAGAATTAATTATGACATACATCATATGCATTAGTACACAAATTACATGCTTGTAATAAAAAAAAGCATATTATGCCCTATTGCTTAATAACAAATGACTGCGTCACAAAACATACTTATAAATGTTATTTCTTTAAAATAAAAGATTAGTATATGAATTAAGGGGTTTGATTAATTACATTAAGATTGTGATTCCATAATTGTATCATAGTGTTCTTTAGTCAAGGCTAGACAACCAATTAATATTTATACCCACAAAAACATAGCTAGCATTTTGTAATTTATTTAAATGTCTAAACTGTTAATAAGAAAAATAGTAATATACACAAATAAACATTTTATGGCTCTTTTAATAAATAAAAGTGTACTTGTAACATATTGCGCTGATTATTGCGATAAAAAATAATGACAATTATAATTGCATTACGAATGGCTGTGAATACGGTAAGGCAGTATCAGTGCAGTATAAGCTCACAGCACGATCATCGGATAACGTTAGCTGTATGCTATGCTACTATCTAAGCTAACTAAAAAACACTAACAACGAGAAATGTTTAATTTCACAATCTATAGCTTCGGTTAAATACTAGTATATGAAACGTATAATTTAAAATACATTAAATACATTAATGACTCGTTATAACGTAGTACAAACGTCTTCTATAATAAAATGATTTTGTATGATTTGTAACCAGGCACTAACGCGATTACCCATAAAACGGGCTTTGAGCCAATTGGATTGCTTGGGTCCTCAGCCCGGACCCATCTCTTCAGCCGGACCATAGACAGTATATAAACTGGACACAGCGACCCCATAGGTTTCAACGGAGAGAAGTGAAGCACATTAGAAGCCCTCATTTCCTGATTGCCGAGCGTACTGCGCAGACTCAAACTGAGCTTGACGACGTGGATGTGACGTGAGCAGCCTGCCTGACAGTTGTAAGTTTTCTAGTAGCTGTGCCAAACGAAATCTGAACCATTCCCTTCCGAATCTTGCAGAGACGGAAAGCGTGAGTAGGATCTGTCCATGAGCTAGGAGCAGGAGCAACGTCATGACTCTCTATGGGCTTCTCCCTTGACTTTATCGGACTTTATGCCTCCACGTCCCCCCGATTGACTGCGAGCTTCTCTTCCTGTCTCTACGGTAATTTCCAGAGAGTCGCGTGGTTATGACGCAATCGTTAGCCTACTTTTACAAAAACTGCTTCTACGGGGCCATAACGTAAGATACAAGGTAATGGAGCCTTTTATACATTGTCGTGTTTCTTTAGAAATAAACGATGGACAAATGGAGTCTTTAAACGCCTCAGATGTAAAGTTATTCGCTGTCAAAGTGACGCCAAAATGAATGGGAGTCAATGGGATGCTAACAGCAGGTGAAGGCTTGTTAGCCAATGGCGGCTCCCGGGGGTACCTTCAAAATAATATGAAACGCTGCCCCCCTGAGCCGGACCCGATTGTTCACCACACCGGAACCGGACTGGTGTCGCACCGGAAGTCTCCCCCCAGGGGAACTCGTTAAGCTCCCCAAAGTTCCCATTCGTCACCCGGTGACAAGACCGTCAAATCGCCAAATTATTTAATTGCGTTTTACATCAGGAGCAGTTGTGCAGTATATTGAGATTTGAAGTGCGCTGAGAAAATCGGCAGAGAAATGTTATGGATGGTTTTATTCCATCTGCAAGCACTGAAACACAAGCAGTTCTGCACATTCACATTCTTCCACCGACATACGGAACTGTCTGTGTTTTAGTGTGTGCACAAGAATACATCTAATGTTATGCCGGTTTATGCAATTGCTTCCTGTAGCGTTAAGGCAGATTGTGTCAGATAATAGGGAAGCAAAACATGCATTCTGCAGATGATAGGCTATTTAATGTTGTGTCTGCTGGCTTTCTTCAATAGCTTCCAGTTGATGCACTTTTAAATATACTCTTGTAACTAAGTTTTGAAATGCAGAATTCACTCAGCATAAACTTCAAATGTAAAGGATAGTATGACCTTAGTTTGTTATTAGTATAATACTAATGTATGTTCAACAATCTTTCAGTGTAATTTAATTGCATTTGTAGTCACCAAAATACATTTGAAGATTATGCTGAGTGAATTCTGCATTTCAAAACTACATGAGTAGATATTTAATTTTTTTTGTTTTGTTTTTACTTTATTTAATTTTGTTATGGCAATTCCTGCTTTTTAGTTAAACTCATCAAAGTTCAATAATGTTTATTGTGTATCTGTGTAGATATTTTTTCATGCAAGTTGTTAGTGTATTAGCTGTGTTGCGGAAAATGTCTATTTAGTGGTGAGACTGCAATGAAAACCAAACTTGTTTTTGAAGAACTTTATTCTTGCAAGAAGGCCATTCACAGTCACAATCAGAGTTTTCTGCAGTAAAGGGCAACCTCGCCTAGTCAAGTCAAGTCACCTTCATTTATATAGCGCTTTTAATAATATAGATTGTTTCAAAGCAGCTTTACAGTGATAATACTAAATTAAAGTAACAGATTGTTTTGGCTTTATAGCAGCTCTAGAATTGTCACATCCATAAATAGGCAGACAAGGTAGAGTGTACAAACAAACAAACTTTATTAAAGTGCAGAGTGAGCGATGCAGGATGAGATGAACGATGATTACAATGCTGATATGGTGAACACTTAGCTGAACTTGAATAATGTCTATGCAGATGAAGATGATGACTTTGATGATGAAACACCCCAGATAGTATGTAACCATTGAAACAATGTTGAGTCAGTGTTGATGCGTCAACGCTGATTACATTGAAATGACGTTAGAAAGTGATGTTGCTTTAGCGTCACTCTTGCACCCTTGGTTAATATTGAAATAATGTTCAGTTCTCTTACGAGAGGTCTCTTGTACTGCGTTGAAAACGCTAGGGGAAAAACTCTTTTTCACGAAATACTGAAGCAAAAAATTATCCTTTAATTTTGAAATAATGTAAAGCGCATTGCAGCAGCACGCAGCCATGGGCGAGACGGCTCGCTCGCTCATTGGCTGCTCTGCGGCAACTGCATAAGCCTATCGAGCGAGGCCTGTGGTGACGTCAGGCCAATGAGGGCGCTTCGCGCCCTCCTCGCCACTTCCCGCCGAAACGGGCGTGGCTTAGTCCTATAAAAGGAGCTCGAAAAGGCTGATTCACCGATTTTTCATCTCTTCAGCGAAGCTCACGCATCGTTGGATCACGAGAAGAAGCAACGCGTCGTCTGAGAAGCACTTCAGCGGGACGAGTCACTCACGGAAGCTGCTGGCCCACGCCGCCTTCGACTGCCGTTCCTGCTGCGCTTTCCGGCGCCCATATCCTTTTTCTGTTTACTCTCTGTGTGTGTGTGTGTTCGCCCTGCGACACACACTCGTAAAAGAGCTCGCGTCTTTTTCAAGATGCCTTCTAAATGCGGCTCGTGCCGAGCCCCACTCAGCGAGGGAGACCGTCATGTCATCTGTGTCTCCTGCCTGGGTGAAGACCATGCAGCGCTCGCGCTCGCTGACGGCGGCTGCCCTCACTGCGAGCTTATGCCTATGGTGACTCTGAGGACTCGCCTGGCAGTATTCTCCGAGCCTGCATCTCCCGCTGTACTGCCGCGCCGTAAGAAGCGCCGCTCTCAGCGGGTCCCGGAGCCTTCTCCAGCCCGACTAAGCTCGCCGGTTCGCCCGCCTGCTTCACCGGTTTCGCCTGGATCACTTCCTGATGCTCAGCGACCGCTGTCTGCCGCCGCTTCAGCAGAGGAAGCTGATTCTAAAGCCGCGTCGGGGGATGATGACTCGTGCTCTCTGTTAGCCTCGGGCAGTGAAGACTGGGCGAGCTCTGCGGATCTCGCGCTTCCTGCCCGTACACCTAACAGAAGAGCTAACATCGAGAGGGAGCTGATGCGCGTACTCTCGCTGGCCGCGGCGAGCCTCGGCCTTGAGTGGTCCGCTCCGGAGCCCCCTTCTCGGACTCGACTGGATGGTAGCTTTCTCCCTGGTGAGCGCACTTCTCCGGAATCCAAGCCTGCCCCCTTTCTTCCTGAGCTTCATGAAGAAGTTGCGAAGGCTTGGAGCGCTCCCTTTTCAGCTCGAACACGTTCGTCTGTCTCACCAGCATTCGCTACGCTAGACGATGCTAAAAACAGAGGCTACCATTCGCTTCCGCCAGTGGAACAGGCGATAGCGGCCCATCTTTGCCCGCCCTCTGCTGGACGGCGGACGAAACCGGTGTTGCCATCCAAAGCCTGCCGCATGACGTCGACGCTGCTCGCGCGAATCTTTTCCGCCGCTGGGCAGGCTGCGTCTGCACTACACACCATGGCTACACTGCAGATCTTTCAGGGAGATCTTCTCCGTCAGCTGGATGAGATGGGACCTGATGCGATCTGCCTCTCGGACTTAAGAAGCGCTTCGGATCTCTCTCTCCGCGCTACTAAGTCCGCTGCACAGGCCATGGGACGGTGTATGGCTTCCGCCACTGTAGCTGAGAGACATCTGTGGCTAACGCTCAGATATGGCTGATTCTGAGCGCACCGCGTTCCTCGACGCCCCACTATCTTCTGCTGGCCTCTTCGGATCCTCTGTCAACGAGTTCGTAGAGAGATTCGCCGAGGTCCAGAAAGCGTCTCAAGCCTTTAAGCACTTCCTTCCGAAGCGCTCTAGCTCTTCAGCGAGTCGTGCTAAACCGGCCCCACGGAGCTCTCAGCCACAGCCTCCCCCTCCTGCTGCTTCATCGCAACACCGACAGCAACGCAGCTCGAGGCCCCGCTCTCGCTCTGCCAACCGTCGCCCCGCTCCGCGTGGGCCGCGGCCGAGGATTGCGGTGAAACCGGAAGCCCCGAAAACATCCTAGCATGCCTAGGAAAGCGCCGGTGTGTGAGTCCCGCTGCGGCCGGACTCTCACCCAAGCGCGCCGCTGTTTCAGTTCCAGGAATTGCGACTGTCTCAGAGTCTTCTGCAACGCGCAAGCCCGTACAGTTGCCCGCTTGCCTGCACACAAAAGCCGTTTTTACGGCTACCCAGATAAATCCTGTAAAGAGTGTATTTTCTGGTATCCCGGCCACGGCCGATGGTGCAATAAATGCAGCGCTGATGCCCACTCCTCTGTGCCCATCCCTACACACAAGCACAGCCCTTCACACAGGGCGCGCGCCCATAAAATCGACTCAGGTCGATCGCGCAAACAACATAGTAAACGTGCCCACTTCCCAGTGCCCACAAACACTATGTCACACATGTCACAGGTTTTCTGTAAAAACGAAACCTGTGCGCGCTCGCTCTGCCCAGGCAGACAGCGCGTCCAAAGCAGTAAATGTGCCCGCTTCCCCGCGCCCACACTTACTCACAGACACCATGAGTCCTTCGGGACCCGCTCAGCCCTCCCTCACTCGGTTAAGCACCGTAGTCGGGTTGAGGACGAGCGTTCTGCCCGCTGTGATCAGCACGCCCCCCGCCTTGAATGTCGTGGGCATCCCGCCTATGCTGCAGCACACCGAAGCACCTCTGTCGCCCAGCGAACAGAGCGCGCTTCGCATCCAGCCCTTAGCCATCCATGCGGACGCATGGGCAGCGCTTCCAGGGGTTTCGGAATGGGTGCTAGGCATTATAAAGAAAGGCTACTCGCTACAGTTTTATCGACGTCTTCGCCGCTTCACAGCGCGCGTCGAGACTACGGTGAATTCAGAAGTAGCACACCTACTTCGCGCCGAAATATCAAAACTGTTGAGCAAAGGGGCTATAGAGCCTGTGTCTCAAGCTCAAAGCGAAGAGGGGCTGTACAGCAGATATTTTCTGGTTCCCAAGAAAGACGGGGGTTTCAGACCCATACTGGATCTAAGACGGCTGAACAAAGCATTAATGAAACGCAGTTTCAGAATGCTCACGACCAGGAAAATCCTCGCGCAAATTCGCAGAGGAGACTGGTTCATGTCGATAGATCTGAAGGACGCGTATTTTCAAATACAGATAGCGTCACGTCACATGCGATACTTGAGGTTCGCCTTCGAGGGCCAGGCATACCAGTATACAGTCCTGCCGTTCGGCTTATCCCTGGCACCTCGTACATTTACGAAGTGCATGGACGCAGCGCTCGCGCCTCTCAGACTCAGAGGCATGCGAGTGCTGAACTATTTGGACGACTGGCTGATTCTAGCTCAATCGCGATCAGAGCTCGTGGAGCACAGGACCATTTTACTCGATCACCTCGAGAATCTTGGTCTCAGAGTCAATTGGACGAAGAGTTCGCTGAACCCCAGTCAAACGACTTCGTTTCTGGGCACAGTTCTGGACTCACAGTCTATGATAGCGCGGCTGTCACCACAGCGCGTGCTAGACATTCAGCGCACGGCGAAACTTTTTCGCTGCGGCGCGACCGTCACGCTCAGGAAATTTCAGAGGATGCTAGGTCTTATGGCCTCAGCATCATCAGTTCTCCAGCTGGGCTTGCTCCGCATGCGCCCTCTGCAGTTCTGGTTGAAAGAGCGGGTACCGCGCAGAGTGTGGGCATCCGGTTGGCTGCGTCTCAGGGTCAATCAGAGCTGTGTGGAAGCTCTAAAACCTTGGAAGTCGAGCGACTGGTACCAATCAGGTGTAAGCCTGGGGACTTCCTCGAGAGTGATAGTGGTGTCGACAGACGCCTCCACATCGGGATGGGGAGCGCTGCTCGAGGGCAGAGCGTTTTTCGGCCTGTGGTCAGAACGCGAAAAGCTCCAACATATCAACTGCCTGGAAATGATGGCAGTGGACAACGCGCTGACGCGTTTTTGTCCCCAAATCAAGGACCAACACGTCTTAGTCCGTTCGGACAACATGTTTGTGGTGTCCTATATAAATCGCCAGGGCGGTCTCACATCCTTAAACCTGTACAGGCTGGCGGAACGCCTCCTTTTATGGGCTCAGCGCAACTTGTGCTCGCTGAGAGCAGTGCATGTGCCAGGGATCCAGAATCTGGGTCCAGACAGACTGTCCAGGAACAACATTCCTACGAGCGAATGGTCTCTACACCCGCAAACAGTCCAGCTGTTGTGGGAGAGATTCGGCAGAGCGGAGGTGGACCTGTTCGCGTCCCACGAAAACGCTCACTGCCCCGCGTTCTTTTCCAAGAGCGAGAGCGCGCTGTCCCGAACGTGGCCGCGCTGTCCGCTCTACGCTTTTCCCCCCATCTCCCTCCTGCCTCAGGTGTTAGAACGGATCAGGGAAACGAAATGCTCAGTGCTGCTCGTAGCGCCGCTCTGGATGAACCAGCCGTGGTTCCCAGTCCTGATGCAGCTAGCAGACACTGCCCCGTGGCCAGTGCCATTGAGGAGGGACCTCCTCTCGCAGGCCAGGGGTTCGATTTGGCATCCTCACCCGGAATTGTGGTCCCTCCACGTGTGGGCGCTCAACGGGTACCCGCTGATCTCTCAGTAAGGGTGCTAAACACTATCACTCAGGCTAGAGCACCGTCAACCAGACGGCTTTACGCCTCAAAGTGGTCAGTATTCTCCAGCTGGTGCACAGCTCGGGGTCTTTCACCCCTCGATTGTGAGGTGACGGAGGTTCTCTCCTTCCTACAGGAGCTGTTGGATAAGGGCAGAGCCCCTTCCACGCTCAAAGTCTATGTGGCGGCTATCACAGCGTTTTCTGAAACAACGCTCGGTCAGTCATTAGGGAGGAACGATCTAGTCATCCGCTTCCTCAGGGGAGCGAGGAGGCTGAATCCTTCCAGACCTCCTTCAGTCCCTATGTGGGACCTCTCTACAGTTTTGGAGGCCATGAAAGGTCCCCCTTTCGAGCCCATCCAAACGGCTAGCCTCAAACATCTGTCATTCAAAACAGTGTTTCTGTTGGCTCTCGCTTCAGTTAAGCGCGTAGGTGACCTGCACGCGCTCTCGGTGAGCGCAGCGTGCTTAGAGTTTGGGCCAGGTGACTCGAGAGTCATACTCAAACCTAGGCATGGTTATGTGCCAAAATCCCTCAACACACCGTTTCGGGCTCAGGTTATCTCCCTGTCTGCCCTGCCGGTGTCAGACGAGGAAGGGGACTCAAGTTTTCTCTGCCCTGTAAGGACCCTGAGAGCTTATGTGTCTCGCTCTTCTGTCTTTAGACTGAACTGAGCAGCTATTTGTCTCGTTCAGTGGACGTTCCAAGGGAATGGCTGTTTCGAAACAAAGCCTGTCCAGATGGATAGTCGATGCTATAGCGCTAGCTTACACTGCCAAGGGTCTTCAGTGCCCGTTGGGTGTCAGAGCGCATTCTACGAGAGGCGTTGCCTCATCGTGGGCTTGGTCTAGTGGGATTTCCTTACAAGACATATGTATGGCGGCAGGCTGGGCCTCGCCGTCTACATTTATTAGGTTTTATAACCTAGAGGTCCCCGCTCTACAGGCTAAGCTATTGTCGGTATAATCAAATCAGTGGTCTGATTAGGACTCTGAGGCCGCGAGCGCAGTGCGCTGCCGGCTATCATATGGGCAGTATTGCGTAAGACCCACATATTCCCACATTAGTTCAGGCTCCCCGCCTTGTCTATGTGATGTCATGTTACTGCGTCAGTGGACGTCACCATATAGGGGCAGAAGGGTTCCCTTCCTGTTCCAGGACTCTCTGTGAGTCCCTCTAGTGATTTATGCTTGATAAATCCTGGGTTCCAGGTTTATGGGTGATTAATCACAGTACGCACGGCGTTTTGCACTGGTTCCCCTAGCGTTTTCAACGCAGTACGAGAGACCTCTCGTAAGAGAACGTACTCGGTTACTAACGTAACCTCGGTTCTCTCTAGAAGAGGGAACGAGTACTGCGTTTTCTGGCCGTGCGTACGGTTCACTCTGGTTCGCTTCGGCGATGAATAAAATCAGTGAATCAGCCTTTTCGAGCTCCTTTTATAGGACTAAGCCACGCCCGTTTCGGTGGGAAGTGGCGAGGAGGGCGCGAAGCGCCCTCATTGGCCTGACGTCACCACAGGCCTCGCTCGATAGGCTTATGCAGTTGCCGCAGAGCAGCCAATGAGCGAGCGAGCCGTCTCGCCCATGGCTGCGTGCTGCTGCAATGCGCTTTACATTATTTCAAAATTAAAGGATAATTTTTTGCTTCAGTATTTCGTGAAAAAGAGTTTTTCCCCTAGCTTTTTCAACGCAGTACTCGTTCCCTCTTCTAGAGAGAACCGAGGTTACGTTAGTAACCGAGTACGATTTCAACCACAAATCAATAGTGTTAATATTGCTTCAACATTACAAAGTTATATTTTATCAACATCACTTTTGCACCCTTAGTTAAAACATGTTGAAACTGTTGAACAAAAAATCAATAGTAATGCTACTGAATCAACATTACTCTATGATTGATTCTACATCACGATGCTGAATCAATACTGAAATTAACAAAAATATTTAATGGTAATATTGTTGAATCAATGTTACACTATGATGTTGAATCTACATCACTGCTGTTGAATCAACTCTGAAATTAACAAAAATAATCAATGGTAATATTTAGTGATGTGACGTTCGGCACCAAGGCTTCGAAGCTTGTATCAAAAAAAAAAAACATCACACACTGAAGCAGTGTATCGGAGCTTGATTTGTTTTGCCATAACCACGTGATCTATGACGTCCGAAGCTTCGTTTCCACACACAGTCACGTGACTGCTTCGTATTCAGATTCAAAAATAGAACCGTGAACCCCTTGAGCTGGGGCTGGGGCACGTTCAAGTTCAAAACGGTGCGCAACGTTTTGCTACGGTTTCCGGGTTGAACGTCATGTTTCCTGGAAACGGCGTGCACCGGTGTGCAACGGGGTTTGAGATACGTTTTCTCTTGTTTGGTGGGTGTGTCAGAACTGCAGTCCAATCAGCAGCAACATGTATATAAAGCACGCGGTATTAAAGTGAACTTGCACAATGTGTTCGATACTACGCAGCTTGGTATACGCAACAACTGAGGATATTAGAAGACATGTTTGTCGTAAGTTTTATTGTAAAAATATAGGATATCAACATAATGATGTAGTTGTTTATATTTTTAGCTTCATTGCAAGTGTATGACATTTGGTATAGAAATAAACAATGGTAATTAAGTGCTTTTCCTAAAAATGAGAAAGAAAATACAGGGTATTAAAACAGTATGAACTACAAATAAAGTCAGTATGTGAGGCTAAATAGATGTGTTTTAGTCTGAATTAGGTAAGATGTGTGCTTCCATTTCAGTTTCAGCAATCCCTTCACTCGATTGGAATGTTCTCTTTTGTTCTGGGCGGCAAGTGCAGTAACTGTAACATCGGGCATGTTTTGTAGTATTAAACACATATTTATACCGACTTCATCAGGCTCCGAAAATTCTTCACAAAGAACACAAAGAATGGCCTTCTCAGCTGCCATAGTTGCAACTCTTGTGTCATCAGAACAGTGTGTTCAACGCATCACCGTTTCTGTTTAAAAAACGTGCAACGTTTTGTCGGGGCTGAACGCAGCCCAGGTTTCGAGCAAGCGTGCCGCACAATAAGCCCTGAAAAGTGAAGCCAAAACGTCTCGATCGCCCCCCGGTGACTGGTCCTAGTATAGGTCATAAGCCCCGCCTCCCCGTGTTATTCAACTAAGAGAGACCAACTAAACAATTAAATTACACTTCAAATATCTTTTTTCCAAAGGTGGTTTCTTTCACTTGCTGTCGTTTTTATCACGCTGATGTAAGTTCAAGTGTCTGTTTCAAAAATAAGTTGGTTTTTAGTTAGTTACGTGATTCTATAGAGAGCCAAGTCCAAGGCCTATGTCACGAAAAAATTGAAGATCGGAAGTAGGCCTACGTCTTTTAGTAGGGATACGGCTCTTCCGGTTAGCTTTTTACAATGGCGGAGTCCGATAGATACCGCTGGAACAAATCTCTCCGCAACCTGCCTGAAGTCACATATGACGATGTGGTTCGGATGGTAAATGAAAACTCTCCAGTGGAAAAGCGTGAAAGCTGAGGTATGGCTGTCTACGTCCTGACGCAGAGCAACCCGGTGCACTACAACAACAGCGGCGGGCCGTTCGCCAGGAAGGTAAACGTTTCTATGGTAACAGCGAGTTGGACCAATCAGCAGATGTTGCTGCTACGCTTAGGATTGTGGGTAGTGTAGTTTTTTGTCATAAGATCGTGGATAAAACATGTTTTTCCTAAAACAAGGTTGATTTCATACGAACTTATAGCTTCTACAGGAGCAAAAAACTTAGTTTCACAACCTCATAGTCTACCTCGGATGGTTTAGACATTATGGCTGATAATCTAAATCCTTATGGAGAAATACTGTTGACCGGAAGTTCTGAATCCCTACTCCGCGTTCCGGAAGCAGGAAGTGTGACATAGGCCTATTCCGTCTGAACTGTGCCCTGAATTACACATATGATGTTTGTCAATTTAAAAGATAATTATGAAAGTCAAGAAAGTCGCAGTTTGTCATAAAACAGAAGAGTAACATTTAGTTTTATGTGAAAATCGCTCAATGAACTACATCTCTCGTCTCGCACTATGTACGTCACCAATATCGTATGTGTGCAGTCTGGACAGTCAAAACACTCAGGCATGACGGCGTAACGTTACGATTATAACGTAAAACTATAGAAAAAATGACAGACGTTAGCTTCAGTAAAGTTAGCTTCATTCATTGAGAGAAAAGGTATGACGTCACATGTGCGTCTTTTGGGTTTGTAGTCTTTGTAATTATGTATTTTCACAGTCTTATACCTCAACAGTTTTACATCAAACTGCGACTTTCTTGACTTTAAAATGTATCTTTTAAATTGACAAACATCATATGTGTAATTCAGGGCACAATTCAAACGAGATCAAAATATTTGTTGTCTCTCGCCATTGACTACCATACAATATTTTTCCAAAATAAGGTCCTATGGTGGTCAACCGGAAGGGGAGGGACTTAGGCTCTCTATAAAAACGGTGGTGTGACGTCATGATTGACAGCTGTGATTGACAGGTTCTCTGAGCAAAGTAGTCACTGAAGCACCAACGGACATTTTTTGCGGGATCTTCGGAGGACTGAGGAGATTGTATTTACTTTATTTTAACAAGCCTCTTGTCGTACTGCAATCATTTTTTTAAAAAGTGCACTCAGGGAGAGTGCATTCTGCGAGAGTGAGGGCGGAGCGTTGATTTCGCGGCTTTACTTCTTGCTCACTACTGCGCAGGTCTGGTCCCGAGATCGCTACTGCGCAGACTCAAGTTCCAAGATGTCAGCGCCATATCGGGACACTGGCGGCTTCAGTTCCATAGACAGTATATAAACTGGACACAGCGACCCCATAGGTTTCAACGGAGAGAAGTGAAGCAAATTAGAAGCCCTCATTTCCTGATTGCCGAGCGTACTGCGCAGACTCAAACTGAGCTTGACGACGTGGATGTGACGTGAGCAGCCTGCCTGACAGTTGTAAGTTTTCTAGTAGCTGTGCCAAACGAAATCTGAACCATTCCCTTCCGAATCTTGCAGAGACGGAAAGCGTGAGTAGGAGCTGTCCATGAGCTAGGAGCAGGAGCAACGTCATGACTCTCTATGGGCTTCTCCCTTGACTTTATCGGACTTTATGCCTCCACGTCCCCCCGATTGACTATGAGCTTCTCTTCCTGTCTCTACGGTAATTTCCAGAGAGTCGCGTGGTTATGACGCAATCGTTAGCCTACTTTTACAAAAACTGCTTCTACGGGGCCATAACGTAAGATACAAGGTAATGGAGCCTTTTATACATTGTCATGTTTCTTTAGAAATAAACCATGGACAAATGGAGTCTTTAAACGCCTCAGATGTAAAGTTATTCGCCGTCAAAGTGACGCCAAAATGAATGGGAGTCAATGGGATGCTAAAAGCAAGTGAAGGCTTGTTAGCCAATGGCGGCTCCCGGGGGTGGTACGGAAATCGAGCGCTCAATTACCCCCCTGTTCAGTTCTCATTAATGGAAAAGAGCGAAGGGGCGTCGTCCATCTTTTTTTACAGTCTATGGTTTCGAGTGTCATGCCCTTCGGAAGTAGTAAATAAAAAAAGAAATAGACTTAGCTCTCACACTGTTGAACAACTTTCTTTAAATTTATTAAATTACCCACAAAATAAAATGTCAGCTCCCCAGTTCACAAGCACTTCACCATTCCACAACAATTTTCTTTTATTTTGATTATTTATGCATACATGAGCCTTGCCTATGAACTCGTAGGATTAGGACTGAGGCTAAAGTTTATGTGAATAAGGCTGCATTTGTAGATCAAAGCAGATTCATAAGAATTGTTTAGTCCCATTTTTTTTTCTTTCATAAATTAATTCATACAGTTGTTTGTTCATACATTGTATAAGAACTACATCAACACTAACACATGAATTATGAGGATTAATTGTATTGCTTTGTGGTTTACAGAGCACAAAGTGATTTATTAAATAAAAAAAAAAATAAAAAAAAGGTCTTCTGGGACAGAAAGGTAGCTTTTCCACCTTTTGACCACAAGATGTCGTTAGCGTGCAACGTGTTGAAAAGCTTTGAGTAATGAACCATTTTATGATACAGTCGAGGGGGAAAGCCCCAGTGCTTCACAAAGCTTAAGTTCACCATCACTAGTAATATTGTTGAATCAGTGTTACACTATGATGTTGAATTTACATCACTGCTATTGAATCAACTCTGAAATTTACAAAAATAATCAATGGTAATATTGTTGAATCAACTTTACACTATGATGCTGAATCTACATCACTGCTGTTGAATCAACACTGAAATTAACTAAAATAAATCGATGGTAATATTGTTTAATCAACGTTACACTATGATGTTGAATCTACATCACTGCTGTTGAATTAACACTGAAATTAACAGAAATAATCTTTGGTAATATGGTTTGATCAATATTACAACGTGATGTTGATTCTAAATACATTTTGTTGAAACACTGAAAATACAACTGAAAAGGAATGTCAAACAATGTTGCCATCTGATGTACTAAGTTAATGTTGAAACAACATTAATATTTCAACTACACTTCAATGATGCGTCAACAAATTCCTGACCATTTAAAAATTTGGCAAAAACCTTTTAAAATATAAATGACACCTTTCCAGCAGTTGAGTCAATTTATTTTATTCAATCAATCAATGACAAAAATATATTAAAAGATAATTCTTTAAAAAAGAAAGGGGGAGAAATAGGACAAAAGCATTTCAACCTTTAAAAATAAAATTGGCTTCAGAAGTCTGATGTCATAACTACTGGGGCCTGTTTCAATAAGGAGGTTCAACCAACTCTGAGTTAAAACTTGAACTCTGAGTTGACTTACTCTGAGATGGGAAACTCTGAGTTTTCGGTTACAGAACAGCTTAAATGAGTTAGTTCAATCAACTCTGAGTTGACTGACTCTGAGTTAAGCGCGTGCATCACAACTATAAAAAGCCATTATCAATGGAGCACAGATATTACGAGTCACCATGGCAACAGCGCCAGACAAAAAGAGGTCTTCATATTTCTTCACATTTTAATTACTGTTATACAGTGAAGGGTGTAATTAATTACCAAGTAATCTAAATACTGTAGTTTAATTAAAGGGATTACTCTCAATTCTTCTGTAATTTAAAGTTAAATCTGATGTAATTGTATTAGACTATAGAGCAATTCTGTATAGGCTATTTAACATACATTTTTAAAAGTTATATTTTTAAATGTAACCTTCTCCCTCTACACACTTTGGTCAATTCAAGAATAATTCATGCAACTGTATATTGTTTATTTGAAAGCATTAAAAGTGCTGTTTGTCTCTCCTTGTATTGTTCAAGTGTTTAAGGTTGACATGGGATTTAGTAATTAGTAATAAGTAGACCAATAATTTCTAAAGATAGTCATTATTACATTAATCTAATTACACTGTTGAAGATGTCATTTGTAGTTAGTAATACAAGTAACTTGCCCAACTGTTATAATATCAGAGGTGAAACTGGAAGAACAGTATGTTATTCAACCTAATTTTAATTTTCATGTAGGTGCAATCCTGCAGGTGTTAAAAGAACATGGCAGCAGCTGAAATTTAAATATAAAAACATAATTCAGTCAAGTAAGGCTTGAGCATAGTATGGGTGTAGGCTACCTGACTTTACAAACATGTGACATATTAAATAACCAAAGCATCCATTGTCTAGCAGTGCAGCAGCATTTTTGGCTGAGGGAATTCCTGGACGGACTTCAGAGCCAGTCCCAAAGATCCAAGGGCCTTCATAAAATGTAAGAGGTTTACATATGTGTTATTTTTGATATAGGCTATTTTTGATATTTCCATTTATTTTACTTTGGGTTAGGATTTTTGTTGGTCCCAATAGATTCTGATGGTAATATCTGTCTTTTGGAGCCTCCTGTCCCAACAGAACCCCAGGCAGTTGTAAGTAGCCACTCAATACACCAGAAATTATGACAAATAGTGTTATAAAGTGTACTCAACCAAATGCTCATCACATGGGGATAAAGTGTTTCTGCTGCCACAGAGAGGCCTACAGAGGTAATGTTAATATTATGTGTCTACACATCAAACAATCTACACATTCACATTTTTTCACATTTATATGTGGAGTAGCCTATAGAATCTAAGTTTAAATCTAAGTATAAACGGGTATTCGTATCTCTCCCCGCGCCCCCAGAGTGTGGAAGAACAGCAGGAGGACGGTCCATCAACTTCTGTTGCACAGATGAACAGTTCAATGATTTTCAGTAAATGCCACAGTTTAATTCTGTAGAATTTGTTTAGAACTACATTATGTAACTCTAATCTACTACTGTGTTTTCAGTTGCCAGTTAAGGAGTTATATAGACTTCATCTTATTTAAAAAAATCAAAATAAAAAAGCAATATTTTATTTATCAATAAAAGATTAATTTTATTAATAAAAATGTACTGAAAGAATGAATTAGGTGTTTAAACACCACTTCCACTTTAAAAAGAGGAGGAGACCGAAAGAAACTCTGGGTTTACAGAAGAAAACCTGCTCCCGACCAGGTTAGGTTCATAGAGTAAGTTACCATGGTAACTGACTCGGAGTATAAGTTACCTCTCTTTCTGAAACAGGCTTGACTTACCCTGCTTTCTCAGGTTTAACATACCTCCCATTCTGAAACAGAAAACTCCTGAAACAGTTTCCCTCATTTCAGGGTTAACATACTCAGAGTTTTCACTTAACCTCCTTTTTGAAACAGGCCTCAGGTGGTCCAACGGTTCATTACCAACGGTCTTACATCAGATTACTGCCTCTTTTCCTTTGGGTTCTCTGAAATCTGAAAAAGAAAGCATGATGTTAGGAAGAACAAGTCAATTCAGTTGCCACATTCAAGAATGTTAATATACTAAACACAATATGATTCACTTTAAAAAAAAGTTGCTGAACACAAAATATTCTAACTACAATTAAAGTATTGTTAAATTCTGATCATTTCATTTATTTTTCTAAAATCTATTAATGCTTCAATATCAAAAGAAATCACTATGGCAGGGGTGTCCGATTTTATCTCCAGCCCTAATTAAACACACCTGAAGCAGCTAATCAAGGTCAATGAACACTTCCAGGCAGGTGTTGGAGCTAAACTCTTCATGAAGAGGAACTAACACCTCTGAGCTGTAGCCATTAACTATATCTCAGTTCATTTTCTGTGAAACTACATAGCATTCAAGTATTAGTTTATCTTGTAGAATAAAAGAGCTTAGGTTTTTTCAATGAAAATTTCTTTAAAGGGATGGTTCAGCCCGAAATGAAAATTCTGTCATCATTTACTCACCCTCAAGTTGTTCCAAACCTGTATGAGTTTCTTTCTTCTGTTGAAAACAAAAGAAGATATTTTAAAGAATGTTGGTAACCAGAAAGTTGACAGTGGCCATTGATTTCCATAGTAGAAAATAAATACCATGGAAGTCAATGGCTACCATCAACTGTCTGGATGCCAACATTCCTCACTCTATCTTCTTTTGTGTGCAGCAGAAGAAAGAAATTCATACAGGTTTGGAACAACTTGAGGGTGAATAAATGATGACAGAATTTTCATTTCGGGCTGAACTATCCCTTTGAAGCTGCATTCACCTTATGTAGACCTTAATCTCTTTAAATATCACAAAATAGCCATGTCAGTCACTTTCTTAACCCCCTGGGGTCGACAATCACGCCGGCTAATATTATATAATAAAACTAATATTCTAAGTTTATATAATATGTATGAAAAGAGAGAGAGATGTCAGTCGTTTTCATCTCATCTCATTAAGTTTTAATGTGACTCCGCCCACGGAGCGCGCACTATTCAAACGCAAATGATCAAATGAGGCAATCCATGCAAACCTGTGAAACGCCCACATTAGCTGGATAACACACACCACACCGCAATAGTCTGTACACGCAAAAATAGTCTGTACACGCAAAAAGACTGTTTAAATATGAATCGCGTTTCTGTGTGTGAATGAATGAATGCACAGATGCGCGCTGTTGTGGAGCTACTACAGCTGGCAAAAAGACTGTTTCAAAATGAATCGCGTTTTTGTGTGTGAATGAATGAAAACAGCTTTTACCAAACTCTATTGCTATACTGAGATGAGTAAAAATAAATATGATGAAATGTATACTTTAGTTTTTACAAATAAAGATTACACTGGAAATGTTGTTATTGTTAATTTTAATTGTTGTTGTAATTGTATAACCTTTTTAAATAAAATAGCAAATATATATACAAGGATAGATGTAAACAAAATCTTAAAAGGTCAATATAAGCCTTCTCTTTAAATTATTTTTATTGTGTTTTATTAGTGACACATTTGGGTAGAGAATATATTCCAAAATTTCTTTCTGAAAATACAGTATGAGAACAATTAACTGCACAATTACTAGTTGTATAACTGGATATTATACAATTTGCAAGCACAATTTGTGAAAAAAACAACAACTGTGTACCAATTTTATATATATATATATATATATATATATATATATATATATATATATATATAGTCCTTGCATTCTTTCTTGTGGCTCAGTCACTCAGTCACACACCTGAATGAAAGGCTCATTAAGTATGCAGCCCCATTATGCGGGGCCATTGTCTCCCTCAGGTGTGAACCACTATATATTCATGATGGTGTTGGATCGTTGACGCCCACTCGCATATTGCCTTTCCAAACAAAAAGTGTCTTACAAAATTTAAATCAATGTATTGTTTTATGTGAATGATTAGGCAGGATGATTTTCACATCATTTTGAAGAAAAAACTCTAGGCGACAAAATGCATTATTCAGAAGTCTTGTGGACACATATTTAGTATGTGTTTTGTGGCCTTATTTCAGAAACTTTCATTTTTAGTTTTTTCAATAACCATGCATAAACATTATTCTCTCAAAAATACAAACATGTACATACATGTTGCTCACATATTATGGTAGCCCTGTTTGTGCTAAATAGAGTGTAATTACACCTTTGCCATTAATATGTCTATAAGCAACTGAAAAAAGCACATATGTCAGGGCATGTCAAAACATCTCAAGGACCCCAAAAACACCTCAGACCCCAGAGGGTTAATAAACACAAGATGTTTTTTTTATTGTGTTTCAGGGGAAACAAGCTAAACTGAATGGAAATCAGTTAAATTTCTCAAATTTAATACAGATTCAGGAATATGAATGATGACCTGATTAAGCAGTGATAAGGCACAGGATATCATCAAGTCCCAGGTCAGGTGATTATGCTGTCGACAACAACTCGGTGTATAATCAATGTCAGCATTATCAGGAGGGTGCTTCTTTTTTTATTAAATTGTCCATCTTCGTTCTCCTTCATTCCTACTAAAGGAGCAATGTGCTCTGCATGCAAGCACTGACGGATGCAAGACATGGGCTACGTTTGCAGTGTAACTTTCTTGCTCATGTTCATGTCTCCTGCACTTCAAGAAATGCGTTAAATGACGTTAGAACTTTATTCAGGAAATTCATAATAAACTTTACAAAAGCAATGTGCATTTTTTAAGAATGTAGATGCACCATTGTTTGAAACTGTGCTAGAGAAGTCATGTAAGTATGTCAGGTGCTTCAACAAACAAGACTTATGTATAGGATGCACCTATGTTTTCTCTCTAATGAGGAAGCATTAGACTACTGAGAAGTGCGCATGCAAAACCAAAATGGGCGTTTACCAATCAGTGGCCAATTTCAAACTACAATAAATGTTTTTCAACCATTTTTCAACAGACTTGCTAAACCACCCCACCCCTAAACCAAGCCCCCAGTGGATTAGAGCAAATCAGGTAAAGTGGTTGAAAATGCCCATTGTGGTTTGAAAACGCCCCACTGATAGAGAAACACCCACTAGTGTTCTGCAGAGATACATGCCTGAATGATCTTGTGCTCATAAACTACAAATCACTGTTAGTTCAATGTCACTGTCTCCACCCATATGTGCTGTTGGCTTTCATCAAAATTTCAATGCTGATCCAACACACTTTAAACACTGAAATGTCAATCTCAACCAAAATTATGGTTTGGATCAAAACTCAACATTGTATCAATGTCCCCATGCTGTCTGGGACAGGATGATCGACGATGAACGGGGACGAAGGGAAACAACTGAACATAAAGTAAGTAGATCCACAGGTAGGTATGCTGGTAAGAAGTCTGAACCGTGTAGAGACGAGACCAGACACTGAGGTGCAGGAAACAGTGACTGATAAAGGGAGTGCAAACAAGACGTGCAGGTGCCGGTGATCAGAACTCAGGTGACAGTGATCTGGTGGGCGGAGTGCAGTGATCAGATGCAGTGGGCGGAAGTGATGGCTCTGTTGACTCCGTGACAGTATCCCCTCCTCCACGGGCGGCTCCAGACGGCCGGAAACTGCGACGATGGGGACGACCTCGACCTCTGGGTGCAGGGCGAGTAGGATAATCTTGGTGGAACTGGGTTAGAAGGGAGGGGTCAAGTATGTCATCTCGAGCTACCCAGGAACGTTCCTCTAGACCAGTGGTTCCCAAACCTGTCCTGGAGTACCCCCAACACTGCACGTTTTCTTTGTCTCCCTAATCAAACACACCTGATTCAACTCATCAGCTCAATCGACCAGATATTCTAGCCGGTTGCCCCGTCGTCGTGAGTTGAGGGTGCATTGATTGGACTCTGTAAATGAGCTCTTCTTCGGCGACTTCGGGTGGAGGAGGTACTTCAGCTTCACCGGGTTCTGTGTGAGGAGGAGACAAAAGAAACAAAAGAAATGTAATTTTGGAGCATGGAATGTGCGTACTCTGCAGGGTTATTATAGTTTTGCATTTTTCATTAGTTTTTATTTTTATTTCGTTTTGACTTTTTGTTTTCAAATTCAGTTTAGTTTTAATTAGTTTTTAAAGTGGGTTTGCTAAAGTGGGTTATTTTTTGAAAATGCTTAGTTTTAGTTTAGTTTTTATTAGTTTTAGTGTTAGTTTTAGTCTTTTTTTTGTAATTTGGGTTATTTGTCAGGGGCAAGATTCAAAAAGGTCAGAAAAAGTATTGTGTAATACTAACTCAACAAAAATGTCATACAATTTTAGGAAAAAATTCACACCCCATTGAAATTCCTTTACCTCTTACAAAATCAACACGCCGTACCAGAAATCTACACATCTTCTATACAGAATTCACACCCTATACAAATACCACAGCTGTACAATTTTCACACCCTATACTTAATTTATCCTATATAGTCAATAGCCTACTCATCTGGATTGAAGCAGCAAACATTCAGTGTAAAAGTAAAAAAATGACATAACATTATTTAATATTTGAATCACAGCTTACAGCCTATAGTATTTTGACATCGACAACCACAACCAAAAAGTGCATTTTACCTCAAACTTGCGACTAGTTAACTTTCTAAAGAAGGCGCAATCGCTTCTCGGGTCAACATTAACACACTTACAAAATTATATTCAGAATTTAAAATATTTTTATACCACTTTTTAATGTGTGATTGTGTAAAGGTGTTCACGAGATGGAGATACCAACCTTTCGCGTACTTGCAACGTCGAACGAACACTCGTTCTCATGGAGACGCGGTGTGCACGGAGGGGAGGGGCTGTGTGTGTGTGTGCGCGCGCATGTGAGAGACGCATGAGTGACAGAGAGACGGAGGGTGAGCAGGGAATACGCTGCGTGTTTTAAATAGCATTAAAAAATGAAAGACCTTGACAAAGACGAAAACTAAGGACATTTACTCTATAATTTTATTTTATTTTAGTTAGTTTTGCCAAACACACATTACAGTTTTAGTTAGTTATCGTTTTTTTGTAATGCCTCGTTTTTATTTTTATTTCAGTTAACGACAATGTTTTTTCGCACCTAGTTTTCGTTTTTTCGTTCGTTTTCGTTAACGATTATAACCTTGGTACTCTGATGGACAGCACCTCCAGTGACAGACCTGAGAGACGAACCGCCATCATAGCCAGAGAACTGCAGAGATGCCAGATTGATATAGCTGCTCTCTCCGAAACACGACGGGCAGGTGAAGGGCAGCTGAAGGAGGAGAAAGGTGGCTACACTTGCTTCTGGAAAGGAAAGCCAGCCGATGAGGCTAGAAACCATGGAGTTGGACTTGCCATCAAAAACCAGCTTGTCAACCTCCTCTCCGAACTTCCTGTGGGGATCAGCGAGCGCCTCATGACAATCCGTCTGGTGTTGGCCAACAACCAGACAGCGATAGTAGTGAGCGCCTATGCCCCTAGCCTAGACTCCGACGTGGAAGAAAAAGAAGCCTTCTACGCCTGCCTGGACGAAACCCTGTCAAAAATCCCCAGGGAGGACAAGATCATCCTCCTTGGAGACTTCAATGCTAGGGTAGGCCGGGACCAACACCTCTGGAAGGGCACTATTGGCAAGGAGGGCATCGGCACAACCTCGTCATCACCAACACTCTCTATCGACAGAAAAACATATTCAAAGCATCTTGGAGACACCCTCGCTCCAAGCAATGGCACCTCATTGATTATTTCATTGTAAGGGCCAGGGACCACTGTGATGTGAACATCACAAGGGCCATGATAGACTCTGACAACTGCTGGACAGACCACCGCCTCATCCGATCCACAATGTCCATCAAACTTAAAAAAAAGATGGAGGATTCAGAAGAAGCAGACCCGGCGAAGACTAAACCTTGACAGCCTGAATGAAACTGCCATCCAGCAGCTACTTCAGGACTCTCTCTCTCGAGAAAAGTCTTCAGCAAGAATATCCTGATAACATTGAAGAGCACTGGGGCCTTCTCAAATCCACCATCCATGACTCATGCAAATCCACCCTTGGGTATCAGTCCAGGAAACATCAGGACTGGTTTGATGAAAATGACACAGAGATAGAACAACTTATCTCCAGAAAACGAAAAGCCTTCCGAGTGTGGCAAAATGACATAACATGTGAGGCCAAAAGGGCAGCACACTCCAGAGCCAAGGCTGACGTTCAGAGATTGATGAGGGAGCTCAAGAACAAATGGTGGACAGAAAAGTCTCTAGAACTCCAGAGACTGGCAGATTCAGGTAACACCAGAGGCTTTTTTAGTGCCACTAAGGCTGTCTATGGCCCTAGCCACAGCGGCTTAAATCCCCTGTGCCCAAAAGATGGACAGACTCTTTTAAAAGACAATGACTCCATCAATGCACGTTGGAAGGAGCACTTTCAAGAACTTCTGAACCGTAACAGCTCAGCTGAACCAGACATCGCCGACCATATCCCGCAGAGTCCCATCAGAGAAGACATGGGGGAACCTCCTACCCTAACTGAAGTTCACAATGCCATCAGGAATCTCAGGAACAACAAGGCCACTGGTCCTGATGGGATCCCCGTGGAGGTCTTAAAGGAAGGAGGACCAAGGCTCTGGCACCACATCCACCATCTACTCGTCAAGGTCTGGGAAAGGGAAGAGCTCCCCTCAGAGCTCCGGGATGCCCAAATTGTTACCATATTCAAGAAAGGGGACAAGGCTGAATGTGGAAACTACAGGGGCATCTCGCTCTTATCAACAACAGGCAAAGCCCTTACTCGTGTCCTCGCCAACCTCCTGCTACCACTATCTGAGGAGATACTCCCTGAATCACAGTGCGGTTTCCGTCCATCTAGGGGAACAACTGACATGATCTTTTCTGCTCGCCAACTACAAGAAGAGTGTCGGGAACAAGGACTGCCTCTGTACATGGCCTTTATAGACTTGACAAAGGCCTTTGACTCCGTGGATAGGCAGGCACTGTGGAGCATACTATCAAAGTATGGATGTCATGCCAAATACATCTGTGTATTGAGGCTACTGCATGACGGCATGTCAGCCACAGTGCTCAACAGTGGCTCTGAATCTGAGCCATTTACTGTAGAAACTGGGGTCAAACAGGGATGTATCATTGCACCCACCCTATTTGCCATCTTCATTGCAGCCATACTCCACCTTACTGGCCAAGAGTTGCCACAGGGGATCCCAATCCTTTACAGGACTGACAGCAGGCTCTTCAACCTTAACAGGTTCAAAGCCAAGAGCAAAGTCAGGAATACCACCATCATGGAGCTGCAATACGCTGATGATAACGCCATTACAGCACACTCCCCTGAAGACTTCCAGGGCATCCTAAATGCCTTTGCCAAGGCATACAGAGCCCTGGGTTTGGCCTTGAACATCAAGAAAACTCAGGTTCTGTATCAACCACCACCCAACCAGCCATCACTCCAGCCCATCATCAAAGTGGATAACACCACTCTGGAAAGCGTGGACCACTTCCCCTACCTTGGCAGCATTCTCTCTTCCAAAGCTGATATATAGACTCTGAAGTTAACCATCGCCTGAGCTGTGCCAGCGGAGCCTATACCAAACTCAGGACAAGAGTCTTTGATGAGGTCAAACCAAACCAAGGTCCTGGTTTACAGAGCTGTGATTCTCCCAACTCTGCTGTATGGAGCGGAATCCTGGACCACCTACAGCAGACACCTGAGAGCATTGGAACGATTCCATCAAAGTGCCTTAAGAAAAATCTTGAGGATCAACTAGGATGACAGACGTACAAACTCCAGTATTCTGGAGGAAACGAATATGCCCAGCATCACTACCACCATAATGCAGCACCAACTCCGATGGACAGGACATGTCATCCGCATGTCTCCCTAAGCAGATCCTGTACTCCCAGCTAAAAGAAGGACAGCGAGCCCCTGGTGGGCCAAAGAAACGCTTTAAGGACAATATCAAGACCAGCCTGAAAAAGTTTAACATCACGTCCGGCGACTGGGAGAATCTTGCGTTTAACAGGGACTACTGGAGAAAAGCAGTGCAGGAAGGTGAAGCACACGAAACAGAACTCCGCCGTGCCGCAGATGCAAAGCGTCAACACCGCAAGGACAAACAGAGAAAGGCTCCACCACCACACATCACCTCAACCTTCCAATGCCCACATTGCAGCAGAATCTGTGGATCACAGATCGGCTTTTACAGCCACCTGAGGATCCACAAATAAGGCGACCCGATGGAGAGGACAGTCATACTCGTTTCGAGTGACCGGTGAAGAAGAAGAAGGAGTGCCCAGAGGGTGTCACGGAGGCCGTCTTCCATTCGTCACCCTTGTGGATGCAAATTAAATTGTAGGCACTTCGCAGATCCAACTTGGAGAATATGCAGGCACCACGTAGCTGTTCCAGTGCAGAGGGGACCAGAGGAAGGGGATAACTGTACTGGATGGTTTGTGAGTTGAGAGTCCGGTAATCAATACATGGCCGCAAGCCTCCGTCCTTCTTCGCCACAAAAAAGAAACTGGAAGCGGCAGGGGACGTTGAAGGACGAATGAAATTCTGTCGAAGAGCTTCCTTGATGTACTCCTCCGTGGCCTTCTGTTCCGGGATGGACAGGGGATAGACTCGACCCTTGGGTAGAGTCGCTCCAGGCAGCAGGTCGATGGCACAGTCCCATGGCCGATGAGGTGGTAATTGCGTTGCCAACCACTTGCTGAACACATCCTGGAACGAGGAGGAATACTCAGGAGGAATCTCCATCTTCTTATCAGAATCTGGACTCTCAATGGTGGTGGAATTCAAGGCGACGGACAAGTTTCTGAACAGGATTGAGAGGAAGGACGAGGAACTTTGATCACGGGCGTTAAGCATGTTAGATGACAAGATTTGCCCCACTGGAGAATCTCACCAGTCTTCCAGTCGATCTGAGGTTCATGTTGGAGCATCCACTGGCTTCCCAGGATGATGTCCGCAGTGGATCCTTCCAACACCAAGAACGAGATCTCCTCGGAATGCAGGCAGCCGATGCGGAGCATCATGGTGGGGGAGAAGTGACAGATGCGACCACGACCCAGCGGCTTACCCAGGATTGTGTGAATCTCTAGGTTCTGGGGACAGCGTTTTCTCTTGACATTGAGCCTCTGTAGAAGGTTGTGGGAGATGAAGTTGCTCGCTGAGCCGGAATTAATGAGGGCTTGTGCTGGAACAGTTGAATGGGATGTTACAAGGATTACTGTGGTACAGAGGTAAAGGGAAGGGAAGGAGGCCTTCACAGAGACTAGTGGACACTTCAGGGCTGCGTTGTCAACGTGTCCTTCATCAGATCTGGATAGAGCTTGGATCCAGCGGACTGTGGTAAACCTCGGGATAAACAGAGAGACTTATAGTAGCGTAGATGCCATTTCATACGGGCTGACATTTGAAATAGCACACAGTAATTTTCCACTAAAATCAGATGTTTGTTGTCATGCAAGCACATACATTACATAAAGTACATTTCATACATTTCATCTGACATGTTAATCCTTCTGGTTCAAATTTTTTTGATCACTCTTTTAGAAAGCTAGCAAGCTTATAACACCAAATTCTTTCAAAACATTAACAAAATTCTTTCAAAACCTTCCATTTCCTTGTACACCATCCAGTAACATGGATGACTGCTGTTTTTAACCCTCTTCACATTTCTTCATCCTCAGAATAATAGTCGTCGCTACTGTTGTAGAAAAATTTATATTTTACTTTTTTTTATTAACTTTCTTAGACATTGTTTTAAGCATTGTTGCTCTTCTGGAATTTATGTATGTTTGTACACCTGACGTAAGCAAGACACACACAGTAAGACAAATGGTTAAGAACCTTTAACTCTAGGTCTGGAAGATCATTTAGCCAAGGGGGGTTAGAGGGGTCATTCTATTCTAAATCAGCTAGATGTGGCCATGCTGGGTGAGTGGAAAACTACAGAGGAAAGACCTTGAAGAAGGAGTATAAGAAGGGAATTTCCTGGGCTGGGTGTCAGGTCTTGCTCACGTCACGGGGTAGCTGCAGGGATTTGGTGACTAAGCCTCTTGCAAGAGAATAAATATCTTTTAAAATACAATTTGATTCTTGGTGTCTCTTATGCAGTGATGATGATTGTTTAATTATTGTTTTTGCCACAACACTACCAAACTCTCTGTCATGGGGCCTTCCTGGCACCCATGGTGGTCTTGGATATAGGTCAGGAAATTCATCGTCGTTATTCAGTCTGATCATTTAATAACCAACTAAGTTGGACACTGTCATTTTGATTATTTCAAAATGCAATGTAGTTGTTAAAATTCTACTTCTGTATGACCCAGCTCTTACCATGAGAATAGCCTTGGCTGCAGACATGGCATTAAATCTTTAAACTAACTCAGAGCCAATTTGGGTAATTTTGGAGAACTGAAATAGTTCATAATGGGTAGTCTTTTCTGTAACTAATAGCATACTTCACATATTTTTAGGATTAGCCAGATTTTCTTTTTGCCCTGTATTGCTAGCTTTAATCGGATTGCATGAGAATATTCTGACCTGGTCTGGCAAAGCTTCTTTTCACACATACTTTTTATTTATTTAGAAAACAACAAAAAAATTGTAGCATATGGTTATAATGTCTGCATTACGATTTTAAAAACCTCAAGTTTCTTCAATAATAATCCCTAGATTATTTATTATTTTTACAATAATATACTTTTGATAATAATATAAAGCGAGAGTCCCTATAGTCTCTATAGCAGGGTTAACCTTTTGTCGCGACCCACTTTTTTTTGTATGCCAGTCATACAACCCACTAAAGGCAGTAAATAAATCAATAACTGAAATGCCTCTTTAGACCTAGGCTAGGCTACAACGTAGGCCTATATGGTTATTACAATTAATTTCATGAAAACACACAAACATTTTCAATAATTAGGCAGACTATGAGGGAAACTGAAATGATTATATCCAGACGCGGTGGAATTTGGGGAAGTGCGACTCATAGTGTCGCACACAAACTATCTGTTGTCAGCCTATTCCTGCTTTTTGTTTTCGTTGCAGTCACTGTTGAAAATCCCAACTCACAAAGATAGGTAGTGCTAAATGGCAAGATAAATGATCTGCGAGTTCTGGATATTCGTGTCTGGTTTGAAGGAGCCTGTTTGATGAATCTGAATGTAGTGTTTACATGAATGCTAAACGTGACCGGGTTGATGTGCACATTTTTATGTCTCAATCTTCAAATCAGAATAGATTTTTTGACATGTGCACACTGCACTAATATAGCCTACAGAGTTTCCCGCTGAATGAGCATACTAAATATTCGCTTACATTGGTTCTTTATTTGTTTTAAACAGCAGACTTAATATTCTGGTCATAATTTGGAGACAGCATATGTCTAAAAAAAATATAGCAGTTGTGCTATGCTGCTTAGGCCTATAGCCTATTTATCAGGGAAAATCCCCCTTCCCGCGCCTAAAACCAGTTGTCTGTGGATGAGAGTCTGAAACAAGATTGGTGGGCCGTTGTCCTGGTCCACCTCACAGACGCGGAATGAAAGGAGAATTTTAGGATGATGGGACCGGACACTCAATTATATAACACTTTATTCAGCAGGAAGAACAGCTCGTTCAGCGCGTCATATGTCATTACGCTATTCAATGTCATTGCACATGCACAGTCCTTTCAGTTTCGGTTTTCAATCCGATCAAGTGTTTTGTCCTCTCGCTCGGATTAGTAAAGGAATAAACCACCCCTTGTCACGATCCACACACCGGAAACAGGGGTTAGATCCAAAAGCAGTATTATTTATTGGGGAATCCGTACTCACAAACAGTCCATGCAGGGGTCAAAACCAGAGAAGCAATCCAAAACAAGAACAATACAAGACAGGCAAGAAGGCAGTACTCAGAAGTGGTGTGATATAAGACAAGGACTCCGTGACAAACACTGAAACAACCAGGGTATATATATATACACACACAGAACTAACAATGAAACAGGGAACAGCTGGGAACAATGATGACGTGGAACAGCTGAATGCAATGAACAGTGATTGGTACAGACAAGGATTGTGGGGAATGCAGTTCCTAATGTGAATGACACAGTGGGGGAAGAGGACCTCTAGTGGACACCAGCAAACATAAACCAACACTGTGACATAACCCCCCCTCTACGGAGCGGCTACCAGACGCTCCAAGACATAGAAACAAACAAAACAAGAGTCCAGGCGGGAGGTGGAATGGTGGAGGATCAGGGGGCGGGATGGGGGGCCAGGTCCATGGAGGGGAACAGAAACAGGGGGAAACAGCTTAGCCAGCAGCCAGGGCAAAACAGACAGTCCATCGGGCGGCCAAGGCGTAGACCTCCCCTCGGGCGGCCAGGGCGAAGACGACAATCCATCGGGTGGCCAGGGTGGAGCAGGCTGTGTGGGCGGCCAGGGCGGAGACTCTCCCTCGGGCGGCCACGGCGGAGACTCTCCCTCGGGCGGCCACGGCGGAGACTCTCCCTCGGGCGGCCACGGCGGAGACTCTCCCTCGGGCGGCCACGGCGGAGACTTCCACTCAGGTGGCCAGAGCGGAACAGACACCGGCTTGGGGGTGGCCATCTTGTCCGGAGACACAGGATCGGCAGATGTGACGTGAACAGTCACTGGATCGGCAGACGTGACGTGAACAGTCACTGGATCGGCAGACGTGACGTGAACAGTCACTGGATCGGCAGACGTAGCGAGCAGCTCGGGCGGGGCCGGCAGGGCGAGCAGCTCGGGCGGGGCCGGCAGGGCGAGCAGCTCGGGCGGCGCGGGCAGAGCAGGACGCCTGGGCGGCGCCGGCAGGGCGAGCAGCTCAGGCGGGGCCGGCAGGGCGAGCAGCTCGGGCGGCGCGGGCAGAGCAGGACGCCTGGGCGGCGCGAGCAGAGCAAGTCGCCTGAGCGACGCGTCAGGGATGGCAGTCACCTCCGGGATGGTCTCTGGGTTAGGAGCCACCGGACAAGTCGTTGTGGAGGGGTTTCTCCTCCTCCTCCGTCTCCGGACTACCGGACTCGAGACCACCGGCACTGGGACCACCGGAACTGGGACCACCGGACTCGGGACCACCGGCACTGGGACCACCGGGACTCGGGACCACCGGAACTGGGACCACCGGAGGCGGGACTGGAGTATCCCACTGGCTCCGATGCTGAAGGTAGCTGGTAAATCCCCAAAAATCCAGGATCTGGGCGCAGATCAGGATCTGGGCCCCAAAAATCCAGGATCTGGGCCCCTTTATCTCCCACCCAGGCAATGGGTCATCCAGACAGACATTGAAGAATTCCTTTAATGCCGTGTCGTTGTACCCCAACCCTCTAGAGAAGGTCCAAAACATTTGGGCCAGACATCCCACCGGCTGGCCCTGCTGGCGTAGGTCCATTAAGTTTTGGACCCTTCCCCTCATCTCATTCTCCGACTTGGGGGGAAGGATACGAAACCCCATACTGCTGGATCTATACTTTGACGGAGTCCTTCTGTCACGATCCACACACCGGAAACAGGGGTTAGATCCAAAAGCAGTATTATTTATTGGGGAATCCGTACTCACAAACAGTCCATGCAGGGGTCAAAACCAGAGAAGCAATCCAAAACAAGAACAATACAAGACAGGCAAGAAGGCAGTACTCAGAAGTGGTGTGATATAAGACAAGGACTCCGTGACAAACACTGAAACAACCAGGGTATATATACACACACAGAACTAACAATGAAACAGGGAACAGCTGGGAACAATGATGACGTGGAACAGCTGAGTGCAATGAACAGTGATTGGTACAGACAAGGATTGTGGGGAATGCAGTTCCTAATGTGAATGACACAGTGGGGGAAGAGGACCTCTAGTGGACACCAGGAAACATAAACCAACACTGTGACACCCCTTTCAATCCGATCGAAATTTCATTCGGATCGATTAAGGTGTTTACATGAAGGCTTTTCAGTCTGATTGAGCCGTCAATCCGATTATTAACAAATTATTTGGTTGCATTTAAACGTAGCCTGTTGCAATGAGCCTTTTGTGAAGCTCACTTATTGGCTGTGTCGGTGTAACACCAATAACACAGAGAAAGTCTCGCGATCCCCTATAGAATGATCCGGGACCCAACCCACTGGTTGAGAAACACTGCTCTAATATTAGGAGATTTAACTCTTTTCAATTTACATGTAGGCTACCTTAACATTTTTCAAATGAATCAGTAACTTATCAAATCGAGAGATTTATATAAATACTCAGCCCTTTAGTTTGATTCAATCAAATAAAATCATTAAACCATCATACAAATGGATTTTTACTAAACTTAAATTTGAGGCTGGCTGATTTATGGTAAGAGGCTTGGACCCAGATGTAACACTCTCCAACCATTTTGATGATCACTGTAAGATTTTTCCCTGAGATCACAACCACACCATTGAAGTGAACCATTTCCTGGCTGCTATCACCTGTGAATGCAGACCTTAAGCATTTTTGATTGTGACATGTATTAACTCTTCTGGCCTATTTTTATAAACATATTATCACCAAATACTTTATTGAGCTCACTCAGTTTTTCACCTGAAAAACACTCGACGAAAAAGACTCGAAACACTCACTTTGCTCATGTCAACAGTAACAAGAGATTGTTTTACACATTTGGAACAGAATAAGTACAGTTCGATGGAATCCATCATGACATACTGCAAAAAAAAAAAAAAAAAAAAGTGGGGTGGACAGGACAAGCTTGCTTGCTCTCTGCCTTCCCAGGTTATGCGCTGCGCAGGTGGGGCACTGTTTATTTTCTCCACAACAATAACCCAGGCCTGTATAGTTAGCCAAATTCATCCATGAACATTATTTTATTGGGCATATTCTTCCCTGTTGGCTCACTTAATAAATTTAGATACAGCTGTTTTGATTGGAATTATTTATTTGTCTTTGGTGTCTCACCAAATACCATCTCTCATCTATCACACACACTTTCACACCTCTGGCCAGAGCATCATAAATTTTTCCCTTAGCAGCTTGTGAACTGAATGGGGAACATATATTTTTAGAAGTGGAATACCACCAAGTCTGAACGGGTAACAAAGGACTTTGCTGACAACAGAAGCTACTGAACATGGACACACTGTGGCATTCCCCTTGCGCCAGTGTCTAAACATTAAGATATCAATTATCAATTGTTCGATGTCAGTTGCCATGAGATTGAGTTTAACATAAACCTTCCAAAATCGAATAGATTAAATGCGTTAAAATAATCATATAGACATAAGCCTGCAGTTGAGAGAGCCAATTTCAATTTCTCAAATGCAATTTGTCATTCATTGCACAATTACAATTTTCAAACTTGTTGTTGTTGCTCGAGCTACTTAGAAGAATTTTGAAAATCTCTACAAAACCTTGAATCCATGGCCAAAGAACATCCCATACCCCTGGTGATGAAAGCATTTGTGATTTCAAAAGTTTGGAATTTTAGATTTATTTTTGTTGAATCTAGAAAATTACCTTTAAACAAAGTGGAGTAACCAATATTGTTGTTTTTTAGCCATAGTTTTCCTATTTCCCTTTTCTTTGCCAGAGAACACTGCATAGTCAATAATCTTTTTATGTCTTTACCCCTAGTTGGTTAATGTAATAACCCTCACTATGCCAAATCCAGCCCTGGTTTTAACTGATTGGTGAGTCAAGCTCCCACTTCTGTTAAGGAACTTCCTTTTCCTTCATTTAGATGCAAAGTAGGGCTGGACTGGTACCTACTGAAAGCAATGTTAGTTTAACAGAGAATACAAATAACTGCTGTAAGACCAGTGAATAATCAAAAGGAATCAAGTATTAAAAAAAATAAAAAAAATAAATCACTTATTCAATGCAAAGTTGTGCACCGAGTTTATTATACAAAAGCAAGATTGGCAAAGATGTATAAAGTTGTTTCTCCAGCATGTGATAACCCTAGGGAAAAATAAATATACTAAAATGTATTTGAAATACATTTACTTTATGCTAAGTATACTACCAATACATTTACATATTTATGTACTTAATATAAATACCCTGCAATTGTACTTTTGGTATACTAAATTGATATACTTAAATTCTGCTAAATTGGAACAAGTAATTGTATGCTTAATGCACTTTAGTTATCCGTAAATAGTGTTAGTTAGTTAGTTTATTTGTATAGCATGTTTAAAAACAACATGAGTCGGCCAAAGTGCTTTCAATTTAAAACAATATTCCAACAGCATAAATAGCCAAAATACAAAAAAACATTAAACAAACATTAAACATTAAACCAAACCAAATACAATTAAAATTCAAGACAACAGTAAAACAAGATACACTCAACTACTAGCTCAACCATAAGCCTGGGCAAGCAAATGCACCCTCAACCGTGATTTAAAAACACTAATTTTAGTACAACATCTAATATCCAAAGGCAAGTTATTCCAGAGACGGGGTGCAGCAACTGAAAAGGCACGACCCCCTTTGGACTTCAGACGAGATTTAGGGATCTTTAAAAGTGTTGTTTGAGATGACCTCAATAGCCTTGTCGTCTGATAGACTTGAAGAAGATCTGAAATATATTCAGGAGCTAGGCCATGCAAGGCCTTAAAAACAAACAGTAAGACCTTAAACTGGATCCTGAAATTAACTGGGAGCCACTGCAGTGAAGCTAGTACTGGGGAAACACTAACTTGCTTCTTGGTCCCAGTCAATAGCCTAGTTGCCGCATTTTGTAAGAGTTGAAGACGATTCAACAGAACACAAGGAAGCCCCAGATACAATGAATTACAATAATCCAACCTTGAAAATATGAACGCCTGTATAACCTGCTTCAAATCATTAAAAGACAAAAAGGGTTTAATTTTAGCAATGCGCCTTAAATGAAAGAAACCAGTCTTCACTACCGAATTTACTTGCTTATCAAATTTAAACTCTGAATCAAAAATAACTCCCAGATTCCTTGCTTGTTCATGTACATTAGAGGCAAGAGAGCCTAAACAATCAAATATGTGTGTGCGTGACCTAATTGAGCCAAACACTAGGCATTCTGTTTTCGCTTCATTGAGTTGTAAAAAATTCTGGGCCATCCATAGTTTAATTTCTCTCAAGCAATTCATCAAATGATCTAATGCAGTGCCATCATTTGCCTTCAGTGGGAGATAAAGTTGAGTACCATCTGTAGGGATGGGAATTGATAAGAATTTAACGATTCCGATTCCATTATCGATATTGCTTATCGATCCGATTCCTTATCGATTCTCTTATCGATTCTTATTGGGTGAGGGAATAAGTACAAATTTGTTTGTATTAACTCGCTTTAATATCTGATCAGAAGACACAGCACAGAGTATACACAAATTATGTGTAGCAACCTCAGAACAAACCTAAAAGTAGGTGAGCTACTTCTCAAAGTAAAGTCCAGGGACCTATAGCCTAGGGCAGTGTTTCTCAACCAGTATGCCATGGCACACTAGTGTGTGCCTTGAAAGTTTATCAAGAAGAGTGCCTTAGGATTAGGAAATTGACAATTTTCACATTCATTGGTCCGGACAAAAAAATAAAATAAAACTGCCATTTATGTGCCATAAAAACTAAAAACACAGACTGAAAACAGTTTAGGAAGAGCTTGTGTCTTTTGGAATATTAACAGTGCTCATTTGGATTAGGCTATTGAGTTACTAAAACAATCTTTGTCAAATAATACATGGGTTTTCTTCACATTTTGAACGTTTTTGTTTCCATTTATTTAATTTCAAGATCTGATGTGACTTATCCATTGTTGTTTTTACAGCTACAAAGCTGGGAGCACTAAATGATATTCAGTCACTTTATACACGCTTTTAACATTAAATAAAGCACAAAAATAGTACCTGATATTATCATTGCCACACTTTGAGATTGTTGTTCCAGCGCGACGTCGCAGTAAAATAGGATCTGTTTCAAATAGAATCGTCGCGTGTCGCGGCTGGTTAAACTTTGATTAACATGGAAAATTATACTTTTTATCGCGTGTCGCGCCGTCGCGTCGCATGTAGTTAGGACGCGGTCAGAGCGCTTCTGCCTCGATGCCATGTTTGCTCATAGTGTTTGCTACGTTCTGAACCAAAACAACGCAGCACGTGTGTGACGTCGTGTCACATTTGAACGAGCGGAACCGATAAGCGGAATCGTTAAGCAGGCATACTAACGGTTCCAAGGAATCGATTCACTGGGCACCGGTTCTGAAGAAGAACCGGTTCTCGGTTCCCATCCCTAACCATCTGCATAACAATGATATGCAACATTATACTTTTGACAAATAACGCAAAGTGGTAACGTACAAAGTAAACAATATAGGCCTCAAAATTGAACCCTGTGGAACTCCACACATACTGGTTACAGAATCAGAGAAATAACCACCCAATTGTACTGCACAGCTTCTGTCCTTTAAATAAGATGAAAACCATTTGAGGGCAGTTCCCTGGATCCCTACCCACTGACACAAACGCTCTAGCAGAATTTCATGTTCGATAGTGTCAAATGCAGCTGTGAGATCAAGGACGAGAACAGCACACTTTCAACAGCAGTCAACAGCAAGCAATAAATCTTTGTTCACTTTTAAAAGTGCAGACTCTGTACTGTGTTTAGTCCTAAAACCTGACTGAAATTTATCAAAAATAGAATTTCTATTTAAAAATGAGGACAACTGATGATAGACAGAGCCTTCTCCAAAGTTTTTCATAAAAAAGGCAACTTTGCAATTGGGCGATAATTACTTAAAACTAAAGGATCAAGTTTAGGCTTTTTAAGGAGAGAATGTATAATAGCATGATTTAGACTAGATGGAACTATACCATTGGCTAAGCAACTATTTATGATACCCAAAATTCTTGGGCCCACAACATCCAGAACCTGGAGAAGAAGTCGAGAAGGAATTACATCTAATGAACAAGTAGTAGGTCTCACGTGTTGAACTATATATATAAAAGATTGTAAAGGGAGAGAAGTTTAAAATTTAAAAAATATGTAGAACAAGGAGAAAATTCTAGAGAGTAAAGATCAGAATCGATACCAGCTCTTACTGTCTTAATCTTGCCCACAAAATTTTTTTCTTTAGGTGTGGGGTCTGGATAAATATGTGTCAAAGGATTCAGTACAGAATTTATTGTACTAAATAATATTTTCGGATTATGCAAATGTTTATTAATTAAGTCAGAAAAGTATTGCCCTTTTGCTGCCTTGGCTGTTCGCTGATAACTGATCATACTATCTTTAACAATGTCATAGTGTTGTGAATCATCAGAGTCTGAGAGATCCATTTGCAGCAATTTTATTTAGAAAAGGGAAGTCGACAGGCAAAGGTGAAATCACCGGCAAACAATAGCAGTAGAGAGCAGGAGAATTCATGGTCAGTAAACAGGCAAATGGTCGAGGCAGGCGGCAAACAGTCGAAATCCAGTATCCAGGCAGAGGTAAAGCAGGCAGGCAGCAGGCTGGCGTGAAACAAGGAACAAAATAGGGTCAAACCAGGTAGGCAAACACAGGAAGAAATGCTCGGAATTGTTCACAGTAGTAATACAAAACTTCGCACAGGATGCTGTGCGAGTTGCAGCTATAAAGCCCAGAAGATGAGAAACAGCTGAGCGAGGTGATTAGGATGAGAACGGGGTTATGGGAAGTGTAGTGCGTGTAAAAGTCAATATTCGGGCGAGGGCGCCCTCTGATGGCCTGAGAGGGAGGTTGCAGAGTCTGTGATTGTGACACATAGGATACTTGAAGTTTATCTTTTTTCCATTGCCTCTCTGCTCTCCTCCATTTTTGTCTTAAGGCCCGGGTGCTGTAATTAAGCCATGGCTGACTTTTAACTTTAGGTGTTACTATTTTAAAAGGTGCACATACATCTAAGATTTCATTGCATTTTGTATTAAACCAGGAAATAATTTCTTCAGTACCCATATCAACAAAACCTGACACTGCGGAACCTGACAACTCTACAAGATTATAAGCATCTGCAAACTGACTCGCCGTAAAAGGAGTAATATTCTGTACACGGCCTACGTGCCTACTAATACTCTGTGGCCTATAAATCTGCAAAATTCTTGAAACAGAAATATTAAAAATAACAGGATTATGTCTGCCTGTCTGCCTCGTTGCTTCTGCTGCTGTTGTGTTGGTTTGTGTCTTTAAGCTTTGTATATCTTGCTGTTTTGAATGATTATTTACTATCATTCCTTGTTGTTTATACTGCTAAATATAACTTACTCAACATCACACATTAACCTGACATCGCTAGCTTCAATCTAAATCGTCATTGCTAGCACAACTCTCTAGTAATTCGCTAGCCTGTTAATGTGCCATCCGTGCGCTCTTTATTTATTTATAAATTTTTCTCGCGCACACTCGTGCCTTTTACGAGTCCATCAAACAACTTAGGTGAGTAGGATCAGTCAACAAACACGGTAAATCTTTTCCTCTTATTGTTACTTGCACCTCATACAACATGTTTAGCATATCCTTCTCTGTCAGCACAGGATTTACATATGATAAATGCAGGGAGATAGTAAAGCTGACGGGGAAGATTTCAGAACTAGAGACACGCATCCAAGCTTTAAACGAGGTTAATTGTAAGAGTGCAAAGGCTTTAGATACTGCTTTGGATGCGACTAGCTGAACTCTGTACATTGTTCGGTTCCGGCTGTAGTAGAGCCCGTGCAGCAGGGTAATTGGGTGACGGTGAGGCGCTGTAGTCGTGGTAGAAAACACTACTCTTCCGTTCCGATTACAACTTCAAATAGATTCTCCCCTCTCAGTGAAACACCCACTGTGAATCCTGTTGAATGTGCCCTAGTTATTGGCGATTCTATTACACAGAACGTGAAAATAGAGACACCAGCCACCATAGTCACATGTTTGCCGGGAGCCAGAGCGCCTGACATCAAAGCAAATTTAAAAGTGCTGGCTAATGCTAATCGTAAATTCTCTAAGATTATTATTCACATCGGCACTAATGATGTTCGACTTCGCCAGTCGGAGATCACCAAAATTAATGTTAAAGAGGTGTGTGAACTCACAAGTACGATGTCAGGCACTGTAATTTGCTCTGGCCCCCTTCCTGTTCGCAGGAGTGATGAGATACTTAGTAGATTGTCCTCACTCAGTGGCTGGTTGTCTAAGTGGTGTCCGCAAAATAATATAGAATTCATAGACAATTGGAAAAGTTTTTGGGGCAGACCTGACCTGTTGAAAAGAGATGGTATTCATCCCTCCTGGGATGGTGCTGCTCTTCTCTCTAGTAATATGGCACATAGTCTTAAAACTCAAACATGACAATCTGGGGCTCAGGTCAGGAAGCAGACAGACTGGCTAAACCGACCGTCTGCTAGCTGTCTCACGTCACCAAGGTCAGATAAATCCCATCACATTATAACTGTCCCAGCTAATTTAAACCAGGCCTGCTACAGAAGAATGAGGGGGAATCAATTTTGCACTCTATCCTACTGGATTCTGTGTTCAGGATATACATGTATCAACAAAAGACAAGAAAGGAAAATCTTTTCACAGCATATATTGAATTTTTTACATGAACAGTGCACCATAAACACCAAACAAACAAACTCAAACATTAAATAAATCACATAAAAAGTAATGGTGTGAGTGGATGAGTGTGAAATGTCCCAAAAAGATGTTGACGAATAATGGAGTTGATCAAGTGAGCAGTCTTTAGAATGAACAGTCTTATCTGCAAATGGTAGGTATTGATGAAAGGAAGTATTTGTTCTTCTGGTTGTAGTCCGGGAGTCTTTGAATACAATCCTTGGGCAGTTGCTTTGTCCTAAGCACCCAAGCAAACTCTCAATCCAGCACTCAAGGCAATGTAAGTTCCATGTAATACAAAAATCCTCTACAAAACAAAACAACTCATTAACATTTTTACAAATTCTTAGACAAAGCATACACAAGATGAAATAAGAACTACAAACTCACAGCTGAGCAGCAAACAAAACGTTTCTCAAGCCAGGATTAAAGAAGAGAACAGCCATTAACCATGTGGTTACTCAAACTAAAGCTACCTCTTACTCTTCTGCTTCCTCTTTTATACACAAGGTATAGATGCTACTGGTGCCCCCTAGTGGATGGGATGAACATAGCATTGACCATAAGGACAAGTAAATAATGTGACAGACAGTGACTGTTACAACATAGAGCCTCTTTCACCTAGATATCATCATATAAAGACTGCGTCTGTTCCCCGAATTAGGACATACAAAAAACTTCCAAACATTAAAGGGTAAAATTGTTGTTCAACAAATAAAAAACAGATATAATACAAATGAGCAAATGATAAAGCTTGGGTTGCTGAATATTAGATCCCTTACTTCAAAAGCACTTATTGTTAATGATATGATTACAGACTATAATCTAGATGTGCTGTGTTTGACAGAAACCTGGCTAAAACCAAACGATTACATTACTTTAAATGAGACCACCCAGCAAGATTACTGTTATAAACATGAACCTCGTCTGAAAGGCAAAGGGGGAGGTGTTGCTGTCATTTATAGTAATATTTTTAGAATTACTAAGAAGTCTTTTGGTGCTTAATATAGCAATATATACTTCTGCCACTAAAGATTGCTTTATTAATAATCTTCCTGATCAGTTTCATCATCTCAGCATCCCAGATAGCTTAGAAGAACTCGATATTGCGACAGAAACTTTTAACTCTCTCTTTTCCAGCACTTTAAACACAGTTGCTCCGTTGCGCTTAAAGAAGATTAAAGAAATTGGTCCAAAGGCGTGGTACAACGAGCACACTCGGGCCCTTAAGAGAGCAGCCAGAGAAATGGAGCAAAACTGGAAGAAAACAAAACTAGAGGTATTTCGCATTTCATGGAAAGAGAGCTCTTCTTCACTTATAAGATTGATAATATCAGGAAGAAAATTATAACTATGCAACCATCTACTACAGTCTCACATCAGGCAGTGCATTGTAGTCTCCCTAAGGAAAAATTGTATTCATTCATTGCCAGTGTTGGGGAGGTTACTTTGGAAATGTAATAGATTACAGATTACAAATTACCCTATTTAAAATGTAATAAGTAGTGTACCTTTTCAATTACTTTATAAAAGTAAAGTAACTAATTACATCTGATTACTTTTTGATTACTTTTAAGTTTCTAATGGATATTTTCAACTAAATCATTTTCAAGCATTTATACCAAGCAGGTGTGACCTTACAGTAGCTCTGTTTACTGTGAGAATTTCAAAATCTTTCATCACTTGAATTAAGATTATATTAATTTAATTTTAACGTATAACAACCACAAAACCAGATCTTATAACAAAAAAAATTGTTTGCTGCCGTTACAAAATCTAAATTTTGCATAGCTATGACAGAACACACTGGCAAGTAACAATGCCTTGAAAAAAACTTTAATCTTAAAAAATAAAGATATACATAAAACCAGATAGGCAGTTAAAACAGTTATTAAAACAGTTACATAAAAGAAAAAAAACACTGGTGTCTCATAGCCATCAATGCAATTAGGGAAAGAAATTAATTAAATGTGTGTGTGTGCAAATGCTCTTTACCCTCCAAAAATCAAACTGGGCAATAGAGCGACAGATAGAGTGTCCACACCACACATCAGTCATCAAGGGGTAGGTCACTGGGACAGTGCTGTTTGTTGTAACGGAGCAGTAAGACCTGTTCCATGTGGTCATCACTCATTCTGTTTCGAGATGAGGTCAAAAGATTGCCTCCATGACTAAAAAGACGCTCCACTGGAGCACTGGAAGGCAATGTGGTGTTGTACTTGATAAAAAGCCTCTTAACTGTGGGAAATGCCTTAAGAGACGTCAGGTTGTTATGTGAATCTTCTAAGTACTTTCTGACTTCATCATGAGTTGTGCTGTCAGATGATGATTTGGCATTATGAAAGACAAAAAAGTTTTCCTCTGACTCATCAGATTTCTCAGAGTTGTCATCTCTCACTGTAGCTGGACTGTGCAGTGGTTCCTGAGCAATAGCTTTCTGCAGTAAGGTTCTCCTCATGTCGTCTCTCTTCTCAGGGCTAAGCCAGTTTAAGCGGAACTTTGGCAGGGTTGCGGTCGCCATCTTTGCTTCATGGCTGGCTAACACTGATCCAAAGCGTTCTTCTATGGCCTCACCGATAGTGGTAAAGATGTGTGAATTATAAAGCAAATGAGGCATCTTTTCAAATAGCTTAGTCTTAAGGCTAAGCAAAGTAGGGATTAAAAATCCTAGGTAACATTTGCTTTCACCCTGGAGAATGTCAGTGGCAACAGCTAGAGGCTTCAGAACCTCAATGTACTCTTTCAGGAATACAGACTCTTGTGGATGAAGCCTTGGCACATCAAGCTTATCACAGATCTCCCTCAGCTTTTCTTCTGGGAGCCCTGCAAGTTTTGTGATAGCCCTGAACTCTGAGTTCCATCTTGTGACTGATGGGACAGTCAGATGCATATTGGCAATCTCCTGAACAACTTCTGTGGCCAATGAAGACCTATGTGCTTTATTCCAGATAGATGAGCATTTAGCCATGGCACTTCTGTATAGCTTACGTGATGGCCCATTTGATGCTGCTTTGTGAATCTCATTGGTGGCAATTAGATTTAATGTATGAGCAGCACAGCGCTGATGCTGTGGAAGAAAAAACTGCTCTCCATCTCCATCTTCCTGAAGAAGACCACCGACATCCAAAAATCTCACTTCATCACTGTAATCATCTGACTCATCTTCTCTTACACCAAACTCACGGAATGCCTTTACAAAATTACTTCCATTGTCAGTCACAGTTGATTTGACTTTGGTTTGAATCCTGTATTCTGCATGAATTTCGTTTAGTTTTGCTGCAACTGCATCATAGGTGTGTCGACCTTTGAGACGTGTACATGCCAGTGCTGCAGAATGTCTCTCCAGCGTGTCTTTGTCAATCCAATGACATGTGACTCCAAAGAAACTGCGGTTTTGTGCTGACCAAATGTCTGCTGTCGTGCAGACAGTGTCCACATTACTAAGCTTGGAGATGACCGATTCCTTCATTACAGCAAACTCTCTGTCAATGCGCTGCATCAGAGTTTTTCGGCACATCACTTTCTTCCCGCCACTGATTCCCTCAATCAATTTTCGGAAGGATGGCTGCTCCACCAATGAAAAGCACTGTACATCATCAACCAGAAAGTTGAACACCAGTTTGTTCACACGTTGCTGTGACACACTAAGCCCTGAATCTATCCTTGCTTGCTTCAAAGGGGGTTGTGTAACCACATGGGTAGAGGAGCTAGCTGTTGCATCTTCCATCCCATCAGACTGACTCGTGTCTTGCATCAATAAAGTTCTTGAATGTTTCCTCTAAAAAAAAAAAATAAATAAAAAAACAGAGAGAATTATTTTTAGTTATATTTAAGAGAAAACACAATTCTAGATTATAATAATGTAGTAAAAACACGTTTTTTTTTCTTCTTACTGATATAATAAAAAATAGTAAAAATCTGCATATACTATTATTTTTTACCACTATGTGTGAAGGGAAAACATTATACCATACAGGGCTAATAATTATTTCTCACTAACAGAAGCAAGAATATATTCTAGAATAGATACTGCCAAATCCAAACAGACTGCATCATTGTAGCTGTGTCAAAAAAATCCATGTTATTGTTTATTTATTTATTGTTTTAAAGAGTTACATTTCATCTAAACTGCTTAGATTCAATGACCAATTGGGGTGCTTCACTAGATAATAGCTCGATTTTGAAAGACAAATTGGGACAAACTAATTGAGAGATTTGTCCACTAGGTGGCACGTTAGGTCAACATCGATCATTAGAGAAAAGTTTCAAGCCCTCTAATAGATTTATATTTTTCGAAAATAAACTTAACTGCAGCGGATTTTCATCCTTCAAATCATTAGTCACGTTTCAGCTGAAAATCACGCAGTAGTCTAAACACTGATTTTACAAATGACACTCAAAATTAAGGGGTTAATGTGGGTTAATGTGATAAAATCGCTTTGGCCAGAGGAGTCTGCTGGTGCCCTGAATTTCACAAATCGATAACTTTGTGAGTCATAACGTATGCTACAATGCCAAAAAAAAAAACTAAGTTATATTAGATTTGACATTACCAACCTCATTCAAGGAAAAAAAAAGCAAGCTATGTATTTTTTTTTTGTGAAAGGGTTCATAAAAACAAGTGTGTCTGGTAAAGGCAGCTAGCAGGCTAGCTAATTTGTTATGAATGTTTTTAATATTGGTCTCGAATACACAAAGGGGACGATGAACGCGAGGGTGCGTTTTGGTGATTTTTTTTCACATAGCACCTACAGTAAATCGACTTAAAACTACTCCGTCACTTTTTATCATACAGAAACGAGTAATATATCATTCGAAGTGAAAGGGTCTGTTTTTATTTCTGTACACTCACAATAAAATAAAGAAAGGCTAGGTTACATACCTGCAGATGCTTCCTCAGGTTCGACATTGAAGCTTTTGATGTCGAAAGTATTTTAACAGCTGGCAAACAAATTTTGCACTGAACTGTTATATTTGGGCCCCTCTCGGATTTCAGGGTGAAATTATTTTTAAATTTCCAGCAATGAAATGCATTTTTATCATTCGCCATGGTGGCAGCTTTCAGACTGGTTGTAGTAGCCTAGCGGCAAAGAGGATTAACGTAATTGGCAGACGTGGTGCGCCGCAAATTCAAACCGATGAACCAATCAAAAGCATCAAAATAGCACCGCTTTAATAAATGGCTTTAGCAGAAGGCATCGTGCATATCAAAAACAGGCAAAGCAACAGATTAATATTATTCAACATATCCCAGATTTTTAAAGAACATTTTTAGATGTAACCCCATTTGTAATCTTTAACATTTTCATAAGTAACTGTAATTTAATTACATTTTTTTGTCAGTAACTGTAACGAATTACTGTTACATTTATTTTGTAATTAAATTACGTAACGCCGTTACATGTAACTAGTTACTCCCCAACACTGTTCATTGCTATAGAAGAGGAAGAATTCGTTAAACTCGTTAAAACATCTAAATGACAACATGTATGTTAGACCCTATATCGACTAAGCTACTGAATGAGATGCTTCCAGAGGTCATAGATCCTCTTCTTAATATCATTAATTAATCTTTGTCATTAGGATACGTACCAAAAACTTTTAAGCTGGTGTTGGATTACAAATTTATTAAATGTTTAATTTAGTTTGCAACAGTAAAAGTTGAGTACATTGAAGTTAGCATTTTAAGGTTAGGTTAGGATAATAGTAACAACAGTTTCTGCCAGTCCTGTTTTTCTCTATTGTGTTTTAAATGAGTCAGATCACTGAGATTCTCACCTTTCGGAGCCCAGACGTTGAATCATTAGGTTGATTGACTTTCACCTTTTGTCTTTAATGGCTCTCGGATGGCTTTTGGAATTGGAGTTCCTGGCCAGTATCAGCATGTGAATAGTTATGCTGATTCAATTGGACTCAGAGTAGGGTGTGTTCCCACTTCATCTGCATGCTTTATTCAGAGTTCCCGCCTCTATGTAATCCCTCCCCCTTGGAATGTATATAACTACAATGCATACTGCATTAGAGTTAGATCATGTTGGAAGTACTACAGCAACGTACAGCGGAGTTCTCAATAAAGAATAACTTCCGTTGAACGCGATCCTAACTGTCTCCTGGTCTCTGCTTCGATGAAAGAAAACTTTACAACACTGGCTATGATTAAACCGCTTGTTAAAAAACTGCAACTTGATCGTACAGAATTAGTCAATTACAGGCCGATCTCGAATCTACCTTTTCTGTCAAAGATACTAGAAAAGGCGGTATCCTCACCACTATGTTCCTTTTTAGAAAGAAATGATATCTGCGAGGATTTTCAATCAGGATTTAGACCATACCATAGTACTGAGACTGCTCTCATTAGAGTTACAAATGATTTGCTCTTATCATCCAATCGTAGTTGTACTCTCTATTAGTGTTACTCGATCTTAGTGCTGCATTTGATACTATTGACCACAACATTCTTTTAAATACACTCGAAAATTATGTTGGCATTAGTGGAATTGCATTAGCATGGTTTAAATCATACTTATCTGACTGTTATCAGTTTGTAGCAGTAAATAAAGAGATGTCTCATCGATCACAAATTCAGTATGGCGTACCACAAGGCTCAGTACTAGAACCGTTGCTTTTCACTCTGTACATGCTACCCTTGGGCAATATCATTAGGAAGCATGGAATTAGTTTTCACTGTTATGCTGATGATACTCAGCTCTATATTTCTTCACGCCTTGACAAAACTTACCAATTCACAAAATTAACGGAATGCATAGGTGATATAAAAATTTGGATGACTAGTAATTTCCTACTACTTAAAGGGTTAGTTCACCCAAAAATTAAAATGCTGTCAGTAATTACTCACCCTCATGTTGTTCCAACCCCGTAAGACCTTCGTTCATCTTCGGAACACAAATTAAGATATTTTTGATTAAATCTGAGAGCTGGCTCACTTCTCCATAGGCTTCTAAAGACGTTATAACTTGCTGGCCCAGAAAATGCATTAAATACATCGTTAATATAGTCCAAGTGACTACAGTGGCTCAATCTTAAGTTTATAAAGCGACGAGAATACTTTTTGTGCGCAAAAAACCCCCAAAAAAACGACTTTATTCCACTATTCATTTCCTTCTCTCTGGGCCTTTTTTCACGTAGTGTTTTAGCGCAGCGCGTCTGTGTTGCACGTCACCACGTAGGCTCACTATTGGCCGACGCAATAAATGTTGCGCCTGAAAGGGAAACTCCTGCAAATGCATATGCAATAAGGTCAGCCGCAAAAATAACTGCCTCCACGCCTTTTCAGTGCTAATTTTTCATTGCGTGTCTTTAGTAAATCCTGACAGTAGTTTTTTGACGTCAAAAGAATGTTTGCGCTGGTGCAAAGCTGTTAGTATAAATCTGGCCCTAAATGTATAAGACAATTAACTGTACAAATGAGTTCCTTGTTGAGTATAAAGATAGTATAGATAAAGTTTGCAGGAAATGTGTTTTGAATTTTTATTATTATTATTATGACCTTTACCTTTTCAATTATTTAACCACACTTTGAATATCAGGTATTGTTTATTTAATTCAATTAAAAATTCTATATCACTTTTCACAATTGCGCATGGTTGCAAAGCAGCTTTGCATACTATAGAAAGTAGTTACAAAAGTAAAGATGTAATTATGACAACTAAAGAAAACAACATATAGTCAGTTTTGATTGTCACATATCAACCTAGTCACCATCTTCTGCACTACATTTCCCATCACTCTCCTTGGTTCCCAGCTGCACGTCTTTCCCAATCAATCACACCTGCACCTCATCATCACCTCTCATCACTGCCACTATATAAGCATACACTTCACCACAACTCACGGTCCAATCTCGTTTTCAGAAAGTGGACTATTCCCCATCTTTCAGTGTTTTCATTTTCTCTGTGTCTCCATCAGGATCATCCTTTGGAATCCATTTACCTGCTCACTTCTTCACCACCCCATTGTTGTAAATAAACCTCACTGTTCACCTGCCATCTTCCTCTCCTGTGTCTACTTTCCGTAACAGAAGACCGGACCAATGCCGATAAAAATGCCCACACCGCGGCATTCCTCGAGAAAACTTTGAGGATTTCGTGGAGTGGGACTTAGCCAACTGTGAGTCCCAGTTCACCACCGGCCATCCCAGCGATGGTGAACTCGCTGCCATTCCAGAGCCTCATCCCAAGATGGCCGCCACCGCTCCAGGGCCTCGTCCCAAGATGGCCGCCACTGTCCAGAGCCTCGTCCCAAGATGGCCACCGCCACGCCAGAGCCCTCTGCCAAGACGACTGCCGCCACGCCAGAGCCCTCTGCTAAGATGTCCACTGCCGCGCCTGAGCCCTCGTCCAAGATGGCCACTGCCGTGCCTAAGCCCTCGTCCTAAAATTAAATGTAAAATCTTGCTTGAATCTCCAGTCTCCGTCTTCGTCCCGAGTCCAGAAGTGACTCCAGTCTCCGTCCTCAGCCCTAGTCCTGAGGTGACTCCAGTCTCTGCCCTCATCCCGAGTCCTGAAGTGACTCCAATCTTCGTCCTCTTCCAGAGCCCAGAAGTGACTCCAGTCTCCGCCCTCTTCCAGAGCCCAGAAGTGACTCCAGTCACCGCCATTGTCCAGAGCCCTGTGGGGGTTCCAGTCTCCGTCCTCATCCAGAGTCCAGTGGGAGTGCCAGTCTCTGTCCCCGTCCAGAGCTCCCCAATAACATTTTTAGGGGGGGCCATATATGGTACCTGAACTGCCGGCTCTGAACGGGTCTCCCGAGCTGCTGGTTCCGCCCTGGTCCCCTGAACTGCCGGCTCTGCACGAGTCTCCTGAGCTGCCGGCTCCGCCCTAGTCTCCTTGTAAGGGGTTTTACAGTCAAAAACCCAGAACAAGATATGATGAATGAAGACCCAGAGTCAGAATTATAATAAATTAAAGAAAAGATTTACTGAAGATAGTTTGCAGTTTCATCAGCAGAAGTCAGCTTCAAGACTCACACAGGAGTTCGTAGGCCGCCCCGCTTACAGTTACAAAGATCACAGCAGTTACACCCTTCACCAAGGTCTAAGCTACGTCATTGCTTCAGGTTGCAGTATCTGATTGGCTAAGAAATAGATAAACATAGTAATTTTCCACACATATACAGATAGATTGAAGCATATCTCCATCGATTATGCAGCTGACACTCGGAACCTGAAGTTAGGCATGTTGTGACCTTCCAGGTCGCAGGTTTGGGTTGCTGGGTGCCAGCATGTCTAGAACTCAGTCAATCTCCAATAATACCAGTGGTTCCTTAACCTGTAACCAAGAAGACTAACACACACACCGACACACAGCTTTTCCAAGGTTGGATTTGGCCAGGCTCTAACTATAAACAGGAGAGTCCTTTCAAAACATCAAGATGATGAGTTCTTTCTCTCAAGGAGAGCTAGACTTTAGTCCACTGGAAAGTAAGGCTTTGACAAAGAAATGGTCCCTTAAACTATTGGCTTCAATGACACCTATATGTTTTAACACGTTGAAGACCTTTCTCAAACACAAAACAAGTCTCTATTTCATTTCTGGAAGCCAGGCTAAATAAGCAAGCACTGCATTCAGATATCAAATACAGACATTAAAAAATACATGAAAGAACATTTCAGTAATCACACTGGTAACTTCTAATAACAAAGTAAAATCTCCAGAGAAATCATTCAACTCATCTGATATTTAGAAGGAAAAATATTGATTAATACCTTGATTATAATCACTCATAACATATACATTGAAGCAGCAGTGGATTCCTTCATTCTTAACTGCCGGCTCTGCCCTGGTCTCCTGAGCTGCCGTCTCCGCCCTGGCCGCCTGAAGGGCCTGCTCCGCCCTGACCGGCTGAAGGGCCTGCTCTGCCCTGGCCGCCTGAAGGGCCTGCTCCACCCTAGCCACTTGAAGGGCCTGCTCCGCCCTGGGGTGTGTTTCCCAAAAGCATCGTTAGCCAACTAAGGTGGCAAGTTCCGTCGTTATTAGCATAGTTCAACGAGCCGGTGTTTCCCGAAACCGTCGTTCAGCTCTCGACCTGTGGTTAGTCAACTCAAGTCATCTTCATTTATATAGCGCTTTTAACAATGTAGATTGTTCCAAAGCAGCTTTACATTGATAATAGGAAAATAAAGTAACAGAGATTGTTTTGACTTTATAGCAGCTCTAGAATAAAGTTATTGTCCAGCTAAAGTTAGTTTTGATTGATTCACTTCCGTCACAACGATCATTAGTTATTAACTTAGGGGCCGCTAACACGACACCGTTTTAACAGAAAACTCTTAAGTTCTTTCTGCGCAAACTTCAAAAACGCGAACCAGTGAGAACGCCGATGGCGTGCACATGCGTATTACGAGTTCAGTCTATAGGTATGTGCGTTTGAATATATGTGCGCAGGCGTGTAGTCCTTCCCTACAAATCAACCCTCAACATACTACTTGTCTGGCCTTAAAATTAATAATACAGAATATTTATCGCTTCCACGTAGCCAAGCGAACCGGAATTATCCCGACAACGCTTTATCTGTAGAGAGGTAATGGGAGGGGAGGGAGGCCTTCACAGGGAAGAGCCTAGTTGACATTTCAGGACTGCGCTGTCGTTGCGTCCAGGCGCAGGTCATCTTCAGCTTCATCAGATCTGGATACAGCCTGGATCCGGCGGACTGCGGTAAACCTCGGGATAAACAGAGAGACTAATATTAGCGTAGACGCCATTCTTCTTATGATGTAACGAGTACATCAGGATTTATGGGAAGTGTTCCCGGTTCCGGCTGACCTAATCTATGCAGCCTTAACATTGAATTATAGAAGTCTATAATGTTATGTGTATGCTAGGTCAGAGAGATGTGTTTTTAGTCTAGCTTTGAACTGGCAGAGAGTGTCTGCTTCCCGGACAATGTTAGGAAGACTGTTCCAAAGTTTTGGTGCTAAATAGGAAAAGGATCTACCGCCAGCAGTCGATTTTGATATTCTAGGTATTATCCACTGGCCGGAATTTTGAGATAGCAATAGACGTGAAGGACTATAATGCGTTAAGAGCTCGCTCAAGTACTGTGGAGCTAAACCATTGAGTGCTTTGTAAATAATCAGCAATATTTTAAAATGTATATGATGTTTAATAGGGAGCCAATGCAGTGTTGACAGAACGGGGCTAATATGGTCATACTTCCTGGTTCTGGTAAGAACTCGAGCTGCTGAGTTTTGGACCAGCTGTAATTTGTTTATTAAGCGTGCAGGGCAACCACCCATAAGAGCATTACAATAATCTAGCCTTGATGTCAGCATGAACTAATTGTTCCGCATTTGTCAATGAGAGCATATGAAGTAATTTAGATATATTTTCCAGATGGAAAAATGTGGTTTTAAAGATACTAGACACGTGACTTTCAAATGAAAGATTGGTGTCATGGGATGTGGAGGAGATGAACCCAAAAGCAGACGAGGTGCAGACACTCAAGGTTTATTTAAACACAAAAACAGAAAACAAAACCCACGAGGGGGCAAAACAGAACTGAGGACAGGTAACTCTGACTAAGACAAGATAACAAACAATGACTAAACTCTGACTAGACGATGACGGGAAACGAACTCACAAAACTGATTTAACAGGTCACTGACAAAGTACTCACAGTCTTTAACAAGCAACGTCTCACAAGGAATAACAGGCTAAGTTAGATAATGTACCGACACAGGACAGAAAACATGAGGGGATTAAATAGGGAGCAAACTAATCAGGAACACAGGTGATGATGGGTAAAGCAATCAAGACAAAACGAGGATAACAAGGGGGCGGGGCAGAGAACGAGACAACACAAGCACATGGCCCAAACAAATGGCCATGTGCTTGTACACAAAACATGGGTCTGTCATGATCCTGCCTCAAAACAAGAAAGATCTAGGACATGAAGGCAGAATCATGACAGAACCCTCCCCCCAAGGAGCGGCTTCCAGACGCTCCCTAGAGGGAACATGAAACACGGGACAAGACCGACTGAGACATAGACACAAACCAACAATACATGACAAAAACTAATAAAGGCAGACATGAATACACAATGACAGGATTGGGGTGACATAATAAAAATAAAAAACAAGGAAGAGGAGGCGGAGACAACACAGAGTTCATGGGGGAATGTCCAGGGTGGGTGGGTGGGACTGTGGTCTTGGGTGGACAGGACGATGGCTGAGGGCGAGGGGTCCGGGCAGACTTGGATGGGGACACACGAGGAACAGTCTTGGGGGAAACAGTCCGGGGTGAAGTGGTGACAGAGGGAACAGCTACAGCCGGCAGCGGAGCGAAGACAATGGGTGAGGCAGGTGGTAAGGGAGTGGAGAAAGATGTAGACTGTGATGCTGGGACAGGGCTGGACACAAAATTAGGGACAGGGCTGAACACATTAGCTGGGACAGGACTGGACACATTAGCTGGGACAGGGCTGGACACATTAGCTGGGACAGGACTGGACACACCAGCTGGGACAGGACTGGACACACCAGCTGGGACAGGGCTGGACACAATAGCTGGGACAGGGCTGGACACATCAGCTGGGACAGGGCTGGACACATCAGCTGGGACAGGGCTGGATACATCAGCTGGGACAGGGCTGGACACAATAGCTGGGACAGGGCTGGACACATCAGCTGGGACAGGGCTGGACACATCAGCTGGGACAGGACTGGACACACCAGCTGGGACAGGGCTGGACACAATAGCTGGGACAGGACTGGACACATCAGCTGGGACAGGGCTGGACACAATAGCTGGGACAGGACTGGACACATCAGCTGGGACAGGCATCTCCAGAATCTTGGCTAGACTGGACAGATACTCGGACAAGGCTCTTGCAACGGTGACAATCGGCATCTCGTGGCTCGCCGAAACCGACCGCAAAACAGCCTTAGCAGCTGAATCGGCCGCTGCTCGCTCTGCAGCCCTCATGACTGCAGACTCTGGAACAGCGCTTGCAGAAGCTGGCTACATCAGCTGGGACAGGGCTGGACACATTAGCTGGGACAGGGCTGGATACATCAGCTGGGACAGGGCTGGACACAATAGCTGGGACAGGGCTGGACACATCAGCTGGGACAGGGCTGGACACATCAGCTGGGACAGGGCTGGACACACCAGCTGGGACAGGGCTGGACACAATAGCTGGGACAGGACTGGACACATCAGCTGAGACAGGGCTGGACACAACAGCTGGGACAGGACTGGACACATCAGCTGGGACAGGCATCTCCAGAATCTTGGCTAGACTGGACAGATACTCGGACAAGGCTCTTGCAACGGTGACAATCGGCATCTCGTGGCTCGCCGAAACCGACCGCAAAACAGCCTTAGCAGCTGAATCGGCCGCTGCTCGCTCTGCAGCCCTCATGACTGCAGACTCTGGAACAGCGCTTGCAGAAGCTGGCTCTGGAACAGCGCTTGCAGAAGCTGGCTCTGGAACAGCGCTTGCAGAAGCTGGCTCTGGAACAGCGCTTGCAGAAGCTGGCTCTGGAACAGCGCTTGCAGAAGCTGGCTCTGGAACAGCGCTTGCAGAAGCTGGCTCTGGAACAGCGCTTGCCGAAGCTGGCTCTGGAACAGCGCTTGCCGAAGCTGGCTCTGGAACAGCGCTTGCCGAAGCTGGCTCTGGAACAGCGCTTGCCGAAGCTGGCTCTGGAACAGCGCTTGCCGAAGCTGGCTCTGGAACAGCGCTTGCCGAAGCTGGCTCTGGAACAGCGCTTGCCGAAGCTGGCTCTGGAACAGCGCTTGCCGAAGCTGGCTCTGGAACAGCGCTTGCCGAAGCTGGCTCTGGAACAGCGCTTGCCGAAGCTGGCTCTGGAACAGCGCTTGCCGAAGCTGGCTCTGGAACAGCGCTTGCCGAAGCTGGCTCTGGAACAGCGCTTGCCGAAGCTGGCTCTGGAACAGCGCTTGCCGAAGCTGGCTCTGGAACAGCGCTTGCCGAGGCGGGCTCTGGAACAGCGCTTGCCGCGGCGGGCTCTGGAACAGCCAGCGCTTGCCGCCGCGGGCTCTGGAACAGCGCTTGGGACAGCGCTTGCAGTAGCAGGCTCTGGAACAGCGCTAGCAGTAGCGGGCTCTGAGACTGCGCCTGGGACAGCCTGAGATGAAGAGCGAGAGGCTCCCTTTCTCCTCTTCTTTCTCCTTGGTCGCGAAGCCGAATCCGTAGCTGGACTAGCGACCAGTTGGAGATGTTCTGCGGAGACAGTAACTGGTGCTGGTAGGGAAGTCTCAGGCAGCGTTGACTCGGTGGAGGAAGACTCAGACGGGGAATCCCAAGAAACCCGTCTCCCTCGTTTACCACGGAGCTCAAAAGGTGGAGAAGAGACCTCAGGAGAAGTGGAACCAGCCGGATCACCATGGGCAACAACGGCCAGGACGCGATCCTCCGGGACCACTGGCAGCGAGGCGGGTGGAGAGAAGATGGAGCCCCGCAACTCCCTTCGCGACAAACAGTCCACCATGTCCGTAAACGGCCGGTCTACCAACCTCTCTCGTTCAGCAAGAGGGGGAGGAGCGTTGAGACCCGCTAAGAAGTAGCGGTTGAGAAGGATGTCAGGGAGGAAAAAACGCTTCTCATGAGCGACCCGAGCGTACTGCTTTATGGACCTCTCTCCCTGAGGCGGAATCGGCAGCTTGCCGATCCTGATGTCTGAACTTGTCTTCTGCCACCATTCAACAAAAAGGTCCGCTTGGGACTCGACAGGCGAGGACCTACTGTCTGCTGGGTTCTCTTTTGGTCGGTACATTCTGTCATGGGATGTGGAGGAGATGAACCCAAAAGCAGACGAGGTGCAGACACTCAAGGTTTATTTAAACACAAAAACAGAAAACAAAACCCACGAGGGGGCAAAACAGAACTGAGGACAGGTAACTCTGACTAAGACAAGATAACAAACAATGACTAAACTCTGACTAGACGATGACGGGAAACGAACTCACAAAACTGATTTAACAGGTCACTGACAAAGTACTCACAGTCTTTAACAAGCAACGTCTCACAAGGAATAACAGGCTAAGTTAGATAATGTACCGACACAGGACAGAAAACATGAGGGGATTAAATAGGGAGCAAACTAATCAGGAACACAGGTGATGATGGGTAAAGCAATCAAGACAAAACGAGGATAACAAGGGGGCGGGGCAGAGAACGAGACAACACAAGCACATGGCCCAAACAAATGGCCATGTGCTTGTACACAAAACATGGGTCTGTCATGATCCTGCCTCAAAACAAGAAAGATCTAGGACATGAAGGCAGAATCATGACAGATTGGTATCAAAGAGCACACCCAGGTTCCTAACCGACGACGAAGTCTTAACAGAGCAGCCATCAAGTGTTAGACAGTATTCGAGGTTATTACGTGAGGAAGTTTTTTGTCCAATAATTAGAATCTCTGTTTTTTTCAGAAATAAGTAGTAGGAAATTACTAGTCATCCAATTTTTTATATCAGCAATGCATTCCGTTAATTTTGTGAATTGGTAAGTTTTGTCAGGGCGTGAGGAAATATAGAGCTGGGTATCAACTAATTCCATGCTTCCTAATAATATCTCCCAAGGGTAGCATGTACAGAGTGAAAAGCATCGGTCCTAGCACTGAGCCTTGTGGTACGCCATACTGAACTTTTGATCGATAAGACATTAATTTACTTCATTTACTGCTACAAACTGATAACGGTCAGATAAGTATGATTTAAACCATGCTAATGCAATTCCACTAATGCCAACATAATTTTCGAGTCTATTTAAAAGAATGTTGTGGTCAGTAGTATCAAATGCAGCACTAAGATCGAGTAACACTAATAGAGAGATACAACCACGATCGGATGATAAGAGCAAATCATTTGTAACTCTAATGAGAGCAGTCTCAGTGCTATGGTACGGTCTAAATCCTGACTGAAAATCCTTGCAGATATATTTCTTTCTAAAAAGGAACATAGTTGTGAGGATACTGCCTTTTCTAGTATCTTTGACAGAAAAGGTAGGTTTGAGATCGGCCTGTAATTGACTAATTCTGTACGATCAAGTTGCGTTTTTTTAACAAACGGTTTAATCATAGTCAGCTTAAAAGTGTTTGTTACATATCCTAATGACAAAGATGAATTAATGATATTAAGAAGAGGATCTATGACCTCTGGAAGCATCTCTTTCAGTAGCTTAGTCAGTATAGGGTCTAACATACATGTTGTCGATTTAGATGATTTAACGAGTTTAGCGAATTCTTCCTCTTCTATAGCAATGAATTAATAAATTTTTTCCTTTGGGAGACTACAATGCACTGCCTGATGCGATACTGTAGTAGGCGGTTGCATGGTTATAATTTTCTCCCTGATATTATCAATCTTATAAGTGAAAAAGTTCATAAAGTTATTACTGCTGTGCTGCTTGGAAACTTCTGTGCTTGAAGCTTTATTTTTCATTAGTTTAGCCACTGTTTCAAATAAATACCTTGGGTTTTGTTTATTTTCTCCTAATAGGGTTGAAAAATAAGCAGATCTAGCAGCTTTTAACCCTCTGGGGTCTGGGGTGTTTTTGGGGTCCTTGAGATGTTCTGACATGCCCTGACATTTGTGCTTTTTTCAGTTGCTTATAAACATATCAATGGCAAAAAAAAATTACACTCTATTTAGCACAAACAGGACTACCATAATATGTGAGCCACATGTATGTACATGTTTTCATTTTTGAGAGAATAATGTCTATGCATGGTTATTGAAAAAACTAAAAATGAAAGTTTCTGAAATAAGGCCACAAAACACATACATACTAAATATGTGTCAATAAGACTTTTGACTAATGGATGTCGTCGCCTAGAGTTTTTTCTTCAAAATGGTGTGAAAATCATCCTGCCTAATCATTCACATAAAACGATACATTGATTTAAGTTTTGTGAAACACTTTTAGTTTGGAAAGGCAATATGCGGATGGGGCGTAAACGATCATGCATATTTAGTAGTTCACACCTGATGAGACAATGGCCCTGCATACTTAATGAGCCATTCATTCAGGTGTGTCACCTATAGCTAACTTAAATATACAAGCTTCATAAAAATCATTATAGAAGAAAATTTCAGATGGCATTTAGAGGCTTTTGCATCTGAACTCTTCATATATACACACACACACACACACACACATATATATACTGTATATACACACACACTACCAAATTGGTTCACAGTTGGAAGCATCTTGTAAAATATATTGTAAAATATTTTGTAAAATTACATTTATATTTGCATTTGTCAAAACCTAGACACTTTCAACCATCAAAATGACATGTATTAATATGTATTCGTGTCAAAATGACATATCAACATCTTTTCCTATTCAATTTTGCATGGAAATGCTTCCAAGACGCTTGCGTGTCGCGTGAAAAATAGGCGTCGGTTCTATTTCTAGCATGCACGCGTTTTCCGCGCGGCTCGAGCCGCGCCTGAGACGCGCGTCACGCAGGCAGTGTGCAAGCTCTAACCTGTTAACATGGGAGCCGAAATAAAAACGGACACGCCACGCAGCTGAGACGCTTACGCCACGCATCCAGTGTGTCACCGGCCTTATCCAGCTGATGTGGGCGTTTCACAGGTTTGTATGGATCGCCTCACATTTGCGTTTGTATAGCGCGGTCTCCGTGGGCGGAGTCACATTAAAACTTAATTAGCTGAGAGCTAAGGACAACTGACATCTCTCTCTTTACATACATATTACATAAACTGTGAATATCTGTTTTTTATAAAAATTACTTCATTTAAAAGAAGAGAATTCAAGCTTCATGCCTGTGTGTCTGTATGCCTGTTTGACTGAGTATTCGCTGACGCAGACGCGTTTCAGAATTGACTTCACTGACGGAGAGTAGGCAGAACTCGCTTCGTGTTTATTTTTCTTTATTTGGCAAAAAGCACAACACTTTGTTTTTATTGTGAGTATACACAAAATAATACACATTTAACAGAATCAATTGATGTATGAAACTTGTTTGTAAAATCAAAGTCAAAAGAGTATTTCGGGTCTCAATTCAACTGATAAGGAAAAAACCGAGCAGATCACGCCGGCGTGATTGCCGACCTCAGAGGGTTAAGGCCTATCTGTATGCAATCGAGCTCTCTTTCCATGAAATGCGAAATACCTCTAGTTTTGTTTTCTTCCAGTTTTGCTCCATTTCTCTGGCTGCTCTCTTAAGGGCCTGAGTGTGCTCATTGTACCACGGCGTTGGACTATTTTCTTTAATCTTCTTTAAGCGCAACGGAGCAACTGTGTCTAAAGTGCTGGAAAAGAGAGAGTTAAAAGTTTAATAAACTATCGCAATATCGCAATATTGAGTTCATCTAAGCTATCTGGGATGCTGAGATGATGAAACTGATCAAGAAGATTATTAATAAAGCAATCTTTAGTGGCAGAAGTGATAGGTCTAACATATTTGTAACACGGAGTCGGCTTTGCAGCCTAAATTAAGCTAAATGAAGTTTACACAAGACTAGATAATGATCTGAGATGTCATCGCTCTGCTGCAGAATTTCAGCGGCATCAACATTGATTCCGTGTGATAATATTAGATCTAGAGTATGATTACGACAATGAGTAGGTCCTGACACATATTGTCTAACTCCAATAGAGTTAAGAATGTCTTTAAATGCCAATCCCAATGCATATTTTTGGTTATCTACATGTATATTAAAATCACCAACAAATAGGACTTTATCTGCAGCCAGTACTAACTCTGATAGAAAGTCAGCAAATTCTTTGATAAAGTCTGTATGGTGCCCTGGTGCCCTGTATACAGTAGCCAGCACAAATCTTAAACGTGATTTATTATTTACACTATATTGCTACATTAATCATCAAGACTTCAAAAGATTTATATTTGAAACTAGACTTCTTACTAATTCTGAAAATATTACTATAAATTACAGCAACACCTCCCCCTTTGCCTTTCAGACAAGGTTCATGTTTGTAACAGTAATCTTCCGGGGTGGACTCATTTAAAGTAATGTAATCGTTTGGTTTTAGCCAGGTTTCTGTCAAACACAGCACATATAGATTATAGTCTGTAATCATATCATTAACAGTAAGTGCTTTTGAAGTAAGGGTTTGAATATTCAGCAACCCAAGCTTTATCATTTGCTCATTTGTATTATATCTGTTTTTATTTGTTGAACATCAATTAAATTTTTACCCTTAGATGGGTTTGGAAGTTTTTTGTATGTCCTAATTCAGGGAACAGACACAGTCTCTATATGATGATATATAGGTGAAAGAGGCTCTATGTGATGGGATTTATCTGACCTTGGTGCCGTGAGACGGCTGGCAGACGGTCGGTTTAGCCAGTCTCTCTGCTTCCTGACCTGAGCCCCAATTCATGTTTGAGCTCTAAGACTATGTGCCATATTACTAGAGAGAAGAGCGGCACCATCCCAGGAGGGATGAATACCATCTCTTTTCAACAGGTCAGGTCTGCCCCAAAAACTTTCCCAATTGTCTATGAATTCTATATTATTTTGCGGACACAACTTAGACAGCCAGCCATTGATTGAGGACAATCTACTAAGTATCTCATCACTCCTGCGAACAGGAAGGGGGCCAACTTAGAAGTTGACTAACATTTCCCATCACTCTCTTTGGTTCCCAGCTGCACGTCTTTCCCAATCAATCCTAATACACTCCAATGCACCTGCTGTACTAATACATTTTTACCATTAATGGTACTTTAATGGCCCGTTGAACTTTGAAATGTGGACTCCAGCCCTTTGGGCTGTCAAAATATTATGAATTATTAAACAAATTATTAAAATTAGTCCTCAAACATTAACAAAAACTTAAAATGTCAAATAAATTCAGAAACGTTAACTGCATGAAAAGTAACAACGTAAATATATGAAAATAATTTTAATTCATGCGTCACATTTAAATCTGCAGTGTAATGTGAGACAAACCGCCAAATCATTTCATAGTGTTTTACATCAGGAGCAGTTTTGCAGTACATTGAGTTGAAGCACGCAGAGACAATTTGCAGAGAAATGCTATGGATGGTTTTATAATATCCGCACGCACAAGCAGTTCTGCACGTTCACATTCTTCCACCAAGGAACAGTACTGTCTGTGTTTTATAGCGTGCACAAGAATAAAACTAATGTCATACCGGTAATGCAATTGCTTCCTGCAGCCTTAATGAAAGATCATGTCAGGTAAAAGGGAAAAAACATTCTGCAGATGATATTTAATTTAGTGTCTGCTGGCTTTATTTCTTCAACAGCTTCATGTTTAACGCACTTTCATGTTCTATACAGTTTCGCGTAAATTTTCACGCACCGCTTACGCTTACCTTAAATTTTCACGCACCTATATTGAGACTTTTCTTGCAATTCGCAGTCTTTAATATTCCATATAATTTGTGCTGTCATTGATGGAAAAATCTTGTTTGCTTATAGTAATACTTGTAACCATAGACATAATAAATACATAGACGCCCTATTGGCCTCTGGATTGTAGGTCAACGGCGCCGCCATATTGTGGAGGGCAACTTTCCCATACCTCTCATAACGGGAATTGAGAAAAATGCCTGCTTGTTATGGGCTGAAATATGTGCCACCAGAAACTGAATTTGAATCATTTATATTTGAATTTGATTTGCTAAACTTGAATATTTGCATTGGAAAACTGAATCTGAATTGTATAATTTGAAATTGAATTTATTTGTTTGGAACTGAAGTCCAATACAATTTGATCCTCACTGACAATTCAACTCTCTATATATCCTCACATTCAGTTCTCACAATTCAGATTCAGATCACCAAATTCAATTTCAAGTTACTGTGACAGACATCCGGGTAGTTGGAGGATGAAGGAAGAGCAATCGAGCGCAGATCGATATCGATAGATAGAGTTCAGTGTCGCAGGATCATCACTCAGCACTAAATATGGCAGACTGTTGTGCTGCTTATGGATGTTAGAACGAAAGAAGTGGAAAAAAAAATATAAATAAATAAATAAATAAAAGCAAGGGATAACATTTCACAGGTGAGAATGAAACCTGTGGCCTCTCTCTCTATGTGGCCCGCGGCAGCGAACACAGCGTCACCGCGCTGCTGCACTGGTCCCCGCTGATCCAGATGGGACCGGCCAAAGACATAGTGGTGATCGGGAGTACGTATATTTCGGCGGGAAGTTCCACTGCCTTTGCCGGTGGCCGGCGGACGGAGAGAAACTACAGCGGGGCAGCAGAGTTCATCTGCGGCTGCAGGATCTGTAGACTTACTGCCCGCTTCCTGGGAGCCAAAACTGACAAAACGCTGCTGGAGGAAATAGTTGAGTTTTCTTTTGCTGAAGAAAAAAGTCTGTTCCGCGTCCATAGCAACGCTCTGTTTTTCATGGCAACGGTGTGATATACTTATTACATGGCTTGGTTGAATTCCAATGTAGAATGCGGCCGTTATTTCTTGATAACAGACGCTGCAAAGTATATCACACCGTTGCCATGAAAAACAGAGCGTTGCTATGGACGCGGAACGGACTATTTTCTTTAGCGGAAGCAATACAATCGTTTTTAAATCAATAAACTCCTTTTTAAATCAATAATTTGTGTCAAATTATTTATTTATTTTGTAGGTAGCCATGTAATAAGCAGAATAATGTATAGCGAGGCGGTTGTTATAGTGAATAGCAACCCCTTCAGGCTGATTCAAGACCTGTCGGGGTTGTTATTCGCTATAACAACCGCCTCGCTATACATTATCCCTTATATATATATATATCTGCCTGAATCAGCCTGAAGCATATATATATATATATATATATATATATATATATATATATAGTTATAGGCTTCAGGCTGATTATATAATATATATATAAGGAATAACTCTATCTATCAATCTGCGCTCGATTGCTCTTCCTTCATCCTCCAACTACCCGGATGTCTGTCACAGTAACTTGAAATTGAATTTGGTGATCTGAATCTGAATTGTGAGAACTGAATGTGAGGATATAGAGAGTTGAATTTTCAGTGAGGATCAAATTGTATTGGACTTCAGTTCCAAACAAATAAATTCAATTTCAAATTATACAATTCAAATTCAGTTTTTCAATGCAATTATTCAAATTAAACAATACAATTTCAAATTATGTGATTCAAATTCAGTTTTTCAATGCAATTATTCAAGTTTAGCAATTCAAATTCAAATATAATTGATTCAAATTCAGTTTCTGGTGGCACATATTTCAGCCCAAAGCTTGTGTGCTGCTTGGGGCTGTACAAATCGCCGCACACTTGAAAACAGGGCTCGGGGAATTACCGTTCACAAGCAAGCAAGACAACATTTGTTTCTGGTTGTATTAGGTCATTATTAATGATAACCCAGCTAGAAATTTTTTGTTCTAAAAATGTTCTAAGAACATTAGCATGTATTGTTCTATAAATGTTTTCAGCGGCTAGTTTTAGTTTTGTTCCCAGAATGTTCTTTTAAAAGTTTGGAGAACATTCTTTAAAAACATTATTAAAATGTTTAGTAGTAACATTCTTTTAACATTATTCTCTAACGTTCTTAGAAAGTTTTCAGCGGCTAGTTTTAGTTTTGTTCCCAGAATGTTCTTTTAAAAGTTTGGAGAACATTCTTTAAAAACATTATTAAAATGTTTAGTAGTAACATTCTTTTAACATTATTCTCTAATTTTCTCAGAACGTTTTCAGCGGGTAGTTTTATTTGTGTTCCCAGAATGTTTTTTTAAATGTTTAGAGAACATTTTCTAAAAACATTATTAAAATGTTTAGTAGTAACATTTTTATAACATTATTCTCTGACGTTCTTATAATGTTTTTAGCATGTAGTTTTATTTTTGTTCCCAGAATGTTCTTATAAATGTTCGGATAACATTTTTTTAAAAACATTATTAAAATGTTTAGTAATAACGTTCTTATAACATTATTCTCTAATGTTCATAGAACGTTTTCAGCGGGTAGTTTTATTTTTGTTCCCAGAATGTTTTTTTAAATGTTTAGAGAACATTTTCTAAAAACATTATTAAAATGTTTAGTAATAACATTCTTATAACATTATTCTCTAACGTTCTTATAATGTTGTAAGCGGATAGTTTTATTTTTGTTCCCAGAATGTTCTTTTAAATGTTCGGATAACATTATTTAAAATGTTTAGGTGTACCATTCTTACAACATTATTCTCTAACGTTCTTAGAAAGTTTTCAGGGGGTGTTTTTATTTTTGTTCCCAGAATGTTCTTTTAAAAGTTCAGATAACATTTTTTTTTACAACATTATAAAAATGTTTAATAATAATATTGTTAGAACATTATTTCTCCTAAAAGGTAGGATAACATTCTCTAAGAACACTCTAAAAATGTTTTGTGATGATGACCTTCTATAAATGTTTAATCATAACATTTTTAGAACATTATCCCTTTATTCTTATAAAGTTTTTAGCAGGAAGTTTTATTTTTATTCTTAGAACGTTCTTCTAAAAGTTAGGATAACATTCTCTAAAAATACTCTTAAAAATACTACTTAACATTCTTATAAATTTTTTAGTGGGAAGTTTTATTTTTGTTCCCAAAATGTTCTCTTAAACATAAAAAATGCTTAGCTATAACATTGTTAAAACATACAATTTTATTAATCTCTAAAATAAAACAAAAATCTAACAGGTTTATGAATGGCATTCACATAAATTATTAGAAGTTCTGCGTACAGTAGATGCCCAACATTAAATGAAGAACTCAGTAAAGTCCAATGTGCAATCACACGTCTTGACTGCTGTTTGCTCAGAGCGCTCATCATCAGTCTTTGGTTGTCTTGGTTCTTGCAGAAAAAGAATAAAGTCATCTGCATTAATAGGTGTTCTACTGTTCTTCTCTTCTTCTTTTTCAGCTGCTATCCCAGTTAGCAGAATTGAGCTCCATTCTCTGTGTGCATGGTAGAGTTTTTCCTCATAGCCTATAAAAGAAGATCATGCAACAGTGTAAACAAAAATAATACAAATACATATTACATATTAAGATCACAAGCAATATTGACTTTGAAAACTTTCAAAATTAGCCAGCCTAATTATTAATCAGAAATTAATTAGATTAGTTTATTTAAAAGTATAAATATGATACCTTATGAGTATCTATTTTGTTTCTGTAATTTAAAACATATACTTAATCCATTATATACATGTTAAAGGGATACTCCACTTTTTTTGGAAATAGGCTCATTTTATAACTCCCCCAGAGTTAAACAGTTGAGTTTTACCGTTTTCTAATCCATTCAGCCGAGTTTCTGATATTTAGAAGAATGTCAGTAACCAGACAGTTTCTGGTCTCATTGACTTCCATAGTATATATTTTTTCCTACTATGGAAGTCAATGAGACCAGAAACTGTCTGGTTACTGATATTCTTCCAAATATCAGAAACTCGGCTGAATGGATTCGAAAACGGTAAAACTCAACTGTTTAACTCTGGGGGAGTTGTAAAATGAGCCTATTTCCAAAAAAAGTGGAGTATCCCTTTAATAACACAACTAGAGGCTAAATTATTTTAACAAACTACAAACTTGGCTTGAGAAGTGTGAACCTCGAACTCAGGTAGCCTTGAGCACAGCTGCAGCATGTCACAGCACTGCCCACGATGCTTTTGCTCTGATGTAACAGCTCATTTTCATCAGTTATATTGTCTATGGATTGTTACATTTCTTACAGATTTCTGCTTGTTTTAAATCAGATACAGATAAAGTAGTACTGCATTTGAGATAGAACAATTTCTAGTGTGATTTAATCATACCTGTGAATCGTCTCTTTGCTATTAGCTAAGCTGTAAGTTTTAGTTACTTCAAAAGCAGAAAGAAAAATATGCTATAACTTCTGTTTCTTATTGAGAAATCACAGGACAGTGTTGACACTAACTTTTTGTGCTCCAGTAGGTTTCTGTGTGCGCACAATCTGCATGTTAAATGTGAGCTACTGTCTGTGCATATGAAAGCTTGTTTCCGCCATGGAATACAATTTTTAAAAAAGGTAATTGCGAATCACAATTCAAACTTTTTTTTCTCAGAAGTGCGAGATATAAACTCGCAATTGGCCGTTTGAAAGTCAGAATCACAGGATAAATTAGTAAAACCTGAGAAAAAAAAGCAATTCTGGCTTATTTTTTTTTTGCTGTCGTTTCTATATGAGAACATTAATGCACTTCATCAATACAGCTGCTCTGAGAGTCACTTCAGCAGCATTTTAGCTTCATTTGAGAAAAACTATCATCATATCATAAAACACAGAGAAACTCAAAGGTCTACATGGCAATCCGTCAAATAAAAGTTTGGTTTAACCTTTGAAGAACGTTTTGCTTAAATCATTACATTTTAAATAATTGGTTATAGCAATTTAATTAAACCATTCAAATGGAATCAAGAAAACAAAAAAAAATTTACTTTTGGGAGATGCGAGAGCGAAGTAGTCCAGTGATAATTAACAGGCAGCCATGGTTAATGCAATTTGCAAAGACCCGCCCCCTTTAGTTACTGTTGCTATGTCCAACAAGCCATGGCGCTCTCACGCCACACATCATGTTGTCACGCAATGAAAAATACATTGCGGATCACAGAAAAAACGCTGAAACGTTTAAACGCAGAGACAAGACAGAGCAGGTTACTTTTGATATGAAAGTTGAAACAAAGTCTCAACGTTTAATTTGTGTAATTTTTTTAGAAAAAAATATTTTTGGTAAAATAAAAATGTAAAAAATACCTGTCAATCAAACTCCCTCGAAGGGTGAATTCTGAGGGGAGTAAAAAAGACAGCTCACAATTCTGATATTTTCTTGCAATTGTGTGTTCTTGCCTCACAATTCTGAGAGAAAAAAAAAAACTGTAATTTTACTGATGGAAACAGACAGTAAAAAAGTGGACTTCAAAGATTTCTTATTCTGTAGCTCCCTGTGGGATTTTTTTGACAAGTCCATAAAAATGCATCCATCCATGATAAAAGTACTCCACACGGCTCTGGCAGGTTAATAAAGGCGAAAGGTGAAGCGAAGTGATGCGTTTGTGTAAGAAACATATCCATATTTTATATTTTAGGGCTGGGAATCGATTAAAAAAAGTAACTGATTATTTACACAATTTGCTGTAATTAAATGCAATTAATTGCATTTCCCCCAAGCTTGTAATCATCAATATTTAAACTTAGAATAACCTAATTAAACAACAAAAAGGAAAAAAAGGAACAGAAAATAGCCCTGTATTAAAATAATATTAAACATCAATATATCAATATATTATTATTTTCAATAATCAATCAACATAATAAATTTAACAATTTATTATTATAATTTTTTTTTTCTAATTATCAAAATAAAACATAGTCCTACAAAGCTATTATTACAAGAGCATGTGATCAGAGCAGGTAATTTTACCATTGTTGCCAGCATGACTATACCAGCTCAGTAGGGCTATTTCACAGAAGTCTACTACTGAGAAATTTCACGTTATTTGACTTTGCTTTTCCAGTGCATGATCGGTACATGATTGGAGCGTTTGGGCCGTTAACGACAGAGCAGAACGCGCAGCGCAAACACGGAGCAGAACATTGAGCAAAGAGCTCAATGTTTGCTCAGTGTTGTGTGTGTGTGTCAGTGCGCCGACACACACACACACGGAATGGAGAGCGCGGAGCGGAAAAGACCCGGTCATGAAAGCTGCGCGAGAATAAAACCTGATCGCCGAACACGGAGGGGCGGGACGGCATATTTTGCAGCCTTTTCCGCAACAGGAAGTCATTAAAATGAGGCAAAAAAAGTGCTGCGTTAATTGCATTTTTTTTATAAACTCGTTAAGCATCTCAAATTAATCGCGAAGATTAACGTGTTAATTCCCCCAGCCCTACCATATTTATAATTTTATCGACTTAAATAACTAGCTTCCAGCAGACAGCCATATGCAAGTCAAATTACGCCCAAAGAGTTAGTCAACGCATCGATACGCATATGCGCCTGCAAGGCTACGCATCACTACACTTCGGCCGCCATATGCGTCTATGAGTAGAAAAATGTGTCGTCCCAGTTTTTGATACGCGACGCACCGTTGTATGCAATACTATGCGTTGTTGGTGGGGGCAAAACTGCAAGTTGCTTGCGTCCGACGTGTTGACTATAAAAGGCTCTTGTCGGTGCATGACATAGGAGTAGCATAAGCTTTGACGGCTCTCGCGGTTCAAACAAACAGGGCTAGGCAATAAATTCAAGCTCCTCCCACATTTCTCTTTATATGATTCTCTTTAATGATCATTTTTCTAAAAATCTCTGTGGAAAGAAAGTCAGATATAAATCTGGGACAGATATAAATCTGGCACGAGGGAGAAAAAAATAGATCATTTTTATTTTGGAGTGCATTGTGCGTTTAAAATTGACTACGGTTTTATAAAATGCAGTGGATACTTACTAGTGATGGACTTGTTTCTCTGTTGGTGCCTGTTCTGCTCCGTAAACATTGGTCCAATGCTTGATCTTAAGAAAATGTAAAAAGTGTGTTAATGTGTGTTAACAGACTATTGATCTGGGTGACATAGGACCATTTTTTATGTTTTCCTTAAGTGTTAGGCTATATAAATCTGGAGAACCCTTACTAACATTAACCATGGTTTTGCTACACTAACTAAATGGTAATAAATTATTGTAATCAATCCACCATAAAAATATTGTTTCTACACTTTACTATAATAAAAACCATGGTTAATTTAGCAAAGGACCCTGGGAACATGTCCTAAAAAGAACAGCTCATCCAAAAAATAGACTCTCTATCGTTATTTACCGGTACTCCATGTTGTTCCAAAACTGTATGAATTTATTTTGTATAACCTTAATTAAGATATCTTGAGAAATGACTTCACTGTTTTTTTGTTTTTTTTTCATAAAATGGGTTCCAATGTTGTTTAATTCCCAACATTCTTGTGTTTCAGAGAAGTAAGTCATACAGGTTTGAAAATAATTTCATTTTGAAAGGACATTTATGTTATGTATAAAGACACAATGTTCTCAGTTCACTCATTGCAAAGCTCCTATGCTGAGGTTTATTTTATTTTTTCAAAATGTTGCAAGTAAAATGTTCTAATTGTGTTAACTTGTCACATTAGAAGAACGTTTTATGAAGAACATTCAACATCTCATCTCTCAATGATATCCTCAAAACATTTCCCTAACGTGACAGAGAGAATGTTCTTCTTTTGTTATCATGAAACATTGGGACAATGTTATATTGAGATCATTGTACAACTTTAACTTTAGCAACATTCCCAAAATATGCTCAAAATGTTGCAAGTAGAATGTTCTTCTTTTGTTATCATGAAACATTGGGAACATTTGTTTCCATAAAATGGGTTCCAATGTTGTTTTATTCCCAACATTCTTGTGTTTCACAGAAGTAAGTCATACAGGTTTGAAAATAATTTCATTTTGAAAGGACATTTATGTTTGGGTCAGCTAGGCCCATAAAAACTCATATCAAGAAGACAGGTACAATTTTGACTGGAGGGTTTGGACCAGTGTGCCTTTGAGCAGAGTTTACATGTTCTGCCTCTATTTCACGTGTATTTTACTATGACAATACTCACCGCAACTGAAGATCATGTGGCTGGATAATTTATTCCCAAAATTCCTGGATAATGGGAAACACACACATACAGCAATATTATTAGCTATTTGTATTTACTTACTAAAAGAGACATAAAAAGCTTGCAAATTTTTACTCACCAGCTCAAAAACATATTATGATGATGACTCATCATTTTGACGGTAACGTTAGGCCGATATCCCGCGATCATTCAAAAGCCTAGTTTTCATAGTGTGGGTCGAGTTCCTCTCTGTATAAAGACACAATGTTCTCAGTTCACTCATTGTAAAGCTCAGACTATGCTGAGGTTTATTTTTATTTATTTTTATCAAAAACTAACTTAGCTGACAATATTTAGCCTAACGTTACACATGCAGCCTGAAACATTGACATAATATCGATATTGCTCTAGTCGCATTTAAAATTAGCTTCTCAATTTAACACACTATATTTTGATGTAGCAGAATGTATTTTTATATAAAATAAAGTTATTTACCTTCCGCAGATTGCAATATGTCCGTTACACGTAGGCTACGTTGTTAAAATTCGTTGTCCATTTACATCCCGCAACTCGCTCAAAATAAAAATGTAACAGTACGATGCAAAATAATCCATGTTTTAAACAATGTAAAAGCCACAGAACCGAAGGAGGCTAGTACTGAAGATCCTCCCGAGCAGCAGCAGCGCGCACACACACACACTCTCACTCTAACAGACGAATATTCAAACTTCAAACTTGACCAGTAAAAGGCGCGCATAGCTGCCATTGGCCAGATTCCTGGATGACAGTCTGAATAGCCAATCATGCTCAAAACAACTCGAAGAGACAGCCAATAATGTGGTAACATTGCAATTACAGGAAAAGATTACATGTTTTAAAAGAAAGAATATGAAAAAAATGTGCACGGCTATTTATTTAGTTGTATTTGTAAGCTGGCTGTTATATTTAATCAATTGGTTAAATGGTGTCTTCATTGCAGTGCATGATAAAAAATAAATAAACTTACAATAACATATAAATAATAATAATAAATTACACAAATAATATATACCATGTATAACAACATATATTTACCACTGCTCTGCCAAACAGCAGTTTAAAAGAGCAAACATATTATATATTAAACAGAGCAAACATTGCATATGTATAGGCTATTCATATACAATTCTGTATACCTACCTACATGAAAAACTAATGGATTGGTATCATGGTAACATTAGAGATACATTCATGTGACCCATAATGATCCTTTTGCACTTTAACAAAATATTGACCTTTCCTTTAGAAACACTCTTATGCCTAATAATGTCAACTTGCTTTTCACCCTGTGTGGCACAGTTACACAACCTGTTGGTTTAGGGTTAATCCTCTGTCCAACACAACACTTTGGTAACATTGGCATAATTCTATACAAGTTGCAACATATACCCCGGGTTTCACAGGCAAGGTTTAAGCCTGTAGTCCCAGACTAAAATGCACGTTTGAGCTGTTTTACCTGAAAGCAACTTGCACTGACATATCTTAAAATATGTCGGTGCCATTATTTTGTCTCAAGATGCACACCAGTAATGTTTCTTTTTCTTTTTTCTAAGGCACATTTTTAAAAGCTAATTAAATGCACTAAGGCCTAATCCTGGCTTAATCTAAACTCTGTGAAACCGGGTCTGGGTTAGAAATTAAGGATTAAGGTTAACCCTAACCCTAACCCTTGTCTACAGACTTTTATTTAACAGCATGGATACTCCAAGGTGTTGACTGCAGTGGTTAGGCCTTTAGCGTTGATACAGGACGAATAACTTCTTACTGTGACAGTCTGTAATGTATTTTAGCAAAGAGTGTTTGTATGGATTGTCCCTAATTAAGCTAGAGCTATTGGTGCATTCAAGTCATGTCATAAAGATCGTATTTACAAGTTGAACGCCACCACAATGATGAGAATATGAGTAGGAAGCTCAGGATTTTCTTTAACCCCGATCTTGAAGAGTTAGGGGTGTGTCAGTGGGAAACATTGTGGGATACCACTATACTTAGGTATTCAGCAGTGACAATGAAGTAAGCTAATGCCTGCACAAAATATGATAGCATTAATATGTAACAGTATAATATGTGATGATAAAGTTTACAGTGGCTTCATTAATTTAAAACATTAAACAAAATTGTAAAACCTCATGAATACAAACTTCCCAGGAGGACTTAAACGCACCATATGTTCCATCGTGAACCCTGTTGGCCTGCTGTCAGACCAGCAAGCTCAATTTAACAATAATTGTGTAGTTTGATTGCTAAATGTTACATTTAAAATGTTCTAGTTTTGTTAACACGTCACATTACAAGAATTTTTTTTAAAAACACTCATCATCTCAGGTCTCAGTGATATCCTCAAAACGTTTTACGAACGTTGATTTGATAATGTTCCTCCTCTGTTATTATGGAACATTGTGCCAATGTTTTACTGAGAACATTATATAATCTGTTATCTCAACAACATCCTCAAAACATCCTTAAAATGTTGCAATTAAAATGTTCTAATTGTGTTAACACATAACATTACAAGAACGTTTTATAAAGAACATTCAACATCTCATCTCTCAATGATATCCTCAAAACATTTTCCTAATGTGACAGAGAGAATGTTCTTCTTTTGTTATGACAAAACATTGGGACAATGTTATATTGAGATCATTGTACAAACTTTAACTTTAACAACATTCCCAAAATATGCTCAAAATGTTGCAAGTAGAATGTTCTTCTTTTGTTATCATGAAACATTGGGACAATGTTATATTGAGATCATTGTACAAACTTTAACTTTAGCAACATTCCCAAAATATGCTCAAAATGTTGCAAGTAAAATGTTCTAATTGTGTTAACTCGTCACATTAGAAGAACATTTTATAAAGAACAATAAACATCTCATCTCTCAATGATATCCTCAAAACATTCTACAAATGTGACAGAGAGAACGTTCTTCTTTTGTTATGACAAAACATTAAGACAACGTTATTTTGAGATCATTGTACAAACTTTAACTTAAACAACATTCCCAAAATATGCTCAAAATGTTGCAAATAAAATGTTATAATTTTGTTAACTCGTCACATTAAAATAACGTTTTATAAAGAACAATAAACATCTCATCTCTCAATGGTATCCTCAAAACATTTTCCTAACGTGACAGAGAGAACGTTCTTCTTTTGTTTTTATGAAACATTGGGACAATGTTATATTGAGATCATTGTACAAACTTGAACTTTAATAACATTCCCAAAATATCCTCAAAATGTTGCAAGTAGAATGCTCTTCTTTTGTTATCATGAAACATTGGGACAATGTTATTTTAAGATCATTGTCCAAACTTTAACTTTAACAACATTCCCAAAATATGCTCAAAATGTTGCAAATAAAATGTTCTAATTGTGTTAACTCGTCACATTAGAAGAACGTTTTATGAAGAACATTCAACATCTCATCTCTCAATGATATCCTCAAAACATTTTCCTAACGTGACAGAGAGAACGTTCTTCTTTTGTTTTTATGAAACATTGGGACAATGTTATATTGAGATCATTGTACAAACTTTAACTTTAACAACATTCCCAAAATATGCTCAAAATGTTGCAAGTAGAATGTTCTTCTTTTGTTATCATGAAACATTGGGACAATGTTATTTTGAGATCATTGTACAAACTTTAACTTTAACAACATTCCCAAAATATGCTCAAAATGTTGCAGGTAAAATGTTCTAATAGTGTTAACTCGTCACATTAAAATAACGTTTTATAAAGAACATTCAACCTCTCATCTCTCAATGATATCCTCAAAACATTTTCCTAATGTGACAGAGAGAATGTTCCTCTTTTGTTTTTATGAAACATTGGGACAATGTTATATTGAGATCATTGTACAAACTTTGACTTTAACAACATTCCCAAAATATGCTCAAAATGTTGCAAGTAGAATGTTCTTCTTTTGTTATCATGAAACATTGGGACAATGTTATATTGAGATCATTGTACAAACTTTAACTTTAACAACATTCCCAAAATATGCTCAAAATGTTGCAAGTAGAATGTTCTTCTTTTGTTTTCATGAAACATTGGGACAATGTTATATTGAGATCATTGTACAAACTCTAACTTTAGCAACATTCCCAAAATATGCTCAAAATGTTGCAAGTAGAATGTTCTTCTTTTGTTATCATGAAACATTGGGACAATGTTATATTGAGATCATTGTACAAACTTTAACTTTAACAACATTCCCAAAATATGCTCAAAATGTTGCAGGTAAAATGTTCTAATAGTGTTAACTCGTCACATTAAAATAACGTTTTATAAAGAACATTCAACCTCTCATCTCTCAATGATATCCTCAAAACATTTTCCTAATGTGACAGAGAGAATGTTCCTCTTTTGTTTTTATGAAACATTGGGACAATGTTATTTTGAGATCATTGTACAAACTTTAACTTTAACAACATTCCCAAAATATGCTCAAAATGTTGCAAGTGGAATGTTCTTCTTTTGTTATCATGAAACATTGGGACAATGTTATATTGAGATCATTGTACAAACTTTAACTTTAACAACATTCCCAAAATATGCTCAAAATGTTGCAAGTAAAATGTTCTAATTGTGTTAACTCGTCACATTAGAAGAACGTTTTATAAAGAACAATAAACATCTCATCTCTCAATGATATCCTCAAAACATTCTACAAATGTGACAGAGAGAACGTTCTTCTTTTGTTATGACAAAACATTAAGACAACGTTATTTTGAGATCATTGTACAAACTTTAACTTAAACAACATTCCCAAAATATGCTCAAAATGTTGCAAATAAAATGTTATAATTTTGTTAACTCGTCACATTAAAAGAACGTTTTATAAAGAACAATAAACATCTCATCTCTCAATGATATCCTCAAAACATTTTCCTAATGTGACAGAGAGAATGTTCCTCTTTTGTTTTTATGAAACATTGGGACAATGTTATTTTGAGATCATTGTACAAACTTTAACTTTAACAACATTCCCAAAATATGCTCAAAATGTTGCAGGTAAAATGTTCTAATTGTGTTAACTCGTCACATTAGAAGAACGTTTTATGAAGAACATTCAACATCTCATCTCTCAATGATATCCTCAAAACATTTTCCTAACGTGACAGAGAGAACATTCTTCTTTTGTTATGACAAAACATTAAGACAACGTTATTTTGAGATCATTGTACAAACTTTAACTTTAACAACATTCCCAAAATATGCTCAAAATGTTGCAAGTAAAATGTTCTAATTGTGTTAACTCGTCACATTAGAAGAACGTTTTATAAAGAACATTCAACATATCATCTCTCAATGATATCCTCAAAATATTCTACAAATGTGACAGAGAGAATGTTCTTCTTTTGTTTTTATGAAACATTGGGACAATGTTATATTGAGATCATTGTACAAACTTTAACTTTAACAACATTCCCAAAATATTCTCAAAATGTTGCAAATAAAATGTTATAATTGTGTTAACTCGTCACATTAAAATAACGTTTTATAAAGAACATTCAACATCTCATCTCTCAATGATATCCTCAAAACGTTTTCCTAACGTGACAGAGAGAACGTTCTTCTTTCGTTATAATGAAACATAGGGACAATGATATTTTGAGATCATAGTACAACTTGTTATTTCAGAAACATTCCCAAAACATCTTTTGAATGTTGCAGTTAAAATGTTATATCTTAGTTTTCATATAACGTTATAGGAACATTTTTTAAAATGAGAAAACATCCTTAAAATGTTCAGTAAACATTACATTCAAATGTTTTCTTTAGAACATTAACCAAACTTGTAGGGAATGTTAGCGAAAGTTCTGAGAACGTTCCCTGCTAGCTGGGAAGGTCATTATAGGCGTAATTTGCGGGTGGGACGGATGGGACATGTCACCACCACTTTTTGCCAGGGTCGATATAGTCGATATTGTCCCCACCACTTTTTAAAACATCTCGCGGCACAAATATACCAATTCTACAAATAAATAACATCTCCAGTTAACTGGCAGAGCATTAATTTTGTTCGTTTTTTAAATAAGAGACGATCTAGCGCTGAAATGTGTTTTTTAAGTCAAAGTGATCAAAGTGCTCGTTGCCGCTGCGATCAGTGGCGCGGATACAGTGTTTTCTCGTGTGGCTTGCGCACACTTCACTCGGATGCGCGCATAAGTAGTGTAACTATGGAGTTATTCTTGTGCCAATAATAATGAACGTAGCTTTTCAAGAAACTAATGAAAATATAAATTGAAACTGAATAAAATATCTTTGAAACTGAAAAAGAATAAATTGCAGGCAATTTTTTTTACTTCGTTTTTAATACACTGCATGTTTTGCTAACTATTTCTCATATTTCAATCGCTGATCTGAATTTACAAATGCGCTTCCAGAGTTTTCATTTACGCTTCTGAAGTTTTCGTTTACGCTGCCTGAGTTTTCATTTGCCATTCTGACACATTTCTCTCGTGGGGGCGGGGCTAGTAGCAGTGTGTTCTCATTGGCTACTGAGTTTTTGAGTGACGGCTTCTTGACCTGGAAGTGAAGACGTCAGTAGTGTGTTTATGTGTGGATGTGATGTGAGCGTCTGTAATCGCAGCTTTCTATTTAATTTGAGTGATATTAAGTTTATATCTGTATTTATTTGCTGCTACACTATTGTTGAGATGATTTCTTATAGAAGGTATAACTTAGTACAGACGAATGATATCATTATCATTATTCATCGTCGCTATCAGGATACTGGATAACGTTAGCTTACTGTGGTAAGTCTGTTTTTTTTTTTTTTCATTAATACTATACTAATAGGCTACTATTTATAATACAGTACTGGCTTTTTTCAGGTGGTGAGGCATTTTAGAGCTCAGTGAGAGCCCATAACATTATACAGCTGTGTTGTCTTGATTTAACTGTTAGCCCAATCATTAGGCTAATGTTACATGACTTGTTTATCTACATTCGGTTACAGTCTTCGATTAGATCATATTTGCTTCGATTAGATCACATTTCCCCCAGCCACCCCAAACAACATTGGGCTAGAGTACTGTACAGTATCTGTAATGTAGCCTACAGTACAAAAAGTACTGTATCAGTCAATGACCGATGCCATTTGACCAGAGCGCTGTCAATCACTGCCTGATTCAACTTTGGCAATGTAAAGCCTTTTTTACCATGCCAATACAGCAATTTAAACATGAATTTCTCAATTGCTGATTAATTTGCGATGCAGAGTTTTTGAAAGAGGAGAGACACGACTTGACGACAGACCACGTCTCTGTTCATAATATGTAAACAGTAGTTGCTACCAGGGACCACCTGTCAAAAAATGATTGATTGACAGGTGCCACGCCCCTTCCGGTGACAGGTACCCGCCCCTTTTGGCATAGGATCAGAGGGATCAAAGAAGACCAGATGAGATCAAAGAGATCAAAGGGGTTTTGAAGTCCTTTTGACAGCTAGTTTTGACCTATTGACCCGGTTAGCCCTTGATCATGTAGTTATTGACAGCTAGTTTGGGGTTTTGAAGTCTTTTGATGCCTTTTGATATTGACAGAAAGTGTTTTTAATAATTACGTCATGGCTATGACAGCTAGTTTGATGCCTTTTGATATTGACAGAAAGTGTTTTTAATAATTACGTCATGGCTATGACAGCTAGTTTGATGCCTTTTGATATTGACAGAAGGTTTTGAAGACACTGTGATTAAATAATTATGTCATCTAGTTTTAATTGTTTGAAGCCTTTTGAACATGACAGTTAGTGTGTGTGTTTTTGAAGACACAGTTATAATAATTATGTCATGACAGCTAGTTTTGGGTTTTGATGCCTTTTGAAGCCTTTTGAACATGACAGTTAGTGTGTGTTTTGGAAGTTGGTATCACAGGATCCTCCTCCCTACATATTCCTTAGCTTATCCGGGCTGTACTGTGAAAACTGATAAGGGAAAAACTGTGGAAGTTTATCTCACACAAATGTTGAAAAGCCATTCAGTTCTTTTAAAATAATATAAATAAATAATATAAAATAAAGATCTTACTAAAACCTCACACCAAAAGTTTAAATAAAATGGAGTCACAAAAAAAAAAAAAAAATTGCAATGAGTCTCTCAAAGCGTGTGTGTGTATGTGCGTGGAGATCAGACATTAGAGGAGATGTGACCATCTGTGTGTGTGTGTCACGGGATTCCCCTCTGACATCTGAAACGTGCTGTTCAGACACTGTGATTAAACAATGTCACAAAATTACAATCAGTTAAATGTTTAGGGGTATTAAACAAGTTTATGAATGGGTTCACAAAAATGTGTTAAATTTAAAATCACATATTGGTTCTCTCTCTCAGCTCCGGCTGATCTGAGTCAAGAGCGTGCATCTGTGTGTGTGTGTGTGTGTGTGTGTGTGTGTGTGTGTGTGTGTGAGAGAGAGAGTCACACAAATTCAGTGATCAGGATATCAGGTGCTGAGTTTATTTATAAGAAGTATAATAAAGCTTAAATTATATATTTTAAAAACAAAAGACTGTTTAAATAAAATCTTTAAAGTTTGAATACATACGCATCTTCTATTTACCTTTTAGAAGATTACTGTAATGATTTTGTTTAAATTGAACCTAAGGTATAATTGTTATTAAACAATGTCTGTTCAAAAACTTTAGATGGTTGAAAAACTGTACTTAGTCGTCTTAAATCTCATTTATGTGAAAAGATTCAATCAGCATTGTTTTTGTCCATGCTGGGGTTTCAATTTTGATGGCTTTTCATAGCCATAATGATTTTTGTACCCTAACTGCATATTCTATCCCGTACACCTAAACACGACCATCACAGAAACCTACATTTTCAAAAATGAAATAAATAAATAAATAATTAAATAAAATGTAAACAAAGTTTTAGCTAAATAAATATATATAAATAAAAACACCATACATTTTTAGAGAGTCACAAAAGTCATCTCACACCTGTGAAATGTTCAATAATTCCTTAAGTTGTATCTGTGAGAAAATGACCACATAGGCCTATCTTCAGAGAGAGAGCAACAATGAAAACATTTAGAAACTGTGAACCTGTAACCTGTAACTGTAATGTTAGTCTGCTAACACCTTTCCAGAGCCAAAGTTTTGTTCGTACTAAATTTATTTCAAAGCATAATCGTAAATGTGATCTTTTAAAATGAAAGATTGTTTTAGTCTGAAGTGTAAAGTTCTTAACTTTCTTTCTTTAAAAAATCTTTAAAGTTTGAATACATTCATATCTTCTATTTATCTTCTTAGAAGACTTATGTATGATATAAATGATTTTGTCTAACAGTGACCTAAATTATAATTGCTACTACAGCGTCTGTTCAAAAACTTTAGATGGTTGAAAAACTGTATTTAGTCGTCTTAACCCTCTATGGCATGATGTTGCCCTCAGGCAACAAACCACATTTTTGGACCTCACACCACCCCTTTAATTTTTTTATATATATTTTTTTAATATATAATATCACCTGACATGTCTGTTCAATGAAATGAGGGGCTGAAGTGGGTGTGACCTTTTTTGGGGGGGTGAAAAGATTTATATTGAATATATGAAATTTATATGAAAAGATTCAATCAGCATTTTTTGTCCATGCGGGGTTTCAATTTTTATGGCTTTCCATAGCCATGATGATTTTTGTACCGTAACTGCATATTCGATCATGTACACCTAAACACGACCATCACAGAAAACTATAAAATAAATAAATAAATAAATAAATAATTTAATATCATTTCTAAGCTGTTTTGCGCGCGCACACATTATTTTACACACTCTATTTAAAATGAAATTATTATTAATAAAATATATAACTAATGAATAATAACATATGTTACTAAAATGTAAACAAAGTTTTAGCTAAATAAATATATAAATAAAAACACCTTACATTTCCAGAGAGGTGAAGTAGTTCTTTATGCAACGATAAAAAAACAATCCAAAAAGCAAATAGTTTAGGTTGTCAAACAAAACAGCCCCAGATCCTTCAGAGATACAGTGTGAAATAAATGTTCCAGACCCTCACAGAGACGAGAGGACTTACAGACCAGATGAGTCTCGGGGGGACAATGTCACAGTAAATCTAGTCTGCGTTCCAGAGCATACTTGTGAGGAAATAACAGGAGGATGCAAGATGCAAGTAAAACTCAGTTTATTGTTAGTGGTCAGATGTAAAGACACAGGTCGGGGACAAACACTCAGGTGGCAGTTGAAGCAGGGACGAGATGGCGATCCGGTGGTGGTGCAGTGGTCAGCGTGCACGAGTGAAACCCAGGAACCGTGGAACATCCAGACGACACGAAGAACTGACGAAATCCAGACGAGAAATCTTGTAGACGAGGCACGAGCACAGGACACACACCGGGAAACAACCACAACGATCTGACAACATGAGAGGGAAGTTACTGGGCATATAAAGGAACCTGGGATTGATGACAGCTGGTGACACTAATCAACACAACGAGTAACCACACCCACACAATTACACTCACGCAGACACATCAGAGAGAGACAGCCGATTCATGAACCGTGACAATACTACATCCAGAGTTTATGCTAAATTCATTTAAAAGCATAACCTTAAAAGTTTAAAATTAAAAGACTGTTTAAATCAAATCTTTAAAGTTTGAATACATTCATATCTTCTATTTATCTTTTAGATCTTTTGTCCATACAACATGGTGTCACAATGTTTTTAAGAAATCCGAGGACTCTACGTTGCTCTTATTTAGACTAAGTTGTATCATTTGGAAAATCACCACACAATTATATTTTCATCTGTGGGTGGCTGAAGGATTTCCTTCAGGATTTTATGAGTCTCTGAGATGATGTGTTTAAATTATGTGTCGTCTCGATCTGCCAGGTCTCATGTTCTCTATTGATCGGGTCAGTCTCATCATTGATGATAAACAGTTCAGTGTAGATCTTGTTTAGAGAGACCGTCTGTGGTGCACTTCCCTCCAAAGTCCTCTCAGCGTCACGCAGCATTCTTAATTTCATCTCATTCCTTACATTCGGAAGAATTTCTAAAAATCAGGACAAAGTTGGATAGTCATATTATTAACAGGAGCATCACACTTGAGAATGCACAGTGTTCTACAACAAGAGATCTTACCATGTTCTTTTACCAAGGTAGAGTGAGACACCTGAAAAAACTAAAAAAATAAAATACTCATACATAAATATATATATAACATACATAAATCATTTCTTAACTACGCAACTGTTTCTTAAATTATCAGACACTCACCGCACTGATGCTAACATCACCATATATTGTCTTTTCTACCATGATTGGAGCAAATATTGACCCACCATTCTTCTGGTCAATTGTGAAGTTAAGCTGATTAGGGATCTGAATTAATGGCTGTCCGAACGATGTAGTATTATTATGCTGTTGATTTGTCATGTTTCCAGAATGTGCACCATCTGTTAAAAAAATTAACAATTAAATACACAACCAAAACCATGTAAACATTATAGTAAAGTTTATTGAAGATTGAGAAACATATTGAACTACTAACAAAGTAAATTATAAATCTTTTCCTACGTTTGATATTCTTTTTTCTGATTTTTTTCACTATGGACTTGATCCTTTTTAATGCTTTTTTTCTCTCCATATTTATTCTGTAGTTCCTCTACTGTGTCTTCCAACCTCCCTGTTGTTCTTCTCCAGCTGTGTTAACCAAAGACAAACAGTTAGAAGAATAAAATGTATGTACAATAGCAAAAATAAAGTTGGTCATTAGTTGTTAGGGTTAGATACACCTGCAAACGCATTCATAGACCTGTTCACCTGTTTTCATTTAGCATACGCCAGAGTTCAAAGGCCGAATGATTACGTGGTCAAAATTTCTCTAACATAAGAGTTAAAAAATGTACACAAGTCACGACGCATTGCATTATGCACCTGACCTGCCGGCTGATGAAGTATTTATTACATCAAGAAAACATGAATACAAAACACTGCACTTGGATGAATACATTTATTAGATTTATTTAATAATATTACCAGTTCCATATGATCTTTATTAAAAAATAAGACAATAAATGATTTTATTTTTTAAATTTGACTGCATTCTTGTCCATTTCTAAATGTTTACCTTTTGATTTATGAATTATAACAGACTGATGGGAAAAAAACATTATTTTGCTGTTACTTTTTTAAAATTTGTTTTATTATTATTATTCAACAATTTCTTTCTTTTTTGTTATTTTTTATTAGTTGTGATTTTATATAAACATTTAACTTTTAAAATAAAGGATTTACAACAATCTATCACCATCTTCTGTTATATTTGGGCTCCATGCTCATCTATTTACAGTATATATGATATTGGTGAAGGGATTCTCTATCTCTAGCTACGGCCCTGTTCACAGGAGTCGCTGAGAGCAAGTTCCAGCTGATAACGGTCATAAAGTGTGAGATAAGGTGCAAGTAGCTAAACTAAACATTTCATGTTTGACAGCTGTTTTGAGAAATGTTAAACAACAACAAAAATAATCAGGCAAACTAATCAACTTTTTTCTAATTTCACCATTTTGAACTTAAAATAGGCCTATATAATACATGTGATTTAATGTGAGAGGAGAAGAAACAAATAACAGCCATTTTCATCATATTAGGCATAAGATTAATAATGAATGTGTACATATTGTGAATTAACTTAATAAACATATTTACCTAACATCCATAGCCTTCAGTAAATTAAGGCTAGACAAGAACAACAAAGTTCCTTTTTAACTCTGCCCCTGCTCTAGTTAGAACTTTGGAGCGCTTAAAAGTGTGGGGCTCAAAAATAAGTGTCATTTGGAACTCTTTTATAGTTATTTTTATCAAAAAATATGTTGATAATAATTAAAAACTTCAGTGCCCTTCGAAGGCACCATTTTAGATAGTTTGGCATGCATGGGATTGTGTGTCCATATGCTAGTGAGAGAGCGTCTGGTGCTCAGAAATACATTCTACATGATATAAAATATATCTTCATTAAATGACGATTTTGTCTGTTCTACTAATGTCTATTCTTTAATCCACACATAAATCGTAACGCGCATAATATCACCTGCTCAAGTACTTTTTGATGAGTTTCTTCTGTATTAAACAGCGAATCTTCTCAGTCAGATCGTCACAAGATCTCAGGAATCCTCTCACACTGCTCGTGTTCACGCGCTCCATCGCTGCACTTGTGTGTATGACTCGAACGATTCAAACTTCCATAAAGCCAGGGTTGCCAGGTCCCAGAAATATTTCCAGCCCAATGACAACTCAAAACCCGCCCAAATGGAATGGAAACTAGCCCAATTTTCCCATGTCCAATCAGATTAGACAACGGCTGGATTATTAACTTACGTCTTCAGCATCTGATGATTATAGATATTATAGTTAATTTATTCCTTTATGGTTCAGCATTTAATATCAAATTAGAGGTTATGGTTTTATTGTTTTACACTTCTCAAGCGATTTCTGTTTGCTTTAAACAAGCGACTTTTTATTTTAATTTTTAGACTTGATAGAGTATTTTATATTTTGGAGGCTTTTTTGTTAAAGACCCTATCCTTAAAGGTACGCTTGTGTAGGAATTTCTCCCATCTAGCGGTGAAATTCTATTTTGCATTTAAACGAATAGTGCTCTCTAGCGCCTCGCTTTTTCAAATGCGTGTTGCAACTGCGGTAGCCGTTATGTGTCAAGAATCTATGACAACATGTCTTTCAATAGCACTTCATCGAGTTTAACTGTACATGTTCTACTGTTATGCTGCCTATATAATGATTTACACAACCAAGCAATGAAAAAAAGCTTGCAATTTAGACCGTAACTTTGACTTACCTGTCGAGAAGAAAGCAGGCACCTTCAGCGTCCTTTTCAAAGTCTTTCTCCTTCATTAGCTCTTTCCACCTGGGAAAAGCTATCCCGATATTTATTTACATCCCGATAAATACAATTTGTGCATTTTGGCCACGAGGATTCCTTCTCCTGCATAAGTATGATCCAGCATTATATTGTCTGGTGCAGTGCAGCCTTTTCAATTTTGCCCGGGGCAGTATCAATGCTTCCCATATGGTCTAGCGGTTAGGATTCCTGGTTTTCACCCAGGCTGCCCGGGTTCGACTATATCGACGGTATGGGAAGACAATTTTTTTTTTTATATTGCTAACAAAATTCAAGTTATTCAAGTTCATCAATAATCATTTTTAGTTATTCATAGTCTTAGAGGCCTACACGAACTGCAGAAAATATGTAAAAACTCATGAATGAGTATAAAAATATTTTCACAAATACAATTATATTGAATTCAGAAAATTTCACTATGGAATATTTACTTTATCTATCATAATTTCAATTTAGTATGTCATCATTTACACTTTTCATCTCATAATTATGACGCATAGTCATCATTTTAATTTCAACTTTTTACGACTTTTTGTCATAATTATTACAATTTTTGTCAATTACGCCTTTTTAATGTAATACTTAAAACGTTTTTAAGTCATTATTTGGTAACACTATTTTGATGGTTCTTTTGAACGTGCTGTTGACTATAGTAGTGTCGCACCTGCATGTCCACTAACTCGCTTGTGAGAGTCAGAGTGTGTAAAGTAAACTCTCATTAGTGTTAGTAGAGTATTAGTGGACTGGTAGGGTTAGAATAAGTTGAGATATAGTTGAGTTACTTATAGTCAGTAGAATATCTGTTGGGGAGCATCACAATAAAGAGTCAGCAGATATTACGCACAGTATATTTTTTCAGATGTTTAAATGACAAAATACAATTTTTTCAACCGAGTGAATCTAGACCTTCAGAAGTCATAACTTCAGGGGTCAACGGTTTAGGTCAGTTGGCGAAAACCCTACATGTGTAAGGAAGTTTTCCAGATTTTCACCCAAAATCAAATACTGTATTACACTTTTCAAAGGATAATCTAGCTTTAAAGTTAGAATAAAAAGTTAAAAACCAAACATATCTTCATACCTGTTGTGTTCTGACACAAGGTTATTTTTGTTTTATAAATGTATTTTGCTTATTTCTACAAGTATCAACCTGATAAATATGGACTACCCAATACGTCTGACACAACATTTTTAAGAAAAAACAGTGCTTTAAAATACAACTAAACCATGATAACAGATGATTTTTTGACAGTCCTACAGTTTTTGACAGTCCTAGATAAATGCATGTTGATTACTAAGTTTCAGGCATAGTGCAATGTTCAAGAAATCTAATATTGGTGTAATCTTTGCAAGGTCTCACTCACAATGTACAACTTTGTGTTGGGTGATCCAGGCATACCTTTACTAAAATATTATGGAAGTCGTTCTACTGTAATTATACCATATTTTATTTATTAATATTATGGCTTCATGTTGATTTAAAGTTTTTGTTTGTTTGTTATTAACTAATACCTTTATCTTTTAACTAACATCCAGCACAAAATTAAAGAGATGTTTGAGCTGAGGATGTTCTCTGACCCCAAATAAACAGATAATGGAATGTTCACAATCTACAATATACAGTTAGATATTCTCCTACTTAGTATGTGTGTAAATATTTGTGCTTAAATCTATTTTTACACACCATAGTGATGCAAAGTTCCACATCCTATGGACTAACTTTCAAACATAATCTTATTCTTTATCTTTAAGATTCAAAAAACAAATCACTAAGAATTTGTGATACACAAAAGTTTCCAAATTATGTTTTTATTACTCCACTAGATTAAGTCATCTTGTTCAGACGACACTGGTTCACATTTTGTATGTTGGAGACGTACAGGTGAAGACGTTTCTTTGAGAGCTGTCAACATTCAGTGTTTATTGAAATAAATGACCATTAAGAATTTAAGTGATAGTCTTTCTGTTTGACTAAATTGATCACACAAAGTGCATGCTGTTTTACACTTAAACTATCGAATCACATCTGACTATTGCACCGAGAGAGCCATATTCACCAAAGCTTGAGGCTGTTAAACAAAGTTCCACACTTTGGTAAAACCTGCTGATAAAATTGTACAAAAGTAAATTCTAGAGGTTAGCTGGGTTAAAAGTAAATGCATCATCATGAGCCATTTAAAACAAATACAGAAAAGCCACTATAGTGATCAGTTTTGGCTTTGTCAATTATGCTGTTTACATCTGGTTTTTGTACAGTTTGCAAAAAGTATATAGTCTCCGAGCGTAGTCAAACATGTTCATATAGTATTTTATGAAAAACATGACAAATATTGCATAAAGATAATTAAATGACGGTCCTTCTAGTATGAGAGTGTTTAAGACACTTTTAGAGCATCTTTCTGCTATGTCTATACGAAACATTGATGTGAAAGATGAGTATTACACTTCAAACTCGTCTAACTATTACACTTATTTTGTTATTATTACACAGTTATTTTGTTTGTGTGTGTCGCTAAACATGTGGTATAAAAATATGTGGTATTTTTACATGAAAGGAGGGTTGATTCATTTTTTATTCTGTCCACACCAATACTTTGAGTTTTAGGCGTCTGTCTTTTAGGCTCGATCCAGAAAATAGACGTTGTGTTTTATGTCTTAATAATTGTTCTTCTTTTTATGATCTTCTTTTTATTCGGCATAATGCCGAAATGTTTTAACATATCATCTAACTATTATATCTAACAATCAAAAGTTATATGTGAAACAAGCTCAGTCGCATTAGAGTTGGTTTCTTGTTTATATTGAACATTGTTATTGAACCGCATGTTTAACAGCGCTATTGTTCTCAGCCTCATCAAAGTTTTCACCGGAGCATACCGACTCTGAAACAAGACCAAATATTAGCGCGTAACATTTGTTTGCATTTCTTCTGAAACACCCTGTTTTGAAATTGTTTAACAATTTTTTAACATCACTAGCGTAACACTTATCGTATTGCCGGGTGTGATTGTATGGCGTTTTCTTTACACCTTCCCCCGGATATCTGTTTCCTACAGTTAGCTGTAATGTTAGTGAACTCTAGGTCTTCTCTTTGTTCATCTCTTTGTTCATCTCTTTGACAGTATTCACATGAATTGGCTTGATTTGATAAAATTATGGTTTAAACCATCATCTTCACGTGAGACATTTACATTGTATTATTATACCATCCTAGTTTTTTAAATAGCGCTAAAATGTATATTTAATATTTTAACCCTTTATGCGGATATAGAATACCACACAAGGTTCTCTGTTCTCTGGTTCTATGTTTTTAAAAATACCGCGAAACAAAGACAAGGACCCTCAAAATCTGTGCATACAACAAAACACATGTAGGTGTACGATGATTTATCAGAAAATTACTTTTGTTTGAAGAAAAACTTCAATCTGCTGATAACTATTGAAGTTATTAAACACGGTAATGATGTGTTTAATACGATATTGATTTTAATTTTAACTCAATGCACTAAAGGTCTATGAACTTTAACATCTTAATAGTTAACTTAAAGCATGCGCAAAATGAAATAGATCCTAACTACTTTCTAAATGTTTGTTACAGAACTTATGGCGAACAATTCACCCATGCATATGTTTAATCAGATTTTGTAACTGGATTGAGTAAAAATAATAAACTTCTCTCTGGTGGCATATGCATAACTTCTCCATGATGCTACTTCTGTTGCATCGTGACTATAATTTGCATAGGCTTTCCTGATGACGACACCCTATTCAACCCCTCCAGTGGGGCGAGGTGGCAGACCCCAATTGCTGCTCTGATAAATATTTCAGGACATCGCACGCTCTAGCTCTACTAGCCGCGGACTGCTGTGCTACTGCATCATCTCATTGATCAAAAGGACTGTCAAAGCCCGCTTCAACATTTGCCTGAACCTGATGCAGACTACGCTTCTGACCCAAAAACACAAACTTCCGAGCATTAACGCACAAACCCTGGACGACTGTACCGCAAGGACTCACTCAGGAGATTCCAGGAACATTCCAGGAACGAAAAGCATCTTTCATTATCGAATAGTGGACTATTCGAAAAGTTGAAAAAATGGCGACGCAAAACCTGATGGAGAACAAGTATCATCCAGCATGTGAGTGCGCCACGGGCAAAGAGTGTCCTTTAAGAGCTACGCTAGACTCTATGTTTAAAGATCATTTTAGAGGCCAGATGGTTGGCTTGATGCACAGGATCATCGATGCTGCGTGTGGTATGAAAAACGATTGTGCACAGGATACCAAACGTGTGACAAATCTCAAAAATGAAATGGATGTCGTAAGAGGCCTGACAAAGTCATGGACTGATGTAACGCCCATGTTTTTTAACGGCAAAGAGCCGAACGGCGTAATCCTCAGAAAAGTTCTGGATGTGCTGCGTGCATGTTGTGATGAATTTGAAATCACCGAGATACTCGCTATTTGTACTTTTGTAACGGATCTCTGTGTGTCACTGGTGTCAAAAAATGCAGGTCAACTACATCCTAGAGCAAGACATGATAGCCTGCAGAGATTTTCTATTCTGGTTAGACCATCTGTAAATGTCATTATTGTTTTACTTTATGTACTGCCGATCTATCATTTTCTTCACTACTTCAATGTATGAAAGTATAATGTTAAAATAAAAATTTCTGAATGAAAAATGTCTGAGCTCATAATAATAGTATTATAATAGTATACATAATAATATTTAGAATAATAATATTTAGAATAATTAAAAATACTATATGATTTAAAAGATTAAATATTTCAATATTTCAATATTTGATTTCTGCATTTAAATGACTGTATTCCTGAGGTGGCAACCATTTCCAAGATGTGAATACCTGAAATTGTGTGGTGATTTTTCAATTTTTGAAATTGTGGTGTTGAACAAAATTTGATTTTGTTCTTAGCATCGGTTCCTGCATCATAGAGGGTATTTAATAAGATTAATAAGATTATGTGTTCTGTCATGGACGACTAGACACTAGTCATGGGATGTCCAGCAGAGAGAAGGGCTTGAGTGGACACGCCCTGTGGTCACATTTTTACCCGCCACCGCAAACCTCCTGTCGTCCTCTCACTCTGCCTTTTCCCCCGCTTCGCAACGTAGCCATCCTACAGCTTTTTGCCTGTGCGACAACCATAACATCGACCACCACGGCATCCATTTCAGGCCAAATGGAGCAGCAGGTGGGTTACTTAAACACGGCATTCAGCAACCTGGCCCTCTCCAGTCCCATTTCCACCCGTGGAGTTGAGGATATGTCTCACCAGCAACCTTCGGCTTGTCACAATCCTGGCATGCGTCGGGAACAGGAACGCCTTGACACCTTTCAGAATTGGACTCTTGCTACAGTAACTCCAGCCGAGCTTGCCAAAAGTGGTTTCTACTACCTTGGCCAGGGCGACAGAGTGGCTTGCTTCAGTTGTGGAGGCCAGCTTAGCAACTTGGAACCGGGAGATAGGGCAGTATCAGAGCACCAGAGGCATTACCCCAACTGCCGCTTCGTTCGAGGTGACTGTGCAGATAATGTACCTTTATCTGGTGGCAGCCTTTCCAATGGATCTAACTCGGCAATGCAACAGTGTGAAGAAAGATTGCTCACATTTGTCAACTGGTCCTCAAGAATAACTGTTCGACCAGACCAATTGGCTAAGGCTGGTTTTTACTATGTTGGTCATAATGATCGACGTGAAGTGCTTTTGTTGTGATGGCGGACTCAGATGTTGGGAGTCTGGTGATGATCCATGGGTAGAACATGCTAAGTGGTTTCCAAGATGTGATTACCTGTTGCAAGAAAAGGGCCAAGAGTTTGTTCATCAGATTCAAGCAAGATTTCCAAGACTATTTGAACAGCTATTGACTAATGGAGACAGCGACTCAAGAGAATTTGTTGATCCACCTGTTGTACACCTGGGTCCTGGAGAAGAAGATGCAGTGATGATGAACAATCCTGTGGTGAAGCAAACCGTTCAAAGCAAAATTCTCGCAAGTGGAGAAAATGACAAAACCGTTCAAGAGTTGGTGTCTGATTTACTAAGTCCAGAAGATGAGAAGAGAGAGGAGGAGCGAGAAAGTAAGTTTCTTACTTTTCTTAAGAAACATCATCTTGCCATGTCACAGCACCTAAAAAGTGTGCAGAGCTTAATGGACCATCTTCTAGAGGAGAACGTTATCTCACAGAAAGAGTATGGCATTATTCGTAACTGCACTACAGTCAAGCAGCAGACAGGGCAGCTCATTGAGTTAGTCCTGTCGAAAGGAAATGCAGCAGCAGAGGTCTTCCGCAGCTGGATCAAGAAGAATGATGTCTACCTGCTAAGAAAACTGATGGCCCAGACAAATGAAGCTGCATCACCGAGTCAAGATCTTTCAGACTTGTCTATGGAGGAACAGTTAAGAAAACTTCAAGAGGAGTGCACATGCAAAGTTTGCATGGATAAGGAAGTGAACATTGTCTTCATCCCCTGTGGTCACCTAGTTGTGTGCAAAGAATGTGCGCCTTCTCTGCGCAAGTGCCCCATATGTAGAGGCTTGGTCAAAGGCGCTGTCCGTACTTTCCTATCATAAAGTTTTCCTATCATTTGGATTTGCAAATTTACATTTAACTTGATGAATAAAAACAATGTAACCAAAAAAAAAGAAAAAAAAAAGATACAACTTATTCTAAATAAGAGCAACGTAGAGTCCTCGGATTTCTTAAAAACATTGTGACACCATGTTGTATGGACAAAAGATCTAAGATCTAAGACGCCTAAGTACAGTTTTTCAACCATCTAAAGTTTTTGAACAGACATTATTTAGTAACAATTATAATTTATATCATACATAAGTCTTCTAAAAGATAAATAGAAGATATGAATGTATTCAAACTTTAAAGATTTGATTTAAACAGTCTTTTAATTTTAAACTTTTAAGGTTATGCTTTTAAATGAATTTAGCATAAACTCTGGATGTAGTATGCTCTGGAACGCAGACTAGATTTACTGTGACATTGTCCCCCCTAGACTCGTCTGGTCTGTAAGTCCTCTCATCTCTGTGAGGGTCTGGAACATTTATTTCACACTGTAGTGTATCTCTGAAGGATCTGGAGCTGTTTTGATTATGACAACTTAAACTATTTTCTTTTTGGATTGTTTTTGTTGTTGCATAAAGAACTACTTCACCTCTCTGGAAATGTAAGGTGTTTTTATTTATATATTTATTTAGCTAAAACTTTGTTTACATTTTATTAAATTATTTATTTATTTATTTCATTTTTGAAAATGTACAAATGTAGTTTTCTGTGATGGTCGTGTTTAGGTGTACGGGATAGAATATGCAGTTACGGTACAAAAATCATCATGGCTATGGAAAGCCATAAAAATTGAAACTCCAGCATGGACAAAAAAAAAAAAATGCTGATTTAAGAGGACTAAATACAGTTTTTCAACCATCTAAAGTTTTTGAACAGATGCTGTTTAGTAGCAATTATAATTTAGGTCACTGTTAGACAAAATCATTTATATCATACATAAGTCTTCTAAGAAGATAAATAGAAGATATGAATGTATTCAAACTTTAAAGATTTTTTAAAGAAAGAAAGTTAAGAACTTTACACTTCAGACTAAAACAATCTTTCATTTTAAAAGATCACATTTACGATTATGCTTTGAAATAAATTTAGTACGAACAAAACTTTGGCTCTGGAAAGGTGTTAGCAGACTAGCATTACAGTTACAGGTTACAGGTTCACAGTTTCTAAATGTTTTCATTGTTGCTCTCTCTCTGAAGATAGGCCTATGTGGTCATTTTCTCACAGAGACAACTTAAGGAATTATTGAACATTTCACAGGTGTGAGATGACTTTTGTGACTCTCTAAAAATGTATGGTGTTTTTATTTATATATATTTATTTAGCTAAAACTTTGTTTACATTTTATTTAATTCTTTATTTATTTATTTCATTTTTGAAAATGTAGGTTTCTGTGATGGTCGTGTTTAGGTGTACGGGATAGAATATGCAGTTAGGGTACAAAAATCATTATGGCTATGAAAAGCCATCAAAATTGAAACCCCAGCATGGACAAAAACAATGCTGATTGAATCTTTTCACATAAATGAGATTTAAGACGACTAAGTACAGTTTTTCAACCATCTAAAGTTTTTGAACAGACATTGTTTAATAACAATTATACCTTAGGTTCAATTTAAACAAAATCATTACAGTAATCTTCTAAAAGGTAAATAGAAGATGCATATGTATTCAAACTTTAAAGATTTTATTTAAACAGTCTTTTGTTTTTAAAATATATCATTTAAGCTTTATTATACTTCTTATAAATAAACTCAGCACCTGATATCCTGATCACTGAATTTGTGTGACTCTCTGACACACACACACACACACACACACACACACACACGCTTTGGCTGGTGCTTTTTGAAAGCTCCGCAGGTCAAACGCTGATGTAAAGAGAGGCCAGAGGGCCCTGATTTCTAAACATGTAAGATGATTTTTTATTTTCGTGAACCCGTTTCATACATTGCGTTGTTTCATGAGCTGTATGTTTTTTTCTTCAACTCTCTAAACATTTAACTGATTGTTTCATAACATGTAGGCCTATGTTTTTTCTTCAACTCTATAAACATTTAACTCATTGCATTTTTTTGTGTGAATCCATTTTATTTAAACTGGATAGTTCTACATTTATTTCAACTTTTTGTGTGAGGTTTTAGTAAGATCTTTATTTTATATTATTTATTTATAATCATTTATATTCTTTTAAAGAACAGAATGTTTATGTAAGATGATTTTTATTATTTTGTTTATCTTAAACTGAAGGAATTGATTTCAGTAAGATGTTATTTTATATTATTGTATATTATATTATTTGTGTGAAATATACATTATTTTATAAAATCTCTGTTTCTCACTATCACTGTGCTCTGGAATGTGGAGGAGCAGATGGAGGGGGATGGAGAACCAATATGTGATTTTATATTTAACGCATTTTTGTGAACCCATTCATAAACTTGTTTAATACCCCTAAACATTTAACTGATTGTAATTTTGTGACATTGTTTAATCACAGTGTCTGAACAGCACGTTTCAGATGTCAGAGGGGAATCCCGTGACACACACACACAGATGGTCACATCTCCTCTAATGTCTGATCTCCACGCACATACACACACACGCTTTGAGAGACTCATTGCAATTTTTTGTGACTCCATTTTATTTAAACTTTTGGTGTGAGGTTTTAGTAAGATCTTTATTTTATATTATTTATTTATATTATTTTAAAAGAACTGAATGGCTTTTCAACATTTGTGTGAGATAAACTTCCACAGTTTTTCCCTTATCAGTTTTCACAGTACAGCCCGGATAAGCTAAGGAATATGTAGGGAGGAGGATCCTGTGATACCAACTTCCAAAACACACACTAACTGTCATGTTCAAAAGACTTCAAAAGGCATCAAAACCCAAAACTAGCTGTCATGACATAATTATTATAACTGTGTCTTCAAAAACACACACACTAACTGTCATGTTCAAAAGGCTTCAAACAATTAAAACTAGATGACATAATTATTTAATCACAGTGTCTTCAAAACCTTCTGTCAATATCAAAAGGCATCAATCTAGCTGTCATAGCCATGACGTAATTATTAAAAACACTTTCTGTCAATATCAAAAGGCATCAAAAGACTTCAAAACCCCAAACTAGCTGTCAATAACTACATGATCAAGGGCTAACCGGGTCAATAGGTCAAAACTAGCTGTCAAAAGGACTTCAAAACCCCTTTGATCTCTTTGATCTCATCTGGTCTTCTTTGATCCCTTTGATCCTATGCCAAAAGGGGCGGGTACCTGTCACCGGAAGGGGCGTGGCATCTGTCAATCAATCATTTTTGACAGGCGGTCCCTGGTAGCAACTACTGTAAACACTCAATTATTTTGAAGTATCTCCCTGGTCGCAATATTTATTCTGATTACTTTGTGATAAAGATGACTGATAAAGCTGTTATATGTAGCTAGTATGAGTAACAAAATGCTTTTTCTGTGTCAATATTTGACTAATAATAATGAAAAAAAGTGCACTTCAAATGAAAATTTCTGAGAAAAATGTTTAATCTTTAATAGTCTTTAATAATAAATATATGTCCAAATTAAAAACTTAATACATGCAAGTAATTATGACTGAAAACATCCAGCAACTAGGGAATACACAGCCATGGATATATGTTTATATATAGGGCTATACAGCCATCTACTGGTTACACAACCGTATTACAGATGATAAATGCTGCATGACTCCGAGGCAAATATTTAGTACTGTAAAATCCCTTAAATATATATATATATATATATATATAAAATAAATATTTTAAGTCTGCAACTTGTTACTGTATGTGGGAGTTCAAAGCAGTTTGTATTGTTAGATTATAATACATTTCCTCTCTCATTTTCCAGGAAGTGGAGCAGCTTTTCCATAAACAAAATTCTGATGCTGACACAGGATGGAGTGATACTACCAGAGATCCACTGTCCCTATCAGACAATAATCTTACTTTGTTCAGACACATCACCTTTGAATGACTGGGATCTTGATCTTCAGACACCTGATTTATTTTATTTTAATATAAACTAGCAAATATTTCAATTTCCTCTAGATTAAAACAAACATAGTTCACAAGTACACAAGAGGTTTCACTTTATTCTTATTAATCTATGCTGATCTTGGATTAGCATACCAACAGCATATGAATGTTGAGGGGATAGTTCACCCAAAAATACAATTCTCTCTTATTTTACTCACCCTCATGCTGTCCCAGATGCATTTTACTTTCTTTCTACAGATAAACACGAATTAAGATTGTAAGGAAAGTAATCCATCTCTGCGAGTCCTAAAGACGCTTTAAAAACCACACACAGTGAGCGTGACGGTAATCCTTGCGACCTCAGTGGATGAATCAATGCCTTCTGAAGTCAAACAATAGGCTAGATAAGAAAAATACTAATAATATGACTGTTTTAACTATTAAAAATCACTTCCGACCAACTGTCTTACGTACATGGGTTACAATCCACTTGTATTATATGGACTCACAGAGATGGATTATTTCCTTAAAAATCTTTGTCTATGTTTATGTCAAAAAGAAAGTCATATACATCTGGGATGGCATGAAGGAGAGTAAATGATGAGAGAATGCTCATGTTTTGGGTGGACTATCCTTGTACTGCTTGTGTCCAGTCACTGCTTTGTTACTTGAACTGCAACAGGAACTGCTCAAAGAATCATTGCAACATTTAAAATGTATATGAATTTTTAAAATGTATTCTGTATTTGTAATTGTGCATTTTGTATAGTAATGTATATCATGAGAATACTGTGCATTACATGTATATTATGCAGTTAATGTTTTGTGGATTCTGGTCTTTCCGGTCACAACATAATTGCATCCAAGACCTTCACTCTGATACTTGTGTATATGCTTTAGTGACAATAAAGAATGTACATTTATTTGAATTCATATTTTCAATTACATTCATTTAACTGGTTGTATAATTCACAATTGAAACGGTTGATGATTGTTAAAATATATTTAAAATGTTAAATGTTAGAAGATAGTGTTAATTAAATGAAATAACTAAATACAATTATCAATTTTAAAAAAATGGCAACAAGAACATTCTTTGTGTGACATATGTAATGAAATGCCCTTTGAGGTCTGTATCTGACAGCAGGCCACGATTGTAATTTTCATATTGTTTAAATTCCTATTATTTAAGTGATCATTAATTTTGATGGTGTAAATGTATAACATGCTAACAATGAGTAGTGTGATGGCCATGGTGCCAACCTTGATTACCTGGTTGAAGTGAAACTTTCTTGACGGCTGAATATATCACACACGTTTGCTAGTATTCTCTTTAAACTGTAACAGCTCAACCTAATCAGAGCCTAACATGCAAAGGAATCATCATGAATAAACAAATATTCTCCGAAAACATTGGACACTACAATATTTTAAGTATTATATACAGTACTTTAATGTAGGCCTACAACTACACCTGAATAGACTGAATAGATCTCTTGTGCTCCTAAAAGCTTCTGTCGACTAAGTAGTAGCAGCAAGTAAATAAAGATCAAAAAAAAAAAAAAAACATAACTTAATATCACTAAAAAGAACTGGAAACCTGCGCTTACAGACGCTCAAATCCACACATAAACACACCACTGACGTCTTCACTTTCAGGTCAAGAAGCTGTCACTCAAAAACTCAGTAGCCAATGAGAACACACTGCTACTAGCCCCGACCCCACGAGAGAAATGTGTCAGAACGGCGAACGAAAACTCAGCCAGCGTAAACGAAAACTCCAGAAGCGTAAATGAAAACTCTGGAAGCGCATTTGTAAGTTCAGATCAGCGATTGAAATATGAGAAATAGTTAGCAAAACATGCAGTGTATTAAAAACGAAGTCAAAAAATTTGCCTGCGATGTATTCTTTTTCAGTTTCAAAGATATTTTATTTAGTTTCAATTTATATTTTCATTAGTTTCTTGAAAGCATACGTTCATTATTATTGGCACAAGAATAATTCCATATGTAACGACTAATTATTATTTTTTACGAAGTGTTAACAACTTAGGGTTAACTAATAATTGTTGCAAACTTGTACTACCAACAAAATATTAGTGCATTCCTGGAACTGGGCGTCGTTACACTACATCCTTATGCATCGCTCTCTGCCAGGATTTTTACGTGCTTTTCCCAAACCACTGAAGTGACGTCGACGTCTGGGTTAGCAGTAGCATGAGCCGTCAGGCAAGTGTTATTTAAATAAAATCCTGATGTACTTACAAACTTTCCAATGCCTCGTTTTATGAGTACAGAACCTATTTGTACTACTGTAGAAGTTTGGTACCATTCTGGGCATTATTAGTGGGGTAATTTACGAGATACATCCATGGATCTTTTAGCGCCCATAAGCCATCTGGCTGATTTCTCTAAATAGAGAGCCTAAGTCCCTCCCCTTCCGGTTGACCACCATGGGACCTTACTTCGGAAAAATATTGTATGGTAGTCAATGGCGCGAGACAACAAATATTTTGATCTCGTTTGAATTGTGCCCTGAATTACACATATGATGTTTGTCAATTTAAAAGATACATTTTAAAGTCAAGAAAGTCGCAGTTTGATGTAAAACTGTTGAGGTATAAGACTGAAAATACGTAATTACAGAGACTACAAACCCAAAAGGCGCACGTGTGACGTCATACCTTTTCTCTCAATGAATGAAGCTAACTTTACTGAAGCTAACGTCTGTCATTTTTCCTATAGTCTTACGTTATAATCGTAACGTTACGCCGTCATGCCTGAGTGTTTTGTACCAGACTGCACACATACGAGCAACGGATCTTGTGACGTGCATAGTGCGAGACGAGAGATGTAGTTCATTGAGCGATTTTCACATAAAACTAAATGTTACTCTTCTGTTTTATGACAAACTGCGACTTTCTTGACTTTCATAATTATCTTTTAAATTGACAAACATCATATGTGTAATTCAGGGCACAGTTCAGATGGAATAAAAAGATAAGTTGTCTCTCGCCATTGACTACCATACATATTTTTCCGAAGTAAGGTCCCATGAGCCGGAAGCGGAGGGGAGGGACTTAGGCTCTCTATGGCGCGAGACAACAAATATTTTGATCTCGTTTGAATTGTGCCCTTAATTACACATGATGTTTGTCAATTTAAAATATACATTTTAAAGTCAAGAAAGTCGCAGTTTGATGTAAAACTGTTGAGGTTAGACTGTGAAAAAAATACGTAATTACAGAGACTATAGTTTGTATACAAACCCAAAAGGCGCACGTGTGACGTCATACCTTTTCTCTCAATGAATGAAGCTAACTTTACTGAAGCTAACGTCTGTCTGTTTCTATAGTCTTACGTTATAATCGTAACGTTACGCCGTCATGCCTGAGTGTTTTGTACCAGACTGCACACATACGAGCAACGGATCTTATGACGTACATAGTGCGAGACGAGAGATGTAGTTCATTGAGCGATTTTCACATAAAACTAAATGTTACTCTTCTGTTTTATGACAAACTGCGACTCTCTTGACTTTCATAATTATCTTTTAAATTGACAAACATCATATGTGTAATTCAGGGCACAGTTCAGACGGAATAAAAAGATAAGTTGTCTCTCGCCATTGACTACCATACATATTTTTTCCGAAGTAAGGTCCCATGAGCCGGAAGCGGAGGGGAGGGACTTAGGCTCTCTATAAGCTCTAACTTTAATAATGTTCAACCAAGGGAAAAAAGGCTTCTAGGGTGGTGTTTGGCTCGAGGTCATGGTGCAAAGGGTTGATTTTACTCCGAACCATCCCTTTAAATAAAGCCATGCCTTTTCATCATATGACTGAGGTCTGAGGATGCCCTAAAATGTACACAGTAAAAGTGACAAGAAATGTGGGACAGGAAAACAAAGGGCAGACGCCTTTACAATATCCAAAAACAATTTGCAAAAAGAGAATGATGTTCTGACTTAAATCATTCATTGTTCAAAATAGGGAAACATAAAACAGGATTATGTTTATCCTGTGATGAAGCAGAGACTGTTGAGCATACATTATGTGAAATTTACTAGGGAAAGAGATAAAGAGTTATTAGATAAATTAAGATTGATTTAATACATTTCACCAAATCTATTGAATTGTGCTTTAGATATAATAATTAATTGAGATAATAATTATCTCAGAATAACAGGATTGGAAAATAGAATTTAAATAAAACATTAAATAAGTATTATTATGCTATTATTATATTTTCTCACCTTCATATTACAGTTTTTCTCAGTTGCTTTGGTACAATCATTGAATCATCCTTATGATTTGCAAACCAGTAAGTGCATTTCTCAAAACAATATGTACAAACAGCACCACACAATGGAATACCTGCAAAAGCCTGTAACTTGCTCAAAATTATGCAAGCTTGTTTCTGCCAAAGAATAACATGGAAGCCCATTTCCAACACATAATTAAAAAAGAAAATCATGCATAGAAACTCAAAATTATGCCTTTAAAAGCTCATTGATCTGAGGCGACATGACACAGGATGAATTGTATGGGCTTACGGGTTTCCATATATATCTCACAATTCAGACTTTATATCACGCAATTTTGACTTTTCTTGCAGTTGCGAGATTATATGTCTCAATTCTGAGATAAAAAGTCAGAATTCTGAGATTTAAAGTCTCAATTGCTAGAAAAAAAGTCAGAAGTGTGAGATAAAAAGTCGCAATTACCTTTTTACTTTTTTTTATTCTGTGGCGGAAACAAGCTTCCATACAAAATCCTTAGTTCATCTCTCAAAAATAAGTATTTATGTCAATGAAGATATCAGTGCCATCAGAATGACAAGTCCTTGTGTCATTGTTCACAAACAAAGATAGTCAAAATGCATAGTTGTTTTGCCAATATAACAGTGTACTCTTTCAGTATTTTTAGATGTTAATTATGGCTACGATTTTGAAGACAATGATTGGAAATTCCCAAGACTGCACTTTATCAGCAGTACACATTTTTTATTTTTTTATTTACACATTACTCTGTGGGATACCGATTGCAAGAGACTGGACAGGATTCACGGTTACTGTTAGTCTGTCAACAAATTACAGGACATATAAAGATATAAAGAAAAATACAAGACTATATATGTGTATATACAGTCAAGTCAAGTCAAGTCATCTTCATTTATATAGCGCTTTTAACAATGTAGATTGTTTCAAAGCAGCTTTACAGAGATAAACGTATAATTTAAGGTAACAGAGATTGTTTTGGCTTTATAGCGGTTCTTTAATAAAGTTATTTTCCAGCTAAAGTTAGTTTTGATTGATTCGCTTCCGATCATTTGTTATTAAATTAGGGGCCGCTAAGACGACACCATTCTCTCTACACAGACTTTAAACGCGAATATAGTTATGTGCGTTTGAATGTGCGCAGGTTTGTAATTCCCTACAAACCAAGCCTAAACAAAGTACTGGTCTTTCCTTTTAAATTTTGATACAGAATTTTATTTTATTTTGTCACTTCGGGGTAGGTACGCGAATCGAATTTTGCGAAACGAGTGGTAAAGGGATCCTCCATAGGGAGAGACTAGTTGGCACTTCAGCACTGCGTTGTCATCGGGTCCAGGCGAAGGTCCTTCGGCAGATCTGGATACGGCCTGGATCCGGCAGGCTGCGGGAAAACCTTGGGATAAACAAAGACACTAAAATTAGCGTAGATGCCATTCTTCTTATGATGTAACGAGTACATCAGGATTTATGGGAAGTGTTCCCGGTTCCGGCTGACCTAATCTATGCAGCCTAACATTGAATTATATAATGTATTATGTGAATACTAGGTCAAAGAGATGTGTTTTTAATCTAGCTTTGAACTGAAGACTGAACTGAACTGAGAGTGTGTCTGCTTCCCGGACAATGTTAGGAAGACTGTTCAAAAGTTTTGGTGCTAAATAGGAAAAGGATCTACCGCCAGCAGTCGATTTTGATATTCTAGGTATTATTAACTGGCCGGAATTTTGAGATCGCAATAGACGTGAAGGACTATAATGCGTTAAGAGAGCTTATTAAGCTCGCTCAAGTACTGCGGCGCTAAACCATTTAGTGCTTTGTAAGTAATCAGCAATATTTTAAAATGTATGCGACGTTTAATAGGCAGCCAATGCAGTGTTGACAGAACCGGGCTAATATAGTCATACTTCCTGGTTCTGGTAAGAAATCAAGCTGCTGCGTTTTGAACTAGCTGTAGTTTGTTTATTAAGCGTGCAGGGCAACCACCCAGTAAAGCATTACAATAATCTAGCCTTGAGGTCATAAACGCATGAACTAATTGTTCCGCATTTGTCAATGAGAGCATATGGCGTAATTTAGATATATTTTTAAGATGGAAAAATGCAGTTTTACAGATACTAGACACGTGACTTTCAAATGAAAGATTGGTATCAAAGAGCATATATATATATATATATATATACACAAGCACTCGTGCACGCACACACATACTGTACATATGTACATGTATGTGTTACATTATGTATTTACTGTATTTACAGTATTTACTATAATGTAAAATGCAACTGTAATATAGCATTACAGTACATAGTGAACATTGTCTGATTACATAGCCTACCTGTTCTGTCTACAAATGATTAAGGACACAGTTGTTTTTCCAACATTCAACAATACTTGTCGACCTGCCTCGGCCGTCATGATTCACAATAGTAGCCCTTATTTAATCAGAAACATGTCTACAGTCTTAGCCTCTTCTTCCACTGTTTTGCCTATGTACCCTTCCACCACATCCTTACTCCTCTTTTTCCCTTACTCTTATTTTGTTACCTTGCTTGTTGTTCATTGTCATAATTTGTAACACTGCGTTGTGCTCTGTCGATATGCTTGCCAAATAAAGTTTGATGAGATGCACGTCTAAGCTATTTTAGGGAACTGGTTGGTCTAATGCTTTACATTCCCCTTCATTAGTGAAATTCAAAATTCACCTCCACAATTCATAAATTCAAGACACATTTACAAAAAAAAAAAAAGTATAGGCCTAATAGAAATATAGCCTATAGCAGGGACGTCACTAGGATTGGAAGACAGGGGGGGGCTTAGCCCCCAGGGTATTTGTAACTTGCGTTTATAGAAAATCTTACAGTGAGTTTGAAAAAACAACTATGTATATGTTTAGCTGTATTTGTCTCTTCAACCCCGTTACCATCTTCAACCCTGTTACCCTAGTATCAACCCCGTCACACCTACATTTTTATTAATTATTTTTTTAAGTTTATAAATAAGTCATTTAATGTTTGTTGAACTTAGTCAGAAATGTTCAGAACAATCATAAGAATACTAATATTAGTTCAAATTCTGAAGTTAAGCCACATCTTTGATCAAAAATGATAGGGTTTCTGTCACAAAAAGTGCCCATTTCAGGCTTTAGTATAGCATAAGTGTAAAATTATATGTAAATTTTATGGTGCATGTACAACTAGTAAGCTACGCTTTTTTATTATTTCAATTCAATTCAATTATTGTGATTTGACTTAATATTGACTCATTTGGATAAATATTAGGTACTCAAAATAGGCATTCATTTTTCTCAAGAAAAAAACAACTCACCTAATGCTGTAAACATACAGACAGATAGTATTATTTAAGGTTAAAAATAACTCAAATTAAATATAATGCGTTTTGTTTTATTATTATAATAACAACTTTATTTAATGATTTAAGTAAAAATATAATAAATATGTAATATAGAACACATATTTAGCAAAATACTCTCTATAGCTCTTGTTTTCTCGCCAACTAACGTATGGCTTTCCTGAGGTAAATGTGACATGTTCTCCAGCTGTGTTATTGACCTCTTCACGCTGATGAAAAACACTGATTGATCGATATTATGTATGAGTAATATACATTTAGGTAAGTTGTAGCCTACTAACGTTACTGTATCTTTCAACAGTGTTCGTGTTTTTTTACTATTAGCTAGTAGATGATTGGTTCACGTGCGCTATGGGATCGCTATGGGGTCACGTAAAATTTACAAACGCCAAAAAGGTATTTATTGTTTGAATTTCGTAATAAAATTGACAGAATCTGAGAGTTGAGATTCTTTTATATCATAAAGTAACCTGCTCTGTCTAGTCTGTCGGTCTCCGTGTCCTCTTTGCTTTGCGATTTTTCTGTGCGTGAGAAAATCGATGGGTGGCGTGAGAGCGTGTGAAAAGTGTGAATTGCGTGAGAGTTGGCAGCTCTCTGTCCAACTTCCGACTTTTAAGCTATTTTTTGTAGCTGGATATATATCATTTGTTGCGTCTAAATATGAATGAGGATACGGTTATTGATAAATCGAACTGTTATTGTTGTTCTTATTATCATTTAGGGGGGCTTAGGAACATTTTGGGGTAGCTTCAGCCCCCCTAAAATAGGCCTAACGACGTCCCTGGCCTATAGTATGAAGCAATTTGCTTCAAAAGAATAAGCAAATTGCTTTTACAATGTGCACAAGTGACTAGTGCTTTATAAGGAGGCTGAACAAGTAGTTTTGAGAATTGTTGTGAGAATTGTTGTGACCAAAGCGACTGAGAAAAACTGTAACGCTTTCACACTCCAGTCCAGATGGTGGCGATAATACAACACAAGTTGGTTTTATCAACGCCTTTAAGCAGTACTAAGAAAAGAAGAATCACTTGGCCCTCGTGGAAAGAAACATGGCTACGTTGTTTGAAGGATACACGCTGTGTGGAATTGGACCAGCGCAAAATTCTTCGAATTCAGGAATTTTGGGGATTGAACTGGGCAGAGATATCGACCATGTCCTCGTGACTGACGCTTCGAGATCTGTTACTGTTTATAAGGTGAAATGAGTTGGATGTAAATACTGTTTGTCTCATAAAAACGGATTGCATGCAGTGTTGTGTTAAATTCTAGCATGTAAACATGATATTTTATTTATTTTGTAAATGTTATTCAGAAAGTGATTTGGTAGCTGTTTGTGTTGCTGTTTAACCGATATCTTGATTAATAGGTGTCTGATCAGAAGCCTACGGGCAGTTGGACAGTGAAACATGGGCAGATAATCACCTGCCCCGCAGTGTTTAATACGCAGTCCCAGGAATATGTGGTCGTAACTGATGACAGGGTAAGGATCGAGACATTATGTTTCCCATAAGAATAATTCAGTTTCACATGCTGAGTATTTACGAATGTTTTTTTGTGTTTTAGGTTGTCAGAGTTTGGAAAGAAGATGATGTCTACATGGAAAAGGCTTTCAAAGCTACAGTAAGTGAAGTTAAAATCCTTAAGGATTTAATTGAGTGAGTGGTACCTGCCAGGAGCAGATAAACGTATCGGGCAGGCTAACCTGGACTGTATCCTAGAGGCCCACGTGATCACCCAGCAAAAACTCGTCGAAAAGACGACTTTGCCAGATGGCTGAACAACGTTGAGATTTGGGTGTTAGGTGAAAAGCTGTCGTCTTCAACTTGATTTTAACCTAATTTCAACCATGAATTCTTGATTGTTTTATGTTCATTATATTATCATATTCATACTTACTTCATTTTGTCAACTGTTTTTTGACAGTAATAGAAATAAAACATCAACAGGTCAAATACATCTTTGGGGTGGAGCTAGGGGTGGCCACCATTGACTGAAGCTTGGCCACCCTGCACACAATTGTTGTTTCTGTCTTTTAAAAAAAAGAAATCTTGACCTGAATTGAGTTTTAGACGTAGAATTGTCTCGACCACAACACACAGGAGAGTTTTCAGGTGCACACGCAAACTTTGCCTTAAGCCGGGGACACAAAAGGGTCATGAAACCCCAAAATACATATTTAGAGATGTGAACAGACATGTACAGGTTGCACGTCACTGAAAACACTAAAAGCACTCATAAATGTTATTAATACGTGTTTTTTCCGAGCAATTTCGTTCTTCCGGGTTGAAAAGCAGTGTCGAAGCAACGTCACGGAATGTGAGGTAGAAGCGCCCCCTTGGTTGGTGTGACTGGCTGGAGACACGATTCTTCGCCAGCTGGCCCTGAGCGACTCTTTGCATTTATTCATGAGAAAGAGCTCGTTCAATCTAATCACTGCGCTGGATTACGCATGAGTTCACATTACAGTGGAGAATTCAAAAAACATACACGGAAGCGCCGCGATGAGTTCAACAACGCTCGCAGCATGGATCATATCGTTCACATATGGACCAGAGCAAGCGCGTTTCAAGTTTTTTTGGACATTTCGTATACCTTTAATGCTCTAAACATTAACCAGCACTGTGTGCGCACATATTTAATCACGTCGTCTTCAAATGAAATATGTGCAAATGACACTGATGCAGCCGTACGTCTAGGATAAATTATTCTGATACACAGAAGACAATGATGTAGACCGACAATTCAAAGAACAATGGATAAAAAGTAACTATGCCTTTATTCTTTCTGTTAAACTGACACGTCATTTGTTCAGAGATTGTAGTGCTCGTAAATGTAATAAATATATTATTATTATTAGACCTTTTAAATGTTCTTCCACGTTTCTCCCTTGTTTTGGCAGTTTATCTAGGGTTATTTTTTTAACCCTCAACTATTTTTTTTTTGTCTCCAAGGTCATATTTTAATATTCATTAAAATGAATAATGAATTCATATAATGAATAATGAATCCCCCCCCCACACTCCCACTTTTCCACAGCTTCACATGCCCATTTTTTGAGGCCTTGTCCACATAGAGACGTGTTTAGCTGTATACGTGTACATTTTGTATCACATTGCCGTTTCGTCTAGACCAGTGGTTCTCAACTTTCTTTGGGCCAATGCCCCCTATCCATTATCCAGGTACCTTACCCCCCCCCCCCCCCCCCCCCCCCTTTAAAATGTCTTTATTGAATGTATGCTTATTATCATTGTTTTAATATAACGCATTTGCACGCTCATAAAACGCGATATGTGAACGGCCCCTGACTGGTTCAGTTTTGTTTTTATGATAGTGTATTTGCCCGCGCAAAAGTGGACATACTTTTTTTTTTAAATGCACTGTTTGTGGACTGTGATTTTAAACTGATAAGTGACTAAATGTCACAGAGGCTATTATGTATGGAAGACTAGAAATGCAGCATTTTTTGCAATACCTTATAAACCGAAATAAGGAATAGAATAAATCAGTTTAAAAAATAAAAATGTAAATGAATAAATCATTTTAAAATGGACAAATGAGTAGATTTTAAAATTGTGCAATTCTTGTTTTGTTAATTGTTTATTCATGTTAAATGTAAAAATGTTAAATAAAATAGAACAATAAATCAATAAATAGTAGGCCTAGATTAAAAATAAATAGACATGAGACTGTTTATTCACATGTTTAAGCCAGTTTAATAAAGCCAACATTTAAAAACATTTTGGCAGTTTTTTTTTTCTTTATCCATTTGAAAATCTTGTTAAAATATGCTATTATAAACTCTTAGGGGCAACAAATGAACTTCCGACTCTCTCCCATGCCACTCAATGTACATATAAGATGGGCTGTCATTGGACAGTAAAAACGACGTAGGCTATACGGTCATTGAAGCGGTGATGTTTGCTTAGGTTTTATTACGCATTTAGGAGAGTATTGCAAGAAGCTGCTTACATTAACCTTACTTTCGAAAACAAAAACAAATAAACAATTAGAGATGCACCGATTACAATTTTTCATTGAGTTTGACCTGCCGATACCGATATTAGCCGATTCCGATTTCATTTTTTCTAACCACTTTACAGCACAATTTTTTTTCTATCTGTTCTTTAATAGAACATTTGACATTTTTGCATAGAACATTTTTTTAACAGATAATTGTTATAAAATAGAACTATATAAATTACTCCTGGTGTGGGAAATTCACACACATCTAAAGTGCAGTGTTATAGAAGAACCATTTCCTTCTTTTCACATCCAATATCCAACAATTTTTTTTATATATTTAGCAAACTAAACTTCTGTATGAAAACAGGGAAAACGGGTAACGGCAATAAAATGTTAACAAATAAAAATAAAATAAATGTTGCCTTGCAGTATAAAGATATTTCTCAAAACGCACACACAGGCCTATTGCAATCACTTACAATACAGTACATCAATGGCAAGTTTTTCTGATTTCTGAAACCCAGATTTTCAACCTCAGAAAACGTCTGGTCATCCAGCGCAATGAATTCCATTATCTTTCCGGTTAAGCCTTTGCTCCTTTCCTTGCTTAAAAAAAGACTTGTGGATGGCTCAGTGCTAGTTTGAGCTTGGTGTTTACCTTTAGCCCCTGAGTGTTGGCCTTTGCTAGCTTCGTCAAACTTCACAAATTGGGTGATGTTGTCTCAAGTGTCTGATTAGATTCATTGTGCCAAAGGCTTTTGGTGTCGTCCCTCCACGCTCTACTTTTTCCTTGCAGGTGTTGCATATTGCAAACTTGTTATCTTACACACACTGAAGAATTTCCAAACAGCTGACATGTTGCAGGTTAATTCACAAGGTTTCCTACTTGTGCGTTCCGTGTGCACGTGTGATGCTGATGTTGCGCAATGTTGATCATGCGGTGCCCGAGTGCATTTGACCGCCATAAAATTGGCATATGTCAGACTGACTGACCGGTCATGGCCGATCACGTGAAAATCGGCCAATTCTGGTCACCAGCCGATCAATCACGCATCTCTAAATACAATCATGATTTTTCATGAAAAATTATGTTAGAATTGTAGGCCTAAAATACCTTGGTATCAGCTTGTTTTCATTAATGGTATAATTAATACAATTACAATTAATTTGGTTTGTCATGATTCATTTGTGTTCTTAATCAGTAAAAAATGAAATCATCTAACAAGAATAAGCACATATGAACAGTTAAATTATTATTGTATTAATTATTTTTAACTACAGTGGGGAGAACAAGTATTTGATACACTGCCGATTTTGCAGGTTTTCACACTTACAAAGCATGTAGAAGTCTGTAACTTTTATCATAGGTACTCTGTGAGTGACGGAATCTAAAACAAAAATCCAGAAAATCACATTGTATGATTTAAGTAATTAATTTGGCTTTTATTGCATGACATAAGTATTTGATACATCAGAAAAGCAGAACTTTATATTTGGTACAGAAACCTTTGTTTGCAATTACAGAGATCATACGTTTCCTGTAGTTCTTGACCAGGTTTGCACACACTGCAGCAGGGATTTTGGCCCATTCCTCCATACAGACCTTCTCCAGATCCTTTAGGTTTCGGGGCTGTCGCTGGGAAATACGGACTTTCAGCTCCCTCCATAGATTTTCTATTGGGTTCAGGTCTGGAGACTGGCTAGGCCACTCCAGGACCTTGAGATGCTTCTTACGGAGCCACTCCTTAGTTGCCCTGGCTGTGTGTTTCGGGTCATTGTCATGCTGGAAGACCCAGCCACGACCCATCTTCAATGCTCTTACTGAGGGAAGGAGGTTGTTGGCCAAGATCTCGCGATACATGGCCCCATCCATCCTCCCCTCAATACGGTGCAGTCGTCCTGTTCCCTTTGCAGAAAAGCATCCCCAAAGAATGATGTTTCCACCTCCATTCTTCACGGTTGGGATGGTGTTCTTGGGGTTGTACTCATCCTTCTTCCTCCAAACACGGCGAGTGGAGTTTAAACCAAAAAGCTCTATTTTTGTCTCATCAGACCACATGACCTTCTCCCATTCCTCCTCTGGATCATCCAGATGGTCATTGGCAAACTTCAGACGGGCCTGGACATGCGCTGGCTTGAGCAGGGGGACCTTGCGTGCGCTGCAGGATTTTAATCCATGACGACGTAGTGTGTTACTAATGGTTTTCTTTGAGACTGTGGTCCCAGCTCTCTTCAGGTCATTGACCAGGTCCTGCCGTGTAGTTCTGGGCTGATCCCTCACCTTCCTCATGATCATTGATGCCCCACGAGGTGAGATCTTGCGTGGTGCCCCAGACCGAGGGAGATTGACCGTCATCTTGAACTACTTCCATTTTCTAATAATTGCGCCAACAGTTGTTGCCTTCTCACCAAGCTGCTTGCCTATTGTCCTGTAGCCCATCCCAGCCTTGTGCAGGTCTACAATTTTATCCCTGATGTCCTTACACAGCTCTCTGGTCTTGGCCATTGTGGAGAGGTTGGAGTCTGTTTGATTGAGTGTGTGGACCGGTGTCTTTTATACAGGTAACGAGTTCAAACAGGTGCAGTTAATACAGGTAATGAGTGGAGGGCTTCTTAAAGAAAAACTAACAGGTCTGTGAGAGCCGGAATTCTTACTGGTTGGTCAAATACTTATGTCATGCAATAAAATGCAAATTAATTATTTAAAAATCATACAATGTGATTTTTCTGGATTTTTGTTTTAGATTCCGTCTCTCACAGTTGAAGTGTACCTATGATAACAATTACAGACCTCTACATGCTTTGTAAGTAGGAAAACCTGCAAAATCGGCAGTGTATCAAATACTTGTTCTCCCCACTGTATCTTGAACTATCCAAGCAGCGTTTCCTGCTCAGATGTGACGGCGGAATTAATACATTACCAAAATGTGATTACAGAATATATTTAAGTTATCCATCAAATTGTCATTTTCCCCTTACGTTCTTGCAAGTTAACAATAATGCCTGACCAGTAAATTACTTGGTAAACAAAGAAAACATTTTGGCATTGGCATTTAGTTGATGCCTAAAAATGGAGTGAATGAGAACATGATTTATTGAAAATATTTGAAAATATATAAGTGGTTCTTAAGTCAATACTTTTAATGGCTTGTCAACTTTCCATTCCTCCACTGCGTGTAGATTAAAAAGTTTGTTCGTGCTGCGGAAGCTACTGAGACTCTTTATTTCTTTATTTTACTTATTTATTAATTCATATTTTCTTTCTTATGCTATGATGCTTTACTGTTGTCTAAGACATTTCATATTTTGTACCAGGCCATTTATGGTTGTTTATATTGTTCAAAGTTCTTGGTAAAAAAAAAATAAAAAGCTACTGAGCCTGTTATTATTGTATACAGCGTGCAAGGTTTATGCGCATGCTCCAAGTCTAATCTTTAGTGCATTTTTAGTGCATCTTTGTGGCAGAATTACAGCGCCACATACTGGTCTGGCATGTATACTACATCGTTTTGAGTCGGTTTCATGTGTATGCAGATATTTCTTGAGACGACGCAGTGTTTACAGAATTTTTTTTTTTTTTAAAGGAAAAGCTCTGGTTTCGTGTGGATGTGGCCTAAAACTTTTTCCAACTCTGAGGTGTGAACGACCAGGCTAAAACGGGGCAGGGCTGGACTGGGACAAAAAATCGGCCCTGGCATTTTGGCCCAGACCAGCCCACTACATATGATCATAAACACAACTGATCTTTGCACGCCCTTGAATTCCTTGTTTACCAACTCCTATTCCTTAAAACCACTAATGCCATGTAATGAGTAAGAGTTAACAGATGAAATTACTACTAATTGTAAAATAGTTCAACTATACTCCACGGTGATAAATCCTAAAACAAGCTATAAGCTGCAGTGGCATAGCAATACCAGTGTTTCCCACAGGATTTTGTGGAGGCGCATTTCAGACAGCTCTCGAACACTGAATTGATTCCTCTTTCGCGTTTACTTGCGCTTAACGGACACATACACAAAATTGGTAAAATACCCGTCTTTGCAAGTATTCTCTTGCTTAAAGGAATAGTTCACTTTAAAATGAAAATTCTGTCATCATATACTCACCCTCATGTTGTTTCAAACCTGTATAAATTTCTTTCTTCTGCTGAACAGAAAGGAAGATATTTAGAAGAATGTCAGTAACCAGGCAGTTTCTGGGTCCCATTGACTTCCATAGTAGGAAAAAAATATACTATGGAAGTCAATGGGACCCAGAAACTGTCTGGTTACTGACATTCTTCTAAATATCTTCCTTTGTGTTCAGCAGAAGAAAGAAATTCATACAGGTTTGAAACAACATGAGGGTGAGTATATGATGACAGAATTTTCATTTTAAAGTGGAGTATTCCTTTAAGTGAACAGTTGAGAAACCGGATTTGTGTCAGTATATTTGGTCCGTGCAAGTAAGTGACAACAGCCTAATATTCCTGCTGTTGTCTGTCTCATTAATGTTAATAAAATAAAATAAAAAATACAGCTTTTACAGAGATGAACCTATGTTTAGTTTCTATAGTGAACAGTGTGTTATTTTACATTTAGGCAGCTTGTAGGATAAGTGTGCCACGCAAAGTGTGAGTACCAAGCAGCATCTCTAGTTATCTCTAGTGTATGTTAGCATACACACATACTGCTGGATCTGTAATCTTGTGGGCCTGGACTTATTGTTCAGACACATGGCATCATAGAAAAAATCTAAACCTGACTACATCTGCTACAAATCTTATAATGAGACTTGTGTGACTCTTCCATCAGGACAATGATCCAAAACAAACATAATCAACAAAAAAAAGGGTAACTGAGCACAGAATTAAGGTTCTGCCATGGCCATCCCAGTCCCCTGACCTGAACCCTATTGACAACTGAAGAGGAAAGTGTATCGACATGGACCTGGGAAGCTGAAGGATCTGGAGACATGGAAGAATGATCTCTGATCTCCAAACATTATAGGCATTATTAAAAAAGACTCAGTTATCTTGGCGAAAGGAGGTTGCAAAAAGTATTGAACAAAAGGGTGGAATTACACCAATTGTACACCAATACACCAATGTGTATTAAAGGAAAACATTTCATAGTGAGACTTCTCCCACATTTTCAGTTGTTTTACTTCAATGAAAGGATAGGGTTTTGTAAATTTTGTTATTTGCCAAGGGTGCCAATAATTTTGACGATGACTGTAGCCTATCCAAGTAATACATGTCTTTTTTGAGAAACAGGTTTAATTTAAGACTCAATTTAGTCCAGGAGTAGCTCTAGTATTCCTCCTAATCTGGTTTAAATGGCCTTTTAGTCTAGGACTAGGCTTAATCTCTGTCTGGGAAACTGCCCCCTTACGTTTTCATGGCTAAAGTCTAATACACTGTATTCAGCACAAACTCTGCTTCAGTAATATAAGCAGCATGTATGTAAAAGTTTGTAGTTTTGATCCTATCCACTCATTCACATGAAACACTGATTTAAAATTTGTAAGACATGTTTTGTTTCAGAAAGGTTGTATGCGAGGAGGCGTGAATGATCATGAATATTGATGTTTTTCACACCTGGGTAGACAAAAGCACTCCCCTAAAGTAGTGACCTGCACTTCCCAACGCAACAGTGCGGCGCGAGACTAGATTTGATGGCCGCGGTAAGGTACTCATGTGTGCAGGTTGCGGGAGATTAAAATGATTTGCGGTGCTCCCTCAAAATAGAAATATCTAAATATAAGACATCTAAAAACAAATAATTATTCATCTGTTGCACAAAAGCAAGAAGAACAACTAAAACTAAATAAAAACAATTTACAGGCAGAGTTTCTATTTATAATATGTTTTTGCAGCATTGTGCAAGCCAATCACAGACATGTTGATTTCTTGAACGTAATGGCCAATCAGATGCATTATAAAAATATTCATTGTGTGATTCAAGGCACCTAACCCCCAATCGCTCCCCGGGCTCCGCAGCAAAAAATGGCTGCCAGCTGCTCCGGGTGTGTGTTCACTGTGTGTGTGCGCATTGGATGGGTGAAATGCAGAGCACAAATTCCGAGTATGGGACATCAACAAAATATAACTGCTTCTATTCGCTAATCTCATTGCTGTTTCTCTGACAAGTTTAATAAAGACAGTATTATTTGACTATCAATGTGCCTTGAAAACTATTGTTGGATTTCTCTAGCGGAGATCTTTCGATCAGACAGATAATTGACACATGCACTAAAAATTCAGTGTGGTTTCAAATGGATTGTCTGATTCTGATGTTAATACCATGTGTAGCTTTTGAATGTTACTGAGATATAATTTTTCTGCCTTTTTCAGGTTTCTGCTGATGTTCTTAGAGTGCTGTCAGCTGCTAACTCTGAGGCTGTGGTGCTGTTTTGTTGTGGTGCTGTCAGGTTCCTGGACTCATTGCTCGCTTCCCCACAACAGCCTATAGAAGATGTTTTGGCAGAGGATGAAATTATCAGGTCTGAGATTGCAAACTCTTCACTATATCCTTTTTTAGTATGGCTTTATATTAAATGTAGTACTGAGAATTTACTGGCTGGGGTGAATTAGCCTATAGGTTTGTTCTGATGGGGCTTATCAACTTTTAAAAAGGAAGAAGAAAACACTTCCTATATATTGTGGTTGACAAAGGCAGTGCATCCTAACAAACCCAATGATATTGCACCTTATCCAAAAACAATGCAAGGTAAATGGAAATAGGATCCAGACTTCATTATACAAATCCGATATTGTGCGTATACTATTCTGTTATTGTTAAGCCCCACAAAAGGCACAAAAACATTATAAAGCACCATAAAGTTTTACTGCACAGATGTTATGGGAAGTGTTCCCGGTTCCGGCTGACCTAGTTTATGCAGCCTGACATTGAATTATAGAAGTTGATAGTGTGTATGTGTGTGTGTGTGTGCTAGGTTAAAGAGATGCGTTTTTAGTCTAGATTTAAACTGACAGTGTGTCTGCTTCCCGGACAATGTTATAAAGACCGTTCCAAAGTTTAGGTGCTAAATATGATCTACCGCCAGCAGTCGATTTTAATATTCTATTTCTAGGTATTATCAACTGGCCAGAATTTTGAGATCACATTAGCCGCAAAGGACTATAATGTGTTGGGAGCTCGCTCAAGTACTGGGGAGCTAAACCATTTAGTGCTTTGTAAGTAATCAGCAATATTTTCAAATTTATATATATATATATCCAAAATATATTTTAGGGGTGTGAACCTACACTGGTCTCACGGTTCGGTTCGATTACGATTATGTCATCGATTCAGTTCAATTCGATATCACGATGCGTCGCGATGCACCGCATCCTCAATTTTAAATTTTACTTCAAAAGTGATATGTGCACGCGTGCTCGCCTGTTCGGGAAGTCGCAGTGACAGAAACAGTGACATTCCAGTTCAAGTTTCAAGGGAGTAAAGCTTGTTTATGCCATTAAGAAAAGGAAAATCTGTCAAATACATTTTGTTTTAAAGAAATGTTCATTTAAAAGCAGCGCTCATTAATCAGTGTATTATGTTACCATTAAAGATGCGCGCATCAACCGTCGCCGAATCCGCTGTTGAAGGTGACGATCATCCATTTATAATCACGCGTAACAACACAGAATAATTGTAATTTGACCATCGGGTGCGGATACTTAAATCAGAGAAAATTATTGGGGTGGGTGGATTTATTTTTGGCTGCGGATTCGGGTGACGTTGGAGCTCATTGTGTATTCACCATGGTAACTGTCGTTTCCATATTAACCCCAAAATGCCACTTTATTTTTCTGTGTTATTTTTTATATTTTTAAATGACTGTAGTGGCTCATACCAACATTGTATTAACAAAAACTAGTTTGGGACTGCTATTTAATAGCTTTAGCATAGGCCTAATGTTTATTTATTAGTGCTAGTCTTTACTATTAGTCATATTCTTACAATTTAAGTTAAGTAAAGGGAAAAAGTACTTGTGTGTGTAACAAATTTTGTGTAAACATGTTATAATTTATATAACATACATATACATACACACATATATATAAGAAGTTAACTTCAGGCCCTGTGTGTGTGTGTGTGTATATATATATATATATATATATATATATATATATATATATATATATATGGCAAATTATAACACGTTTACACAAAATTTGTTACACACACAAGTACTTTTTCCCTTTACTTAACTTAAATTGTAAGAATATGACTAATAGTAGACTAATAGACTAATTAAATAGCAGTCCCAAACTAGTTTTTGTTAATACAATGTTGGTATGAGCCACTACAGTCATTTAAAAATATAAAAAATAACACACAGAAAAATAAAGTGGCATTTTGGGGTTAATATGGAAACGACAGTTACCATGGTGAATACACAATACTAACAAGAACTGAAACATGGAAACTGCTCCTGGTGAATAGAATGACAATCATCCCTGCATTACTTTTATTTGGTGTAATTTACAACGTAACGGCGTTGCATGCTCGTAGTTTCTTTTGCACTTTATATACAGTGAGGCGATACATCGCGCGCTGCTGCATTTGCGCGTGCAATTGAGTGTGTCGCGCTACGAGCACAGTATAACGGCTGACAGGACAAGAAAGTCCGTTTTTCTGAGGTGAAAGACTTTATTTCAGGGTACACTTATGTCACTGCCTGGTAGTTCCTATTGTGCGGGGTTTTCTGAATTAGTCATGATTCGCCTCTAACATAACATGCTCTAAACACGCACGCAGAGTGGAAAAGGAGGAGCGGGGGCGCGGGGAGGAAGGATCACAAGGAAAATTTGAACTATATCGATATATGCGATATGGTCTAATTCCATATCGCATTTCAAAAATATATCGATATATTTTTTTATATCGCCCAGCCCTAAGTTGGAGCATTTTTTAATTTCCCCGCACTCGCGTCTCACCTCCCTCTGCCATTGTATACTACCGTGACAAAGCACATATGCGACAAATGACGTCAGAAAAGCGTCAGTACATTATAATCGGTTATGGTCTATTACTGAACCGATACCGAATCGTCCTCGTCTGCATCGCGATGCATCGTAGAAACGATAAATTGACACCCCTAATATATACAGTGGTGGTCAGAATTAATGGCACCCCTGGTAAATATGATAAAAAATGGCTGTAAAAAATAAATCTGCATTGTTTATCCTTTTGATCTTTCATTAAAAAAAATTGCAAAAATTGAAAGTGGGGGTAAATCACATTATGAAATAATTTTTTTTTCTCAAAAACACGCTGGCCATAATTATTGGCTCCCTGTTATTAAATACTTTTTGCAATCTCCTTTTGCCAAGATAACTGATCTGAGTTTTCTTCTATAATGCCTGATGAGAATAACTGACAAGAGATCAGAGACCATTCCTTCATACAGAATCTCTCCAGATCCTTCAGATTCACAATTTCATGTTGGTGCTTCTCTTCAGTTCACCCCACTCATTTTCTATAGGGTTCAGTTTAGGGGACTGGATGGTCATGGCAGAAGCTTCATTTTGTGCTCAGTTACCCATTTTTGTGTTGATTTTGATGTTTGTTTTGGACTGTTGTCCTGATGGAACATCCAACCACGGCCCAGTATAAGATTTCTAGCAGAGACAGTCAGGTTTTGATTTTTTTTTTATCTTTTGGTATTTGCTAGAATCCATAATACCATGTATCTGAACAAGATGTCCAGGACCTCCAGCAAAAAAATAGGCCCACAACATATAAGATCCAGCAGTATATTTAACCGTAGGCATGGGGTACTTTTTATCCCTGTTTGCACCAAACACATCTGGTGGGTTTGCTGCCAAAAAGTCTTTTTTTGTTTCACCTGGCCACAGAATCCGGTCCCTTTTGAAGTTCCAGTCGTGTCTGACAACTGAATATGCTGGAGTTTCTTTTTGGAGGAGCATTTTTCTTGAAACCCTCCCAAACAACATGTGGGGATGTAGCGGTTTGATCATATTTTTTTTAGGCTTTCTGACCCCCAAGACTCAAGTAATCTCTGCAATTCTCCATCTGTGATCCTTGGAGAGTCTTTGGCCACTGAAACTGTCCTCCTCACCGTGCATTAAGACAATATAGACATTGATATAGATATTGATTCGTAACATCTTTAGTTGATTGGAACTTCTTAATTATGGCCCTGATGGTCAAAATGGGGATTTTCAATTCTTTAGCTATTTTCTTACAGCCACTTTCTATTTTGTGATGCTCAACAATCTTTTGATGCACATCAGAACTATATTCTTTGGTTTTACTCATTGTGAAGGATGATTAAAGAAATTTGGCCTTTGTGTATCCTCATATTTAAACTCCAGTGAAACAAGAAGTCATAGCTAGACAATTTAATGTTCCTAGTCACCCTGGTGTGCTAAATAAAGGTAAATATTAATGGGAATGTACTTCAGAGATATTTTACTCGTAAAAAATTCTAGGGGTGCCAATAATTGTGACAGACGTGTTTTGTAACGCCCTTTCAGGGCTTGGGCCCTAATAATAATAATCCTTACGAAAACAATAGGGCCTTCGCCCTTTCAGGGCTTGGGCCCTAATAAATAATCCTTCCGGAAACAATAGGGCCTTCGCCCTTTCAGGGCTTGGGCCCTAATAATCCTTACGAAAACAATAGGGCCTTTGCCCTTTCAGGGCTTGGGCCCTAATAATCCTTAGAAGAACAATAGGACTTTCGTCCTTTCAGGACTTGGGCCATAAATATGGGTTCACTTGCAACAGCGGCATGGTTTTTGCAATTACTTTGCAATTATTTTGAAGCTAAGAGATTACTGCATTAGCTCACTACTTGATGTCCAATGCTATTTTCTTATATATTTCTTATATTTCTATATATATTCTTTATAAAGACTTATATAAATTAAGTATAAGTTTCCTTGTTAAATTTCTTTCTCTTTCACAGATGGAGTACTGTTGTTAAGGCAGAGCACCAGCTTGTTGTTTTGTTCAACACAGAACAGGTTCTCTCTGAAGTCTTTTTGAATCATTGTTGATCTTTTGTTCTATCAGTGCATAATGAGGGGAACCTGGAAATCAACTCAAAGGTTTTGTTCGTTTCAGAGAGGAGAGCACTGGCTGTATGCTCAAAGATTTAACCCCAACAGCCTTGTGAAACACAGAATTGAGACTGAACCTGGTCTCTCTGCACCTATCAGTTTCTCTGCCACATGCAGGGGTCGTAACATACACCTGTTGTACTTGTGTAAGTCTCTTTTAATTTATTCTATCATCTTTCCAGAGAGACATATTTTGTACTACTAGCAACCCAATTACTCTGCATTATTTCAGATTTGAATGGCAGCTTGTATGAGAGCGTGTTGCCACTCAGAAGTTCAGCAACAAGAGCTGAAGGTGTCCAGGCTCTACCTCGCTCCCTGCGTCTCAATTTGCCTCTGGGGGAGGAAGAACTGATATCTGGTGCTGCTGTTGTGCTTGATGAGGCTCATGTAGCTGTGGTTGGATTCCCCCACCCCTCTGCTGGAACTTGCAAAGGTGACGCTCCATCCTTAATCCTGATATTCCATCTTTTTCACTAGGGGTGGTGTAATATTATTGTTGATATATATCTTGATTGTGCAAGCTGATTATTGACCATGCACTTTGAAAAAAAATCATACCTTGAGAGTCTGCATCACTGCGTGATGTGGCCCAGTATGTTAAACTAGGGTGCATGTGGATTGAGTTTATGAAACTTACTCACCAGTTGGATAGTAACTTTATTTATTTATATTATTTCTAACAATGTTTTGAGAGAATGTGATATGTCTTAATGCGATGCAAAAGCGTGGCACTGTTTTTGTTTTGTGAGCAATATTGATAATTATCAAGATAAATGTCAAATCTTATTTCTTTCAAGTTTGAAGGTGAAAGTTGTAGAAACCAGATTGTGGTTTTGAACTATTCTTTATTGTTGGAACATGACAAACACTTACCAAACGTGAACATTTCACAAATCTGAGATCAGAATATTTACAAAATATTTTTTTACAACCAAATAATCATGAGTAAACTTCATTTAACTTCAGTAAAATGCTTTTCAGTCTTTTTTTTCTTAATATTAATAGAATATCTTAATAGAAAAATAAATATTTTGAAAAAAGGAAAATATACATTACACATAGTTACAAAAGTTATTCAATCAAGAACAGTGAGTACATTTTCTGTCTTTTGTTGTTTAAGGTTATTATAGAGACTGCACATTAGGAATATTCCTGCTGTAACTTTAAGAGCTGCACGGATCCAATATAATGACACGTCCGATTCGCGAACTAATGACTCATTTGAACCGATTCACTTTAATGAATGGTTAAAACAACTGATCTGTCCAACACTGAACTCACGAGACGTCTGAATCGGTGTATAACAAATCGGTAACACTTTACAATAATGTTCCATTTATTAAATTCTAGTTAACTACATGAGTTAACATGTACTATTAATAAACTGCACTTTCATTTAACCATTGTTAATTTCAACATTTAGGCTACTAATAGCCTACATTATTGAATAGGGGTGTGACGAGACGCTTACTCCACGAGACGAGACACGAGATTGGGTTCACGAGAACGAGACAAGACGAGATTTTTACACAATTTTTAAGAAATCCTCAATGATGAAATATATGAATGGAAAATAGTCTTTTATTCAACTGAAAATCACAAAATGCAAAACAATTTAGGTGCATTTTGAAATCAACTTGTAATGAATGTTATTTTACTTCTATTTTAATGAATTCTATGCAGTAAAGGACATGCAAACACTGCAAAATGTTTTGCTATAAACTCTACCGTCTGGCTTCTCCCCTGTACGATTTCACATGAGAAATCTAACTCCTTTCCACAAAGCGAACATAAAAAAAAATAAAACAGTATAAATAAAATAAATATAAATAACTGAAATAACACTTTAAATGCAAACAGTGTGTATCCATAATCAAAGTACTGCTCTCTCAAAACTACAAGTTCAAACAGAAACAAATTTTTTCTTCAAGCATGAAAAAGAGATAAATTAACTACACAGAACAGACTAAGATTATGGTCATGTTCTTTTTCAAGAATATAAGCATGTCGACAATTTCTGGCAGCAGTTGAGACCTTTGGGCAGTAACTAGGGCTGCACGATATGAGGAAAAGCTGCGATGTGCGATAACATTGTTTAATATTGCGATGTCGTTATGACTTGTGATATGTGAATGTTAGCTATACTGTTCCCATGTCTTAGTGCTTTAATAGGTTCTTTGCGCGATAGGTCAAATGTTTATTACCTGCCTGTTTCAGATTTAAAATGTTTATTACACTACACTATTTTAGCGCGATTTTGGCACGATCCGTTTCGTGGAGATTCGTAAAGGACAACGGGCGTCGGGACGCAAGATTCGATCGTTTCATTTCGTATAGTGTGTCATAGTGGGCGACAACCTACGCGTCTGCGATGCTTCAGGACATCACGACAGAAAGACTAGCATGTTTAATTTTAACGGTCCTCCACGACGGGTTGAGTGTGAGCGAGAGTGAGTGTGCGCGAGTGAGAGTGCGAGCAACAGTGAGTGTGCGTGTGTGCGCGCGCGAGTGAGCGTGTGTGTGCGTGTGTGTGTGTGTGTGCGTGTGTGTGCGTGTGCGTGCGTGTGCGTGTGTGTGTGCGAGCGAGGGACAGTTGAGTGTGTGTGTGTGCGAGCGAGGGACAGTTGAGTGTGTGTGTGTGCGCGGAGTGTGTGTGTGATTGGCCCGGCACACAAATGATTTAAAAGTGGCAGGGGCATCTTCAATACTAATTTCACCCTCACGCTCCATCACGCTGACATCACAACAACTCACGAGACAAAGTTTCACCTCGACGAGAAATCTCGTCGCGTTTTAATCTCGCGAGATCTCGTAACACGAGATCTCGTCACACCCCTATTATTGAATTTTTATTTTTTTTGTTAACATAGTTAATGCACTGTGAAGTAACATGAACAAACAATGAACAGCTGTATTTTTATTAACTAAGATTAACAAAGATTAATACAGCATATTAATAGCAATAGAGTGCAAAGTGCCAAGCAAAAAATGCAGGGACAGGTGTGTGGCAAACAAATCAGGTTTATCAGGTTCGGTTATTAAGGCTTTTAATCGGCAGGATGCTGCTGATGCAGCTAATTATACGTCAAATATAACACTGCATACACCATCACCAAATTTCAAATCTTGGCCACAGGATGTGTAAAGCCCCAGTGAAATGAAATCTGTTAATTTGTAATTTGTAGTTGTGGTGCTCCTTAATTTTTGGTGGGTGCTCCTAAATTTTTGCTAGTGCTCCTAACTTTTTGAAGTTGGGAGCACCAGTGCTACCAAGTAAAAAAGTTAATTTCGAGCCCTGCAACTGTTTACGTTCATTTTAAGACATAACTGACTGTGTTTAAGAATATTTTGACATTTGTGTGTGCCCCCGTTCAAGTGCAAAAAGATGCTTGTTTAGTGGTCACGTGATCAAAACGCTCAGCGAGTAAACTCTTTTGCTATCGTAAGATCGCACTGTGCTGCCGTTTGAGCCAGGCTGATAAATGGTATGTGTAACGCGGATCAAACAAGTAAAGCCGTTTCATTCCATGTTTGGCATGCAAACATAATATTGAACATTTATTAAACTTGTTATAATTTTGAGGAAAATTAATTTCAATAAATTGTTTATCGCCTAGCCCAGGGGTCGGCAACCCAAAATGTTGAAAGAGCCATACTGGACCAAAAAAAAAAAAAAAAACATCTGTCTGGAGCCGCAAAAAATTAAAAGCCTTATATAAGCCTTATAATTAAGGAAACACGTGCTGCAAGTGTCTATATTAGCTTCAATAGCCCCCTAGTATCAAAATGATAAGTAGGCAACAAATACATAATGAGCATTCATGATTAAATGTTTATTTTCCCTACAGCGCATCCTGGAGAGAATGACGCACCACGTGACTACTCTGCTGTACGATCATGCTTTAAGTTTAACTTCCATTTATAATTTTAATGTATTATGTTTAGTTTTATTTATTCGTGTATTATTTTTACAACGTTGAAAAACTTTAACCCTTTCACACGTAAGTTTAAAATATTCTGACTGACCCCAATGTGTCACTTTATGGCAGGGGTCGGCAAGTAACTTTGGCCGCGGGCCAATATTTTTTTTAGCCAGTAGATGGCGGGCCAGCTACACAGAGTAGGCCTATGGATACAAATTAAATACTCTTATATAGGCCTATAATCGCAGAATATGATGGGTCCGTCACCGTCCGTGGATCATTCGTTCAATCGTTTTTTTTTTAATTAAAACCAAAAATAAAAAGATGAAAAACGACTTGTTTTTCCATTATTTATTTCCTGAACTAAAATGAAAAAAACGAATAACGACGGGTTTTCTGATGTTCTGATTGTGCTCAGATCAAAAATAGAAAAAATGAATTACTGGATTAGACAGATTTTTATTTTTATTTTGAATTTAACACCTTAGGCATATATCAAGGAAATCATTTTAAACAGATCAAGTACTATTGTGGTAACAGAACAGATTACAGCCATTTTAATAAAGGTGAGAATCATGCCTCATTCGCTTACAGTCCGACTTTTGAACTTTATTCCTTTTTTTATTATTATTATTATTATTATTATTTATTCGGGGGGCACACATGCACACCTAAGGTTTAAGGAGGTCTGTCAATATAAATATTAGGCTATTTTAACATTGTAGGCCTACTGTCAGCAGAGAAAAAAATGCCACAGAAAAAAAATTGGAAATATAAATAACATAAATTAAATAGGACAAAGCCTATCACTCAAATTTCTAAGCAACATAAACGAAAATCATATTGCCCTACTGACAAATGAAGTAGGCTATTTTAACTATTTCAAACATCCTTGCAAAAAAAAGAATCTTGTTGCTCCTCAGAGCTAGGTGTAGCCTACAGGTGGTCAGAATTAAGTGTGGATGCGCTGTCCAAAGGTGTATGGATGGGCTATTGTCAGTCAGACCGCCCGCTCCGTCCAAAGTACACCAGAGTTGTGACCGCTACCATCTTTTGACGCGCGAATGGACACAAAGTGGTCAAGCGTATAACTAGACGCGGCAGGCGCGAATTTGACGTGCTATTCGCGTCCGGTGTGAACGCACAGTTATACTTTAAAATGTAATCCCGCGCCGCATGATTCCCTATATGTGCGTTGCACACGGCGGTGAAATCGCCGCACGACTACGGCTTTTCTCAAGTATTGGAAGAGTTTTGTGCAGCATTTAGGACTTCCAAAATAATCCGGCGGGCCAGAAAATATTGCTGGCGGGCCAGTTTTGGCCCGCGGGCCGCCAGTTGCCGTTCCCTGCTTTATGGTTTCCATGGTCATGGTCAAGGTCATTGCTTGTCACGTGACACACCGCAGCAACAACAGAGCTGAATGAATGATGATCTGCTTTTATGTCATTTTTCCTTTTGTATTCAAAATATTCACAAATTTGTTAGATATGGCATGAAATATCTGATATTCCGATTGTCAAATATATGCAAGTGGAAGTGTTTTGTTGTTTAAACACCTTTATAACGATTGCGTTAGTTGAGCTGTATGCGCGATGGGCGCCGCCATCTTAGTTTGTGCCGCAGACGCAGTTCAGAGAATCGGATCTGTTGGATTTACAACACGTGAATTCATCCACTTCTCCCGAAATACATAAAAGCAAGTGGCTGGTGAACTGGGAGAAGAATAGAGTAAACTTTAAAGTTACTTACACAATGTTTATCTGATATGAATAAAACGTGTCTAATTATAATGGAAAGGATTATTATTGCCTCTTCCTTTAACATCAGTGTGTATTTTACAAACTCTAAACGTATTGTTTTTTTAGTACTTGTATGTCTGAAACCTAAAATAAACATTATGTGGTTGAAAATACTGAAAAGTTGTGCTATATGACAGCTCTGAGCGCGCCTGTCTCTGGCTCAGCGCCAGCCAACGTGCGAGAGCACATTTGAATTTAGCAGTTGATCACGTCATGCACTGACCGTTCTAATCACACCAATGTGATCGTACGTGCGAAAGGGTTAGAATGTTTGTCATGTTTTTCCTCCTACAGAAATTATATTAAAACATTTTTTCCATTTTCATATTTTTGAAAAAGCTCCAGGGAGCCACTAGGGGCGGCGCTTAAGAGCCGCATGCAGCTCTAGAGCCGCGGGTTGCCGACCCCCGGCCTAGCCCTATACTCCTTGCAGTTTTCCTCCAAAAAAGCAGTTCTGATTTCAGAGTTTTTGTATTGTATTTACTTGTAGTTTTTCCATTTAATTGAGTTAGTACAATATAAGACTTTTATAAACACAATATCTTCTACTTAACGTTATCAATAAAATCCCAGAAATTGTCAGTCAAATTCTAGAGCTGCTATAAAGCGAAAAACACTTTACTTTAATTTCCTATTATCAATGTAAAGCTTCTTTGGAACAATCTACATTGTTAAAAGCGCTATATAAAATGAAGATGACACCCATACTCTTCACATTCTTATCAATGACATTTAGTGCTAGATATTTTTTTTTATTCCTCTATCACTTGATATCTGATTGGTGCAATGATCACTGGAATGTTGTCATTCGTAGATTACCTTTGCATCTGGAACACGCATTTCCAAACTCTTCAGGCTAGTAAAGAAATGTCAGGAAGGATCTGTAGTCAGGTGTGATTTTTATTATTATTATTATTATTATTATTATTATTATTATTATTGTTATTATTCACAAAGTTAATACATGCGTTTAATACTGTAGTGAAACACTTTCTCCTGAATACAGTTGTGGTGTTATTCTGGGAAGCTGTACGTCCCTCATGGGAAGATGCTGTCAGTAATTCCTTTTGAGTGCCAGAAGTCATCTCTCGCGGCTACCATGGGAAAACTGAAGCAGAGTCGGAGTGGTAAAGACTTTTGTTGAAATATGAAACGTCTGCCATATTCTTTTCTAGAGTAACGAATATGAAATGTGGCAAAACATGTCAAGACATTTTTTCTCTTCGTCAGAATCCAAGTCATGCAGCCTTTTGTCTTCCTGGACTGCCCAGCCTCATGGTGACATCACACAGACACCAGGAATCAAGAGCAGGATGTCAACAAGACATGTAAGAGACACTCAACTAAACCAGTTTTTCCTACAGATTTCTGTTTTTGCAGTGGGGCAGTATATGCAGAGTATTATGAGGAAGGGCTCTTCTCTTGCTTTAATACCTATTCACAATACAAGTTTAGTTTTTCATGCTGCCAAGTATACTGCAAATTACAGGTTATGTGCAAAAAAAGTCCATATTCTGAATGACAGGTCACATCACTTCCGGTTCAAGTCTTTTGTACGTTCTATGTTAAATATTGAGCTCTTTTACTCAAGATGCCTTCAAAGGAGCTACCAAGGATGAGCATAACCCATGTCCACTGCATATGCAGGTTCATATAAGTTTATTTGGTCGCACTTTAGATTGGGGTCCAATTCTCACTATTAACTACGACTTTTACCTCAAACTCCTAATTACTGCTTATTAATAGTTAGTAAGGTAGATGTTAAGTTAAGGTATTTGGTGTGAATTTGGTAGGATTAAGGGATGTTTAATACGGTCATGCAGAATAAGGCATTAATATGTGGTTTATAAGTATTAATAAACAGCCAATATCCTAGTAATTAATAGTGAGAATTGACCATTTATTTTTCTTGTCGCTAACATTCGGATAGCTCCTGGACCATTTTTGGGGATTTCCGCCTGGATTTGCCTACCCAAATTGAAAAGCCTCCCATTTCCACATATTTTTTTCAAAATAGACAATTTTGGTGTCATTTTACAGGAAATCCTTTGCAGTTTCATAAAACAGTGCTAAAAGTGATAAACGTTTAAATATATGTTGTCTGAGCTGTAATAAACCCCCCAAAAAAGAGGCGCTTTTTGATTTTTATTTTATTATTTTAAATTCATTTTTGAAAGTGTATAACTCAGGCCCTGTGGGCTCTAGCACCATGCAGACAATTATGGCTGTTTCCTCTAGATGCCAGCAAACACTGGAATTTTTTTTTTTCTCTATAATAAAAAATGAAAAAGATGTTCATATTAATCTGAAGGGAGGAATATTAGCTTTTTTTAATGTAATTTCCACCTACCCAAATCTAAACTCTGCTCATACCCATATCCAGTGGTATATATGCAATATTCCAGTGGAATTTTACAGAAAACACTTTGAAATTATATAAAACACTGCTGAATGAGATATATATTATAGTATGTTGTCTGTGCTATAATAAACAAAAACAAAAAAATAGGCGCTTTATGATTTTGATCATTTTATTCTTTCAGAAGATACAAGACTTATCATTTTACAAATTATATGCCTAAAATCTGTGGTCTATTACAATCTAGAACAGGATCCTCATCCTCCAGATTTATATAATTCATTATATGTGAATCAGTTTTGTCACCTGTGTTGTGCATCACCTCAACATCACCGGCCAGCCTCCTGGAGATCTGATGCCAGCTGTGCCAACAGTGCCCACAGTGCCAACCTGAAACAAAGAAATAACTGTTTATACATAGTTTCTGCACTGTAATAATATCCATTTCACAATATCAAAATGTAGATTTACTGAAATGACCATTTTATTCAACTTATGCAAAGTTGGAAACTATTGCGCAATCATACTTTCCATATCCAAAACTTTTGACATTTATTTTCAAATAATAGTTTATCAGATTGGTTGCTGTGCTTTCACATTTCAAACTAACAATAACTTTATCAAAAAATGTGTATAAACATTGTAAATGCTGAAAAACCATAAGGTTATACATACCAAAATGCTAGGGCTGCCCCCAAATAGTCGACTAAACGTTAGTCGATATGAAGAGGGCTTGGTCGAATACATTTTCATTAGTCGGTTGGTCGCAAAAACAATCACGTGAAAAAATTACGCAATCAGGGGCTGCGCACTGCGCAGTCAGTGTATGACATGACATCAAAGCAACGAGAGATCAACGAGATCTGATGAAGGATGAACTAAAAATGTACTTGGCAGATTAAACAAAGGTTGATTCGGGACCATTGGCATGGTGGCAAAAAAATGAACATCGATATCCAAAGCTCGCTTAGGGGCCGATCACACCTGACGCGTTTTTCAGGTTCGAAAACGCGAGGTGCAGAGGGCGGTAAAACGCGAGGCGCAGCAGGCGCATAAACAGCGCGCAGAACGCTCACGGCCATAGGAAACCAATTGAAAATAGGCGCCTCTCACTGCAAAAAACGCGTCAGGTGTGATCGGCCCCTAAGCGAGCTTTGGATATCGATGTTCATTTATAAGCAGCTAAACGCCTCCACTGTATCCCTTCCACATCCACTCCATTAGAGCGCATCTTTTCAAAGGCCGGCTTCATTGTGAACAAGTCGAGAAGCTCCCTTCTTCAACAATGTGGACAAGCTGGTGTTCCTCTCACATAATATGAAAAAAATAAAATCGAATTGAAAGCTTAGGTAAGAATGCTTAATTTTCCTTTTTGTAGTGTTTCTGTTTGCTATCCGTTAGGCTATATAAAAAAACGGGTATTTTTATAACGGGTAGGCTATACAAATAAATAAATACATATTATTTTTATTTATTTGTTTTTATATAATGCAGAAGTTGTTTTTTTATTCTGTAAGAAAAATTAGTCTGATGTTTGCAATTTGTTGTTTTAGGTCAAGACTCATCCGTCGTCTTAATGGCAGTTTGCGGCTTTGCTCTGATATTTTTGATTTGTATTAGTGTTCTTTAAATTATTCGTTCCACATTTTGTCTTAAATATAGTTGTTCTAAACAATTTAATTAAATACTTAGGCTGTTGATTTGTTTGCCGCCTTCTTTTTTATTCTAAGTTTTGGCGTTGTGCGATGTGCCATGCGCATTTATTAAATTGTTCGTTTTTGTTAATTTTCCTTTTGAACAATATAAAAATTATATTAAATTTCCACTGTATTTTTATACCAAACAGCGTTTTTGCTACAGTATTTATTTGGGGTTTTTTGCCTTGTTTTGTACTAGGCCTAAGTTACTAATAGTTTATTTAATTTATTTTAAAGGGGCTATATGCAACTGTTTCCCCAAAATAAACGTAACAATAGCCTTTTTATTTGACCATGTATGACTCAAACATCTCCTGATGAGCATACTGACACCTTGTCAGCTCACAGTGGGTGCACCTATAAGCCTGTATCCTATTTTTCCTATTTTCTGTCGGGTCGGATTTTTCGCGCGCTGTCTGCGGATGTGACGTCAAGCGCGTTCATGTTAAACGTTTCAGATCACTCTGCCACCACCGCTAGTCAGCAAACAAACTTAGTTTCTCAAACAATATATGTATTTGACTGTTCTTACCTCTGTAAACATAATGTTGACTTCTTTGCAGCGGATGACTTGTGAAGTGTGCACGTACGAGAGCGAGCAGAAAGGAAGAGCAGTTCCGTTTTTTGGCCACAGGTGTCAGTCGCGAGTTTAAATTTCAGAAAAAAGCATATAGCCCCTTTAAAGAACGAATCTTATTTTATTTTATTCAAAACTGTTTTTTTTTTTTTTTTTTTGACATGTTACTGTTACAGTTTTATTCTTGATAATAAATTATTAAAATGCACAGGCAGTCGGATTGCTGTTTTTATGTTAGGCTATAATTAGCCTATAACGTTCCGGCCACTGATTTTTGTGTCTGTAAGCGCTGTAGCCTATACTTTAAACGCTTTACTATTCTGTTTTAAGCGCTTAATTTTCATTTTGAACGCGCTAATATCATGCTTTAGCATTTTCTGTCATATGGAAGTGTTAAACTTCAACTTGGACTATACCTTTCCTTGTATATACGCAAGTTTTTATATTAATATCATAAATGAACGATTATTCGACTAATCGCTAAAATGCAGGTGTGTTAGTCGACTAGGAATATCTTTAGTCGGGGGCAGCCCTACAAAATGCACAGTGCGTCTCCAAAAGGCGCACCCATAATGCCTTTATCTTTGATGCATTTATCTTTCTAGATGCAATTATAGAAATCAAATCAGTTGCTAAACTATAATAACACGCAAACTCGCGGAGATTTCAGTCAACAGAGAGCTTGCGCTCTCACCCGGAAGTGATCAGGGAGAGCGTCCATCTCTTGAACTCGCCTCGGTCAGAATCTCCTCTTGTGAAAGGTCCGCCTGATGTGTGACGCAAGCTTCTATCCGGTTAGATATGTATACTAAATACTTGTCTTAGCAGTAGCACAAGTAAGGCTAGCACCCTGTTTAAAGATGGCTTGGAGATTTGGTGTCCTGCGCTCAGAGCGCATCTCCTCTCAGTTCATTCGAAAAGGTTTTTCTTACCAACGAAAGCTCACAGAAACGTGAAAATAGTCTCATTTGAAAGATAACATCGTAAGCTAAAAGGACTGATATAGATTATGTGGCTGTTTGCGGCTGACTGAAGCCGTCATCGGAGCTGGAATGTGATAGTTTTCTCTGTCATCTCTGTTTGATTCTATTTCACTGTGCGATTCTTTTGAAGATAATTCGATCTATGATTTTCTCACAATGAAATAAACTACATTGCCAAATTCCAGCTTTCTTGTGATATATGACTTGACTGTTTTGTGAAATAATATATAAAAAATAAATATTTGTAGAAATATTTCTTCGCAATCATAAAGCGGAAATCTTTGTCTGGGACCAATGCATATTTAAGCTAATATTTAATTTGATATGTATCATAAAAACAAAAGTGATGGTATTCTTTGTAAAGTTTAGATTCTAAGCTTTCAAATGATACCATGAATTGGGTGATACCTTATAGGGAAGCCTATAAAAAGAACGTACGAACATTATAACGAAGATTTTCGGACCCGGTACCGGGTCCGTGGAGTTAAAGGGGCTAAAAACAAATAAAACGCTAACAATAAAAACTATTTAGTTTAGCTGATTACTTGGAAAAAAAATCAATAGCTATTGCTGTCAGTTCATACTGCTGTTAAAGGGATAGTTCACCCCAAAATGAAAATTAGCCCATGATTTACTCACTCTCAAGCCATCCTAAGTGTATATGACTTTCTTTCAGACGAATACAATCGGAGATATATTTAAAAAAAAATAGGGGTGGGAATCTCTAGGCACCTCACGATTCGGAGGGCTGCGATGCTAAAACAATTATTTATGCATCTTTTTTTTTGTCTGACTACTTGGTACTTTTAAAGCAAAGTATTTATAATGACCCATAAAGAATTTACTTCCAATACTTCCTATATTCATTTTATTAATAAAACAAATGGAAGTTATTTGGCAAGTCATCTGTAGGTTACATTTGCCAGCATATGCCCCAACATTGCAAAGAATCAACAGGAAGATAAATGTGTGCCTGTACTAGCAGCATACTTGTAGTAAATGAATAAAAACTTCAACATATTCTGAATCTCTAACATTTAATAGACTTCTAACCAACATCCTCCTGTTATGTGCAATGACCAATATGATCCTTCAGACAAAAACAAACAAATAAACATTTTGCCGTAGCAAAATCACAAACAGCTTTCATTCAAAAATATAGAATTATGTACCAGCAGCTTTCGTTTTTTGTACTACAAAGCCTCTCTTATACACAACTAAATAATAGAGTTATGAATTGAATTTTTTGCTGTATACCACAATCAAAAACAGCTTATACAAAAAAGTAAATGAACATCTGCAGGGAGCACAGTAAAAATTTTACTTTTTAAAAAATAGGTCACAATGAAATTGGCAATTTTCCATACGTTAACTTTTAATGAAGAGGGTGCCGTTTGAATTTCGCGCTCAGCCATCATGCGTCTCTGTTATGCGCACACCACAGACTGTCCGGGCACTGCATGTCCGTGCTTCAGAGTTATGCCTTTGCTCACTTCAGAAGGCCTTTATTAACCCCCCAGAGCCGTGTGGATTACTTTTATCATGGATGTATGCACTTTAATGGATTTCAAATAATATACGGCCATTCACTGCCATTTATAAAGCTTGGAAGAGCCAGGACATTTTTTAATGCAATTTCAATTGTATTCGTCTGAAATAAGAATGTCATATACACCTAGGATGACTTGAGGGTGAGTAAATCATGGGCTTATTTTCATTTTTGGGTGAACTATCCCTTTAACACTTGCCCTGACACCCGGATTTGATAAAACTAGTTTTTCTGTCTCTTCTTGTGACGTTTGGCATAATACTGGCTGTTTTCAAGTAATCCTGAACTTAAAGGCCATGTTGCAGGTTTTTTTTTTTTTTTTTTTTATATATAACCTTGTATGAAAATACCATATGAAAAGTAAATGCAGGATTAAAAATTGTTTTGCAAGACATAAGGGCACAAATTTAATAGAAAACGTGACCGTTTCCTTGACCGTGTTGAAAAAACGCTTTTTTTCCACCAACGCGTCATTTGACGTCACATGAGGTAGTCGTTTGGCTCTGCGTTCGCGCTCAGTGCAGAGATAGGTTGGTATTCAGTTGGAGCGCAGGAGCGGTCATGATTCAGTGTGTTTTCTGTGCTTATTGTATTTCAATAAATCATCGTCGTGGTAAATGATTGTTGAATTATGGCCTGTCAGGACATCGAGTCCACAGGTTTCCGAATAAGAAAAAGGACGGTGCGATCTTCCGTGCCAGTGTGCGTTTTGTGCCGGGTAAGAGACGGGACTTCACTTCTGCTTCTGCTTTGGAAAACGCGGTAGTGTGTAGCGTTCACTATAGATCGAATGATTATAATCCCGGCGATATGTGCACACTGTCCCGGCTCCTTCATCGGGTCGCCCGGTCCGCCATCAGCATGTGGTTCGGCCGCCAGCGGGAAACATGACGCTCACGGATCCGTCAGAGATCACTTATTGTACATATTTTTTACAAAATGTGCCATGTCTTAATTTAATTCATTAACATATCCTACATAAACTTGTAATGTAATGCATTTATGTGTTTGTTATTAGTCTGCAGCTGACACTATTATTATTATTATTATTATTATTATTATTATTATTATTATTATTATTATAATATAATATATTATGTTCTATAATTCATTTTCAATCTGTACAAACCGACTTTAATGTTTGTGTTGGCTGTTTCTACATATAAAGTTTTTGTACAGTAAGACAGTTGTGATTGTGATCATTTTTTTTATTTATCGTCACCAAATGGGTCAATTCAAAGCCTTTATAAAGTCCCTCTTCCTCTGGAAACTGTCTTCTAATGGCTGACACACACAACACATGCAGGTATGGGTCTAAGTACTAGCTTTGCTATTGCCTGATACATGATGATAATAATCTGTACAGTACTGTGATCTGAGCATAGTGTTGTACACAGGGCAGGACTTAGGGTGGTGGGGGCCCCTGGGCTTGAGTCACTTTCGGGCCCTACCTTTTATACATTACTTTAAATCAGGGTTTCTCAAACTCGGTCCTGGAGGGCCACTGTCTTGCACAGTTTAGCTCCAACCCTGATCAAACACACCTGAGCAAGCTGATCAATGTCTTCAGGATCACTAGAAACTCACAGCTAGGTGTGTTTGATCAGGGTTGGAGCTAAACCGTGCAGGACAGTGGCCCTCCAGGACCGAGTTTGAGAAACCCTGCTTTAAATAGAACAAAATGATACATACACAAGCTATGTATTAGAGCTACACAATTCTGGATAAACTGAGAATAAAAATAGAGATCACGATTCTGAACAAACAACTAAACAAAATAACATAATTTATGTTAATTACTGAAGTCTATTAAAAATGTTTAATTAATCTGAATTATAAAAAAATAAAAAAAACTTGGGTTTGAATGAATGATTCAATTCCTCAATCAAATGCACTTGTTTCAATAGATGAATCAGCATTTTTGAACGAATCTCCTGAATGAACGATTCAATGACAAATGTTTTTTAAAAGTCATTTGTCGTCATCTGGTGGCATAACAATATAATCGATCCAATCGTTATTTGAAGTGCAAAGCTACTTTCAAAAGGTGACTGGTACCATAGACAGTGTTACATGTTAAAAAAACGTAATAATTTATTTATATGACCACCGATTGAAGCTTGAAAAAGTTTTTTTCCAATAAATAAATAATGATTAAAAAAGTTCAAAGTGATCATAAGTTTATTGCAATGCACAAATGTCTTGGTCAGAATGAGAATAAAACACTTATTTACCTGGAAAACATATGTTTTGATCGTGGCATTTCTTTGAGATTTAGAATCCAGTATTCCTATAGGCTAATTATTGTTTCTTTTATGAATTTAATAAAGAACTCTGTCTCGTATTCTGTCCAAACGATAGGCTACTTTTGTGTCCATTCGTTTTTCCTTTTTTAACCCGTAATTGAAAAACGAAAAATGAACGGTTGTTGTCTTTTTAAAACGCAAAGTTGAACACCAACATTTTAATTTGAACTGGCTACACCAACTGCTGCGCAAAAAAGTAAATATCGACGAATTTTCAGATTTTTGTTTGACTTTTTGCCCCTTTATTAAACATTTAAAATATTCACAAATTAATATGGAAAACATGTCGATTTTACTGGTTTTCAAAGGCCAAATTAGAACCTGGAATTGATGTTTTTCCCGCAGTGCTGAATGAGAAGAGCCATTAATATTATTAATAAACTATTGCTTTGGCTAAAATCGCAACTCCATCTCCGCTAAGCAGATGCGCTTTTAGAGAGAAATGCACATTTCATACGGATTAATCAGAAGGTATTAGCTTTCGATTCGAATTTGTTCGTTTTAAAGTGGACATTTCAAGCTTTAGCCTACATAGGCTATATTTTGTTTCAGTTCTCGCGCTCCAGTTTACGGAGATCATGAAAGTGCGTCTGATTGTTTTATTTTATTTTACAAAAGCACAACGTTTTCTTGTTATTGTGAGTTTACACAAATAAAAGTAGTTGGGAATAATGTATTATTATTTTCTGTATGACCAGAAATGATAGAGTATTTTAAGTTGTTTCCACTGTTGATAGGAAAATGCAAGTGTTCGCGGCCGCGCCTCCGTGCCATGCAGTGCGCGCTCCACACTCAGTTCCTTTCTTGCATAAAAGCGTCTTCTAAATATAGCCTATTAAATGTTATAATTAAATAATATAAAATTATTATTTGCGTAGCTATACATGGACCTCAAACACACCGCGTCTTCTAACTCTGGTGACTGTAAATGCGCAAAAACTGTTTCCATTGCAGTTTTGCGAAATATTCCTTTTTCGAATTGCCTGAAAAACCACCTCATGTGAGCGTAAAACCTCAAGATGACTGACATTTAATTTAGCTAATTAAATTACATTTTTCATTGCAGGGCAGGGCCAGGTAACAATGCTAGACCAATCAACAAACTTTAAATGAAAAATTAAATGACTGACATATTATTGAAAAAATCAAACGTAAACGGGCGGGGCCCCCTATTGGGCGGGGCCCATGGGCTTGAGCCCAGTCAAGCCCAATGGTAAGTCCGGCCTTGGTTGTACATATCGTCGGCTAACGTGAATACATCTATAAGCTAACACTGTTCTCTCGCCCTGTTCTCCTCACACCACAACTCACCGTTGTTCTGTCTAACCCTGGCCTGTCCTGCTCACTTGGCTTCATATCAGGCTCATAATTATATGATATCATCATATATCAATTATATATGAATTATATATATATCATACGAGTAAACATTTAGGCTACAATTCCCCCAGCTTTCCGATCTGTCATTGCGATCCATTGCTTTCCTATTGTTTACTTTGACCGCTCTACCTCATGTTACGTCACTTCAGGTTCGGCGGTTTAAGCGATTTTCAAATGCGGAAGTAAAAATTTCTCACAAAAACGACTCCAGAAGCCTAATTAGCGTTTTATAAGTATATGTTTATATTTAAATCTAGTTCCTACATTATTTTTCTATACATTGGCTTACTGTGTACTCTAACCTGCAACATGGGCTTTAAACTAGTTGAAAACATTTAACCTTAATTAGGTGGTTATGTCTGATTATTGTTGGAGTTAAGCTCTGCAGGATGGTAGCCCTCCAGGAGCAGTGTTCAGTACTGATCTAGATCAATGCAGCAGAAGCATGCTGGAATAAGACCTCAGTCTTACTAAGACTGGTGAGGCCAAACAGATGGGCATCTTCCACATATCTGTCCACTTTGACTTGGAGAGCCAACTATGAATGTGCCATAAGGGCACAGTCATCAATCAGCAAACAGTGCATCAGCCGTTCGATTGTCTTAGATTTGGTATTCAGTCTCCGGAGATCAAAGGAGGAACCATCAATTCTGTATCACAGGTACACTCCTCTCTCGAGTCATTGTAGAGCATGTGCCAGGACACAGTTGAAGAACAGGTTGAAAAGGATTAGGAGCAAGCACACATCCTTGCTTAACCCCATTTAAAATAGCAAATGGGAATGAAGAAGCTCCATTGGAGAGGACAAGGCCCGTCATCTGGTCATGAAAGAGGCAGATCAGATTTGTGCACATTCTTGGGCATTCAAACTCTGCTAGAATGGTCCACAGTGCTTCTGGTTGTGGCGTCAAAAGATTTAAGGTAAATGAAAACCGCTTAGAAATCTATTTTTCTTGGATCTGTCTGACTGTGAAGACCATATTGACGATATGCAGATACACAGAAGTCGTACAGAAGTTGAACTGTTAATTGTGCTGTTACTTGCCGGGGATATAGAACTCAATCCTGGACCACAGCTACCAGCTTCGAGTACCACATTATCGGCTTCTTCTCCAAACAGCCCCCAGCGTCCCGGTTTCGACAGTCCCATTAGTCAAACTCACTCACCATCATTGGGGCTTCTGTTTCCGCTGGCTGTCAACGGCCTGCGCTCACCTTGGGCCGGCGGTTGGTGGTGCGCTGTCTCCTGGTTTGGTGCCCCTGCTGTCTGGGCTTCCCCTGTCCAATCCTGGGCGGGTCTGCAGTGGCGGCGAGGGTGGTTGCCGGCGGCCTTGGGCCGGCTCTCTGCCCTGGCTGTGCACGCGGCGAGGGGTTGGGAATTGTTGGCGTCTCCGTGGCTAGCGGTGGCTGCTTGTCGGCTTGTTGCACGGCCGTGGGAGCGACGCGTGCTCCTGGCTCGATTTCTGATGGGCGGTTTTCATCGATGGCGGCCCTGGTGGTTGCTGGGTGTGGCACGGAGGATCGCACGGATGTGTTCAAGCCAGGAATTCCAACTGCCGATTTGACTATTGGAAATGGCGTCGCGCTGCCTTCACATGATTCAACAACTTTCATTGAGGTGAGAGGAGGTGCTCTTACATCTACAAACACAGATACGCCTCAACAAACTGTGAAAGCGAAAGACAAAAACGCTTCGGTTAACCCTTTAATACTGTATAACAAAATCATCCCAAACATTGATTGATCTTATATTCACAAATAGAGAAGAACGAATTGCAAAATCCTATAACCTGATAACTGGTCTATCTGACCACAACCTTACTTTGATAGTCAGGAGGTTATCAAAAGCGAGATATAAAACTTCTAATAGAATTGATATCAATACAGGGACTTCATATATCTCAAAAAGAGACTTGGAATTTTTTTATAATGAAATGGAACAAATTCAATGGAATCAGATAACTTGTGGCAAAAATTGCCAATCAGCAAGTAATGACTTTATGATAACCTTTAGTGATCTCCTATCGAAATATTCCAAAAGAATCATCTCGGAAGATCAAAAGTAAAACACCTCTTCCCTGGATGAATGAGACTGTGTGGAATTTAATGAAACTAAGAGATGCAGCACTGTTACGAAGAACTAAAGCAAATTTGTTTATGAATTTAATTGAACAATCAAAAGGAAACACTAAAAGACTTTGGCAAACCATTGATAAAGTAACTGGTCGGAAGAGTTGTAAAGGTCATAAAATAGAAATTAATATTAATGGAAATCTGGAAACTGATGCTCAAATAGTGGCGAATCATTTTAATTACTTCATAGAATCAGTCAAAGAACTGGGAATTCAAAACAGAGACTCAAATAATTATGTACGAGCATCTGATTGTATTGATTTGTACGAAGTCTGATTGTATTTCACATGAACAAAACATGCTAAATTTTAAATTGGCAAACGAATTTGAAATAAAAAAATGTTGCAATCATTGACATTCTAAAAGTAAAGATATTTGGGGAATGGACAATGCTCTTCTTAAACAAAGAAATTTTTGTAACTCCCATCACATACCTGATAAACAAATCAATAGAAGAGAGCTTTTTTCCCACTGCTTTTAAAACCGCAGTAATCACGCCAGTATTCAAATCGGGGGACAAACATGAGGTCTGCAATTACAGGCCGATTAGCATACTTCCTGTTGTCTCAAAGATTGCAGAGAAAGTAATTGCAGAGCAATTAAAAGAACATTTAAACAAAAATAATATGCTACATCCCATGCAATTTGGATATAGAAAACACCATTCCACCGAAACTGCATGTTGTTACTTTATTGAGGTGGTGAAGGCAAAGCTGGAAAGAGGGGGGGGGGGGGTCGTGGGCGCCGTGTTTTTGGATCTAAGCAAGGCGTTTGACACGGTCAACCACTCTGTGCTACTGAGGAAGCTGAGCAACTATAATTTGTCTCTAAGTGCACTACAGTGGGTAGAATCATATCTCAGTGACCGTGTCCAGTGCGTAAGAGTCAAAAGTAAGAAACCAATGTTATGGGAAACATCTTAAATTGGCTTTCCTCTGCCTCGCTCACACTGAATGTAAATAAAACAGTAGCAATGTATTTTACCAAAACTCAACGACTGAAGTCCTCCTTTCCATGCATTTATGCAAACCAGAGTCAAATAAAAGTAGTGAAGGAATTTAAATATCTAGGCCTTGTTTTGGATTCAACCTTTACTTTCAAAAAACATGTTAAGAAAATTTGCAGCATGCTAAAATACAGTTTGTCTGTTTTTAGAAAATTTACTTGGAGGCAATGATAATTCCTCATATTAATTACTGTATTTCTTGTTGGTCACGGATGAGTGAAACGGCAATAAAACCTTTAAAATCTTTATATAATCAAGCTGTTAAAGTATTAGACAAAAAGCCACTGAGATATCATCACTGTCTGATTCTTGGAAAATATAGCATGTTAAACTTTGATAATATAATTGTGTATGCCAATGTGTGATTAGTTTTTAAAAATTTTAATAATATTGCGCCTCCTCCCCTGAAAACATTTGTCCAGCTCTGTTCTGAACAGATGACTAGGAGCTCCAGGTCCACGAGTTGCAATGATTGTAGACTGCCTAAACATGGCTCGGCCTTTGCACAGACAGCCTTCTCATTTAAAGGCATCAAAGAATGGAACAAACTCCCACAATGTCTGAAACTTTCCTTAGACCTGAAGGATTTTTCTCGCAATACAAGGAAAGTGCTATTGGAAAACCAGTCGTGTCAGCATAGATAACTGTGTATGTAAATATGACTTTTAGTGATGTTTTATTGTAGTAATTTTGGTATGATTTACTTGGACTGATGGTTGTAATGGGGAATGGTTGAATGAATGGATTAATAGTTGTATTTGAGTGACTAATTATATTTTATATTGTATATTTTGTATTGAAATTCACCTGCTCGGGGACTGCAGATGGAAACTAGCTCAAGCTAAATCTGGTGCAAAGCATCTTTAATTAATGTTTTTTGCACATTGTCCCTGTTGAAATAAATAAACGAAACGAAACAATCACACGAAACGTGGCACAGTTCGAGTGCTGCCAATCTCATACCACCTCCTTCAGGTTGTCTCTGGTTTTTGGTACCCCTGTGCGCGCCCTGGTCTGCATGACCGCTTTCACATTACCATGCGAACCGTGCCCCGTTCTGAACAAACTGCCAGTGTGAAAACGCCCTTAAAGATAGTTTACCACCTCCAGGGTTGGGGGCAGGTTAAGGTCATTCAGAGTAGGCTTCTGTGTGGGATGGAATCCAATGCTGAGTGAGGAGTCGCACATCCCTCATAATGCAACAAGGACATTAAGATGGCACTGTTTGGATCTAACGTTTGATTATTCTATTTAACTCTTTATTGAAATTACACTCGTTCATCTGGATTCCTATAACACTTTGAGTCTCGCACCGGCCGGGTATACGATCTCATAATCATAAGCTCGCCAGTCTTGGTCATTAACCCTCTGGAGTCTGGGGTGTTTTTGGGGTGCTTGAGATGTTCTGACATGCCCTGACATTTATGCTTTTTTCAGTTGCTTAAAAACATATCAATGGCAAAAAAAAATTACACTCTATAGCACAAACAGGACTACCATAATATGTGAGCCACATGTATGTACATGTTTTCATTTTTGAGAGAATAATGTTTATGCATGGTTATTGAAAAAACTAAAAATGAAAGTTTCTGAAATAAGGCCACAAAACACATACTAAATATGTGTCAATAAGACTTTTGGATGTCTAATGGATGTCCTCGCCTAGAGTTTTTTCTTCAAAATGATGTGAAAATCATCCTGCCTAATCATTCACATAAAACGATACATTGATTTAAGTTTTGCAAAACACTTTTAGTTTGGAAAGCCAATATGCGGATGGGGCGTAAACGATCATGCATATTTAGTAGTTCACACCTGATTAGACAATGCCCCTGCATACTTAATGAGCCATTCATTCAGGTGTGTCACCTATAGCTAACTTAAATATACAAGCTATATTAAAAATGATCATTCTAGAAGAAAATTTCAGATGGCATTTAGAGGCTTTTGCATCTGAACTCATATATATACATACACACACACACACACACACACACACACACACACACACACACATATATATATATATATATATACACTACCAAATTGGTTCACAGTTGGAGGCATTGCATTTTTTTTTTTTTTTTTCACAAATTGTGCTTGCAAATTGTATAATATCCAAGGTAAACATGTCTAGTAATTGTGCAGTTAATTCTCATACTGTATTTTCAGTTTTGGAATATTTATCCTCTCCACAAATTTGTCACTAATAAAACAATACAAATTATTTAAAGAAAAAAATTATATTTACTTGTTTACATCTACCTTATAAATATATATTTTTTATTAAAAAGGTTACAATTACAACAATTCAAGTTTAATCTTTCTTTTTAAAAACTAAAGTATACAAAACGTATTATTTGATGACTTTATTTTTGATTATTTTTGATATTTTTCCTCATCTCAGTATAGCAATAGAGTTTGCTAAAAGCTGTTCATTCAATACAGCAGTATTTGAAAATCGATAATATTTTGTAAAATTACATTTATATTTGCATTTGTCAAAACCTAGACACTTTATTTCAACATATTTCAGTCGATTTTACTCATCTCAGTATAGCAATACAGTTTGCTAAAACATCATCTTTCATTCACACACGCGATTTAATTTTTTTCTTTTTTTCTTACAGATTACATGAACTGAGAATATTTGTTTTTTATATAAATTACTTCATTTAAAAGAAGATAATTCAAGCTTCATGCCTGTGTGTCTGTATGTCTGTTTGACTGAGTATTCGCTGAGTTACAGTTCATTTTCGGACGCGTTTCAGAATGGACTACACGGACAGAGAGAAGGCAGAACTCGCTTCGTGTTTATTTTTCTTTATTTGGCAAAAAGCACAACACTTTGTTTTTATTGTGAGTATACACACAAATAATACACATTTAACAGAATCGATTGATGTATGAAACTCCTATGGAAAATCAAAGTCAACAGAGTATTTATGAGTTTCTTTTACACTGATTAAAAAAAAGCGAGCTGGTATCGCCGGCGATACCGTCGACCTCAGGGGGTTAACAGAGGCGATTGACTACTACTTTTTAGGTAACTGCACCATGCTTGTTAATTTCTGAAAGTATATTATGTAGTCCCCATAGATCTGTACTCACTTAAAAGTATATTATGTAGTCCCCATTGTTAGGGGATTTACAGTTAAAGACCCAAGGACCAGATATGATTAATTAAGACCCGGAGTCAGAAGTGCAGTCAATTTAAGACGAGTCAGAATTATAATAAATTAAAGAGAATTTTACTGAAGATGGTTTCCAGTTTCATCAGGCAAAAGTCAACTTCAAGACTCACAAGGAGTTCGTAGGACGCCCCTCTTACAGTTACAAAGATCACAGCAATTATATCCTACTCTAAGGTCTAAGCTACGTCATTACTTCAGGTTGAATGATTCTGATTGGCTAAGAAATAAACACACATTTTCCTCACATAAACAGACAGACTAAAGCATATCTCCATTGATTATGCGGCTGACACACGGACCCTGAATTTTGGCACGTCGTTACCTTCCAGGTCACAGATCTGGGTTGCTGGGCGCCAGAATGTCAATCAATCTCCAATAATGCCACTTGTTCCTTAACCTGTAATCAAGAATACTAACACACACACAGCAGCTTCAAGGTTGGATTTGGCTAGGCTCTAACTATAAACAGGAGAGTCTTCTCACAACATCAAGATAACATGTTCTTTCTCTCAAGGAGAGGACACTTTAATATAAATCAGTAAAGTAAATGCCAAGAAATGGTCACTTAAACTATTGGTTCCAATGACCCTTATATGTTTTAACACGTTGAAGACCTTTCTCAAACAAAACAAGTCCATTTTTCATTTCTGGAATCCGGGCTAAATGAGCAAATACTGTTTACTGCATTCAGATATCAAATACAGACATTAGAAAATACATGAATAGAACGTTTTCGATAATCATGCTTGTGACTTCAATAACAAAGTAAAATCTCATAAGCCTAGAGAAGTCTCAACTCATGTGATTTTTAGAAGGAAAAATATTGATTAATACCTTGATTATAATCACTCATTAGATGCACTGAAGCCGCAGTGGATTCCAGAACCCCCCCCTTCACCATAGATCTGTACTCACTTGGTAGAACTATGGTAACTATAGTAAAACTATATCTAACCAGAGGTCACGACCATAACATTAGAAATGAGCTGACCAACTTAAAGGACAAATCAAGTGAAAAATGAACCTGGGCTTAATTAACACATGGTTACCGAGTCGATCGTTCCCTGCGATGCGTTTTCATGAAAATCGAATGTATAGAGTTTTATCTTTAAAAACATTTTAGCTCATAACACTAGTATATGGGGCACAGAGTAAGTAAAAATAAATCGCTAGTTAATACCACTAACAAGGCTCAAAATAGCCTCACACTAACACGGTAACATAATGAGGGTCCTTACATACAAACCGAAGCATTGAGAACTTTGTAAGTGTACAGACAGTTTAATAAGAAGATACTTTATAAAGACAGTACATTACGCGTTGACATGCAGGATCCATCTTGGAAAACAGTCTCGACTAATCGAGCCACGAACGCCGTCGATAGGATAGCTGGTCGATAGGAATTACGTTTGTGAAATGTAACGTAGCACGGCGTTCGTGGCTCGATTAGTCGAGACTGTTTTCCAAGATGGATCCTGCATGTCAACGCGTAATGTACTGTCTTTATCTTTAAGTATCTTCTTATTAAACTGTCTGTACACTTACAAAGTTCTCAATGCTTCGGTTTGTATGTAAGGACCCTCATTATGTTACCGTGTTAGTGTGAGGCTATTTTGAGCCTTGTTAGTGGTATTAACTAGCGATTTATTTTTACTTACTCTGTGCCCCATATACTAGTGTTATGAGCTAAAATGTTTTTAAAGATAAAACTCTATACATTCGATTTTCATGAAAACGCATCGCAGGGAACGATCGACTCGGTAACCATGTGTTAATTAAGCCCAGGTTCATTTTTCACTTGATTTGTCCTTTAACTTCTAATGGTAACTTTCGTATAATCATGCCAAGGTTTCCTACACTTAGAATATTACAATAATCAGAGGTTGAGGCTCACCCTATTTAGATTGGTCTAATAACAACACTGTTGTTCTGAACAGAAAACCCATTATTAGCCTCTACAGTCTAAGTATACATTGATGAATTCCAATATGTTAGGCGGAACTAACATATTGGATAGTAGTCGAATATGTAGTCGTTCCTCAACCAGATGGCCCGGCATTTTCTATTTTCTACAGTCTTGCATCTGTGATGTGATTCTTTGTTCTCGTTTATTACTTTATTATTGATTGCATGTTTTGAAGCTACATTTAGTGAATTTCAGGGGGGGGGGGGGATTTCTGTTAATCAAATAATCATGTGGTGACCCATGCTCTCCCAGCATAACATGGGCAGTGAGGATTCAACTACAATTTAACTTAAGTTAAACTTAAGAACTTTATTTTACAGAAGTTAACTACAATGTATTTTTGTATATATGAGCACTACAGTATATTGTATTTGGGCTAGCTCAGTTTTTAACCCCCTGGGGTCGACAATCGCGCCGGCGTGATTTGCTCACTTTGTTTCTTATCAGTTCAAACGGGACTCAAAATACTGTTGACTTTGATATTACAAACAAGTTTCATACATCAATCGATCCTGTTAAGTGTGTATTATTTTTGTGTATACTCACAATAAAAACAAAGTGTTGTGCTTTTTGCCAAATAAAGAAAAATAAACATGATGCGAGTTCTGCCTACTCTCTGTCAGTGAAGTCAATTCTGAAACGCGTCCAAAAATGAAAAAACTCAGCGAATACTCAGTCAAACAGGCACACAGGCATGAAGCTTGAATTCTCTTCTTTTGAATGAAGTAATTTATATAAAAAAAACAAATATTCTCAGTTATGTAATATGTATGAAAAGAGAGAGATGTCAGTCGTTCTCATCTCAGCTCATTATTTTTAATGTGATCCCGCCCACGGAGAGCGCGCGCTATTCAAACGCAAATGACTGAGGCAATCCATGCAAACTGTGAACGCCCCCATATCAGCTTGAGAAAACACATCGTTTAATCAGATCATTTTACTTGTTTACACCGTCTCGCAGCGCTGTGAGGAATAATACTATCGTAATAATAATAATGGAAAATGTACCTCAGAATTGCGGGTATTTCGAGGAGCAAGGGATCGCTATGGAATACTGTAGTAAGTTTTTTTTTCATTCTCAAGTGAATCGCGTTTCTGTGTGTGAATGAATGAACGGCAGAGATGCGCGCTGTTTACCACAACTCCAAAAAGACGGTTTAAATTTGAATCGCATTTCTGTGTGTGAATGATCCGCTTTTAGCAAACTGTATTGCTATACTGAGATGAGTAAAAATCGACTGAAATGTTGAAATAAAATGTATTTGTATAAGCAACGTATTAAGCTGCACATTAACATTTATATTCCTTATAATAAAAATGAAAGACCTATGTTACAGACATATGAAAGACAACATTTCGTTGACTAGTTTTGGATAGATTATACATTTTTACTGTAAAATATCTGCCACCTCTAAGCTTTTGTTTGCCAATTTTTGCTCATATGTTAAAGGGGACCTATTATGCAAAATTCACTTTTGTATGGTGTTTGGACATAAATGTGTGTTGGCAGTGTGTGTACACAACCACCCTACAGTGATAAAAATCCACTCACTCCTTTTTTTTTAAATCTCCGTAAATCAAAAGCAGTCTCTCCAAACGACCCGTTTTCAGAATGTGGCTTTAGTGACATCACTAAAGCCACAGGCCCCGCCCACGAGTGTTGACTGACACCGCCGTTATAACTTAGACCCGCCCTGATCGAGTTCACTGCGAGTTTACACATCAGCCATTGCTGCAGCAATCACTCACGAAAAGCGTCGAAGCATCTCCCAAGCGTTGAAGGTGTTGTAGCTGGATGTATTCATTCACATAGCTCTCTTTATTTACTCTTGAAATCTGCCAGCCACTGAAGACGAGGTGGATTCATTTTGTTTTAAAAAAAAATGCTCCCTCAACTCTACAGAAATTTATGTAAGTTACTTATGCACTTCTTATACTGTTTACTCAGCTCTAACAGTGATTTTCTGAAGAAAAACTGATGCTTCATCTTTTGTGTGACATACAGTAAACTTTATTAAACTCATCAGTATATTTTGTGTCATCATTCAGACAATTAGATCGTCAGACGGAGTCCTACAGCAGGCTTGCATTAATAGTGTATACAAGCAATGCCAAATAGGTTATAATCGTAATTAAACTAAACTATACCTTTTCCAACTCCATACAGCATATATTCTCTGACTCTGCAGGCATTTTTATGGTCGAAATGAACACCATTACTGTGACTGTCTGTTTTATTATTATCATCTTCCCTGTTCTAACTCTGATCGCGGCTGCTTAGGCTCCACCCCCTGTGACGTGAACCAGCAGCTCATTAGCATTTAAAGGAGAAGGACTAAAACAGTGCGTTTTTCACAGACCCAAAAAATGATGATTTAAACGTGCTGTAAATAAAATTCTGTTGGGTATTTTGAGCTAAAACTTCACATACACACTCTGGGGACATCAGAGAATTATTTTACATCTTGTGAAAAGGGGCATAATAGGTCCCCTTTAAATATAGTATGTTTTGTCAAAAATAAAGTCATCAAATAATGTTATAGTGTTTGTACCAATGTAGCCTAGGCTATATTCAAAGTAATGAATCCTTAACTTTGAAATATGTAAGGTAAAATGTATACTTTAGTTTTTACAAAGAAAGATTACACACGAATTGCTGTTGTAATTGTAACCTTTTTAATAAAAAAAATATTTACAATGTAGATGTAAACTAACTATTAAAAGGTAAATATAAGCCTTTTCTTTAAATAATTTTTATTTTTATATATATTATTCATTCTACCAAATATATATATAGCTCTTGCATTCTTTCTTGTGGCTCAGTGACACACCTGAATGAATGGCTCATTATGTATGCGGGCCCCATTGTCGTCTCAGGTGCAAACCACTCAATATGCATGATGGTGTTGGATCGTTGACGCCCGTTGATGATTTTCAGATCATTTTGAAGCAAAAACTCTAGGCGACAACATCCATTAGTCAAAAGTCTTGTGGACACATTTAGTATGTGTTTTGTGGCCTTATTTCAGAAACTTTAGTTTTTAATTTTTTCAATAACCATGCATAAACATTATTCTCTCAAAATTACGAACATGTACATACATGTTGCTCACATATTATGGTAGCCCTGTTTGTGCTAAATAGTGTAATTACACCTTTGCCATTAATGTTTATAAGCAACTGAAAAAAGCACAAATGTCAGGGCATGTCAGAACATCTCAAGGACCCCAAAAACACCTTAGACCCCAGAGGGTTAAATGTAAAATAAATGGAAATGTTGATCGTTATTTGTGCAGACTTCCCACAAGTAGGGTATAAGTTAACCTTGTGGAATCTTTTAAATGTGAAAGTAAGAAATTGATCGATGGAAAGAACATAACAATTATAGTGACATGTTTGCTTACGAAATAAACCAATTAAAAGCCATTTGTGTGGTGTGGCTTTTGTGTTCATGGTTAAGTGCTAGTCTAATTTGCATTCCCACTGAAAAACAAGCGTTCTAGCGAAAATGTTGCCTATAAATAGTGTTGCACGCCTTACCTCTCCTTTTTGCTTGGGAACTAATGTGGTCGGAACCAAAGTTTACAGGACTGCGTTCTCTGGAATCCTCTCAAGTGGAGGACTTCTACATTCCGATTGGTTGCTGCCGAACCTATAACTTACAACCTATAACCAAACCTATAACCTATAACTTAGGTTGCTGTAGAATTTTACCAAAAATTGGTCTTAAATATCTTTAATTTTGTAATTTTGTATTTTAATGATTTGATTGATTTTCACCATTAAAATAGCCTAATAATTGTTTGTACATATAAATATGCACTCAAATATAATTTAATGTTTCAAATGTATTGATTCTGACTATTTTTGTCACTTAATATATTCTGCTTTACTTTTTCTTGCAGACTTCTGTTGTCAAGTCTGGACTAACAGTGGATCAACTTATAGAACACATCAAGGTATAAGGCTGTCGGTCATATACAAAAAAGACGTTTCTGCCATTTTTAGTAGTCACTTGATATATTCAAGATAAGTTAGATCTTTTAATCACACAAATTCCTACATGGCTAATTCGATAATTAAAATACATGTCCACAGTTGTGTAGTTGTTTAACTGTTAGCTTATTTGCCATTATGTATTTGTACTAAAATATATACACACAGATCCATGGGCGTCGGAAGAAAAAAAAAAGTGGGTGGGTCCTCCCCCAGAAAAATGTTACTGGAGTAAATACCATTTCATGTAGGCTATTCTGGTGCCTTTTAATTAAAACAAGTAAACTACACTCCACTTCACATCGGGCGGTTCTTTGCCTCCAAGTCGTGCATTAAATGCACAGCTATCCGTGGATTATCCCACTAATACCATGGTCATCTGCCAGCAATGACAATTTAAAGCGGTTATTGATGTTTGCAACGCAATATTTGACTGGAAAGGTACAACGGGCGGTTACTTTCGTCAGTTGCGGCTCGTTGAGAAATATAATGTAGCGATTCAGCGGAGTTTAATTTATTAGGGAATTCCCTAATAATTGGATTTGACTGACAGCGCTATGAAAAGACAAATGCGCTGAATCAGAGACGGTAAAAGTAAGTGGGTCCAATATCATTGGTCTTAAAAAGTGGGTGGGTCTTGTCCCACCCATATACAATGGTTCCGACGCCCATGCACAGATCTACTCAAGTTTGCATACCCCTTAAAGAGTCTGCAAGATGTTTATCAAAAAAAAAATCATGATATTTTATTTATTTATTTATTAGTACAGCACTACACATAAACATATTCACATACTACATATACATACAATTTCTCAACAAAATAACTGAATTAACACTCATTAGCTGGTTCAATGTCTTGGTTCTTATGGTTTGTGTAGATTTCTTAATATTTTTTGCTAACACTTTACAATAAGGTTTCATTTGTTAACATTACTTAACTACATTAGTTAACATTAACTAACAGTGAACAATACTTCTAAATCATTTATTAGTCTTAATGTTTTAGGAAAGGTTGAAATGAACATTTACTAAGATTAAAAGTTGTATCTGTTAACATTAGTTAATGCACTGTGAACTAATTTGAACATTTTTATTAACTAACATTAACAAAGGGTAAGAAATGCTGTAAGAATATATTGTTCTTGTTAGTTCATGTTAGTTATTGCATTAACTAATGTTAACAAATGATAATTGTGCATTACACCAGACGTGACAAAAGCAAATAGAACCCGTTATAATCAGTGATGCTGTCTACACTGGATGTGTGACGTGACAACAAATTCTTGACAGTAAACTGCTGCCCCGTTCTAGTTTTGATGTACTTCAAGCACTCACGCTGGTACTGTCACGGAAGAAAAAATTGATTTGCAATGGTCGCTTTGTTGCGTCCAGTGTAGACCAGCCTCAAGCTGTGGCGACACGACAAAAGACAACAAATCTGTCTGGTGTAGACACTGTGTCTGGTGTAGACACTGTGAGTTCCTGCTTTGTCATGAAACTGCCCACTATTTAAGAAACTCCTCCTGGTACTTTTTTCCTTGGCATACTCTTTGGTTTTCCAGCATCTTCCTCACTTTTGAGCTCTTCACAGCAGTTACAATATGATCCAGGTTTTAACTCTGAGGACAATTGAGGGATGCAAACACAACTATTACCAAATGTGCTAAAACCCATAGATGCTCCAGAAGGCAACAGTACATTAAGATCCAAGGGGTTATTTACACAGACATGTTTATTTGGGTGTTATGTAGTTAAAAAAAAAAAAAATTAGGGTCAAATATATTCTCACGTGTATGTATGTATATACAACAGCCTTTGCAATTTGGATAGTTCAATGGTTTGTAATGTTTGTAATTTGTAATGCACTGTGTGGTTTTTGCTAGACTGGTGCAGTAGAGGATGTACAAGCAGAGGTGGGGGAGTTTATTCGTCTGACGACTCAGACTGACCTCCAGCTGGCAACGGGCAGGATGGCATTAGAGCTTGTGTCAAGATCCCAGACAGATGCCAACTTCTACCCTCAGGCTGTATTTCTACAGCTGTTGGAAACTCGGTACCTCTGCTACAGGTTAAGACCGCACGTGATCAGCTCTGTGGAAACAGTTGTCTTCCAGCTACTAGTGTTTTTTGTGCATCTATGTTCATTGTCTTGTTTTTGTGGGGAAATGCAGTGTGTGCCCTGATCTGCTGTCCCTGGCCATGGTGAAGAAAGATTTCCATCTCTGTCAGATTGCTTTCCAAATGTTTCCTGACATTCCTGAAGCGGTCACCTGTGCTTGTCTTAAAACAATTCTCAGGTGAGTCCTGCGCTTACCTGCTGCTGAATGACATTCAGACCATTACACTCTTAATAACTGAGCCACTGTAACCCAATAACACTAAGCTTTTGATAATTTGCACAAATGTCTTATTAAAGAGAACTGATGTGAAACTAACTTTTATAAAATTCTTGTGTGACTGTAGTACTCCAGACTCTGAGATTGAGACTGTGAATCTTGACACAGAGAGTGTCATCTTCATGAAAGTGCTGACTCAAAATGGATTGGAGGAGGAGGGTGGGCAGCAGAATGGCTTCTGCCCCCCAGCAATAGAGACTGATGTATCTGATGCCCCCAGCAGTATGCTTCAAAGAGATCCTTTAGCCCTGGTTATGAGCTGTCCTGTGGGGTTACACAAGGGTGCTCTTCTGTATCCTTTATCAAAACGGTGTTTTACTAAAAAACATGCTTTTTGTTTTTTTCCTTTTTTTGTTCTGGTTGCATGTTTTCTTTAACCTATCGGATAGAAATGAGGTTCTGCAGACAGCGTACAGTAACAAGCCCCTGCTGCCACATCTAAAAGATCTCACGGTTCCGCAGGTCATTGTGAGTATCTGACACAAACACATCTAGCCTAGGTTGGTATAGAGTTTACCATTATTTAGTATCCCAATTTGTGGAACTGAGGTAAATGTTCAGGACCTTTATCTCCAGTGTGAAAAAATTAGGCAGGATGTGGAATGTTTTATTTTAAAGCATATTGCTTATTTGTTGATTAATTATCAGTAGTTTGTTACAGGCTTAATGGGAAGAATAAAATCTTTAATGACCTTTGCCTTCACAATTTTTTTTTTTAGGTCTTTTTACAGTATCTACTTTTCCTTTATCTCAAATATTCTCATGATGCTCACAAACAAATCCCAGCTCTACGGACACCAAGTTTTTCTCAGGTCTGTCATCAAACAGTTTTGAACAATTATATTTAGTTTGCATCGGTCTAACCTTTTTTAACCTTTAACCTTTTTTTCTTTTTAAAAAAAAAGATAATAGACTGGATTTGCTTATTACTAGATGCTCATTTCACAATCTTGGCTGTGGCACCAGAAGCCAAAAGATTGGTGTCTGATCTTCACAAGTTTGTGAGATCACAGGTACAGCACAGGTCCTTTACTGCTGATAGGAAATTACATTTCTTGTATTGTGTGAAGCAGAAATAACAATGAAATGTGTCCCTTTTCAACCCTTTTCAGGTGAAACTGTATGCTGAACTGGGAAAAATTGAGGGAAGTCTTCAAGTGCTCAAAAAGTCCAAACAATCTGAAGACACTGGCATGTACTCCATAGAAGTTATTGAGCTCTTTTAGATGACTTGCACAGATCATTTTTAATAAAATGCTGACAATGGCTTACGTTTTCTGCCAGTTTTTGGCAGTTTTCTTGGTTTGTTTTTAGAAAAAAATGGATTGAAATTCTTTTTAAAAAATCGTCCAAAATAATTATGAAATAAAGACTGAAGTAATGCTTTCCAGATTGTTCTCTGATATCTCTTGCAAAATGTTGTCAATGTTTTCAATACATTTGCAGAATTTTTTCAATTAATAAAATATGGTACAGACATGTTTAACACTCTTCATGTTCTATAAATTAACTGAACATTAATTTTGAGGGGGTGGTGATGGCGCAGTGGATAAGACACATGCCTTTGGTGTGAGAGACCCGGGTTCGAATCCACTGTGAGACACCAATGTGTCCCTGAGCAAGACACTTAACCCCTAGTTGCTCCAGAGGCGTGCGACCTCTGACATATATAGCAATTGTAAGTCGCTTTGGATAAAAGCGTCAGCTAAATGAATAAATGTAATGTAAATGTAACATTAGAAATGGCCTCTACTGCACTACTTGTATAATTTGTGAAATCTATATATTAAGTCAACTGAAGCCTAATGTTTAAACATAATTCAACTAAACAAATAATATAATTTGAAAAAAGGTCTTTAATCAAAGGAGATGTGGTAGATTTTTCCCCTATTTCGCACCTCTGCCTGGGCCTCGTCTACAATCGATGTTCCCGAACGTCTACAGTCGACGTTAGTTTTCTGGGTCTCATCTACAGTCGACATCCCCGTTCAATAATATTTATACTCTAGCGTGTCTACAGTCGATGTTGGCCAAGTTAGTAATCCCTAACTTGTTTCCTTAACTAACTTGCTGCGCAGCAATAATAAACAGACAGACTTCAGCAAATGTCCTTTAAATGCTTTAATCACGGCCGGGAGAGTTCTCCAGCGAATCTCACCCAAAAAGATTTAATCATGGCCGGAGGATCTCTGACAAATTTCATAGAGAATCCCACCAGCAAACAGGAATACAACAGTTTTTATAGAATAGGAGCATGGCGAAAATGACATGATACATTACATAATTTCCCTACAATTTGATTGGTTCTTCATAGACAAACTCTTCTGTTACTAGGTAGAAGCAAACTGTTTTAATGATTACTTCATAATCAAAAGGTTTCAAACCTAAACATCTATCTAGTTTCATTTCCCATATGTTATTTTCAACACTATCTCACGACCAATTCGTACGAATGATAAAAAGTTGGCGAATTCGTACGACCTCACTCGTACGAATTTGTACGATTTGTCTAAACCCACGTGATGGGTAGGTTTAGGGGCGGGGTCAGGGGTAGGTCATTCGTATGAATTCCTACGAATTGGGCAATTCGTAAAATATGTACGATTTTGCAAAAATACTAATTCGTACGAGTGAGGTCGTATGAATTCGTACGAATTAGCCACCTCGTAGAATTTGTACGTTTTCCCGTGAGATCGGGTTGGTTATTTTTACACTCGGTCACGAGTTTTCGCCAAAGAATTTTGAAACATTTAAGATTCAAAAGCATACAGAAGAAAAATATATCAAGAAAAATAAATGTTAGTTATGATTAATTAAAAAATCCATCACAGAGAACAGGCTCTGTTGGTCACAGTAGTTTCAAACTGCTTTAGCACCACCTTCAAAGTTTAGCTTCAACCCTAAATTAAACTCAGAGCTGCAGAGCAGGTTTAGAGTCGACAAAACCACACAAATTCAACAGCGTTTAAATCAGGAAGACATTAAGTTTTATAAATGTATGCTATAAACACTTGCTTTAAGTTTTCTGTCATTATATGAAGTTTTTGATAAAAACTGACACCTGCAGTCAGTGAACAGTCAAATGAAATATGAAGACAGTTGGTGTGATTCCCCTCTTACAAGAATCAGTTCAGTTCATGTGTCTGCTGAAGGTTAAGGTTAAATTTCATAATTTATTTTTTCACTTTCACAAGTGTCACCCCCGCCCCGCCCTGCCCCGCCCCTTTTTGCATAGACATGCACATTCCGAACTTAAATGGTTTTAATTCAAGAATGCTTTGGAATATAGATGCAAGATTGGTCTCGTTTTAAAGAATACGTTTGGCAGATTTTTGTTTATGAAAATGTACTTGTAAAACAAGTTTTAACAAAGAGCTTTCAGTAAGATTTTGTTTGGGCGCGGTACCAAACTTTTTCACTAGATGACAGCCAAGCTCCATTGCTAACCATATAAGGGCGCCTCCTTTCCATATGAGCTGTGTCCCAATGTGAAGACTGCATCCTTCGAAGGCTGCGGACTTCAAACGATGCAGCCTATGCGTCCTCCGAACGGCACACCATGTAGCCTTCGTAGGATTTCCTAATTGTGCAGCCAGGTGTTCCCGATTACCGCTCCAGGCGCCAAGCAACGGTGCGAGTGTATGCTGCCATGCTGATAATTCATTTGATATAATTGAGTAAACAGCTATGGAGCCAGAATTGGCTATTGTCATTTTTATGTTTTATATTTTACTGGAGGACATGGTATTAAGGATGTTTCAGGTCATGTACTTTCAGCTTAGCTGAAGATTCAAATGTTCATTTATAGGCCTATCTTACCTTGATGCGATTTTGTAGGCTAGTGTATTCTTTTTTATTATGCACATAAATGGACCTTGGTAAATATATTTACACAGGTTTTCAACCCTATTTGAATATAAAACTCAGTTGAATATAAAAAGTCCAGTGCGAATGTTACTCCCTCTCGTCATCGGCAGCTGTCAGTCACTGTTGCTAGGCGACAAGAACAATCGTCCGTAGGCTAGACCGGTCCGAGCGCTTCTGATGCGCCCTTTGAAATGGGACGCAGCTGTAGTTAGCAACAATTTGTTAATATTGTGACAATAGGCCTACATTTACTTTAATTATCAAAATAACCAGTGGTGGTATGTAAGGAACTACATCGTTAATACTCGAAGTGATTTTCCCACACAGGACAGCAACACTACAAAATTATGTTATTTTACAATATGATGCATTGTTTTACAATAAACTACACAAAAGTATATAGTTTAAATGTATCAACCTTGAAAATATTCAGAAGTAAAATGCAACATATGCAGTAATATAAAAGCAGAACCATCATAAAAACCCTGACAAGGTTTTTTTCCTCCAGAATTCCTTTACTTTTACTCTTGATACCTTAAGTACATTAGAGTATGCAAGATAATTTTGCTTAACTAAGGTTTGAAATATATGACTAGTAGTTTTTCCCCAATGCGGTATTAGTGGTTATTAAAAGTACTTTAGTGTAATAAAGTATCTCAATATTTATTCCATGAGTCAGCCCTGCAAACCTGTTGGTAGACAACTTAGTGGATAGTGAAAATATGCAGTCAAACACTCTGAAGAACGTCCTAGATGATGTCCCACCAGCAGGAGGCCTTACCAGGGTCTCTATTGTGGAGCCCATCCCGGTCCAGCAGCACACTGGGGTCTCTCACTCAGCTGAATAAAAGTCTACATCATTTTTTCTTATTTTATGTACTGTAAATTTAAATGTTTATGTTGATTTTGAGATGTTTAACGTATGTTGTAAATAGTTGGGGGAAAAACGTTATAGAAGAATTTGTTTCATGTAGAAATTATGACTGTCATTACAAAAATAAACAATGTCCAGAGCAATGAATTCTCTTTTATTTACACATTTAAAGTTGCATAATTTTTTTTTCCTTTTAAAAAATATAAGTGAAAAAAGTTAAAGAATATATATATATATATATACATACATACATATTTCTTAATCATTCTTTCAAGAAGAGAAAACAGCCTGTCCATTCTTTCCTGTGCTCTCCTCGCCTCTGCAGTCCCATGTCTTCTCTAATCAAGTCCAAAAACTCGACCTCTCTGTCTCGCCTTCATCGTGCTGCTGGTGCTGCTGCTGCTGCCCCTGGCTCCTCCTCTTCTTGGTCACACACTGATGAACTCGGCCCTGGTGTGTCCTCAGGGATTGAGGCAATGAGGGTGCAATGCCTCTGTCCCAACATCTCATCCATGAGGACAAACCAGGGCCAAGTTTCAGCAGTGGGTTTCCCACTCACACCCTCACCTGTCCCAGGACACGTGCAATCCTAAGGCAGAGCAAATTAACCATGGCTTGTTAACAACAACAGCACATACATTTCAGCAAAGATGTGATCTCAACTTTCTTACTTTGTATTTTTAAAATCATATTCATGTTCAGAAATCATATTCATGAATACTCAAATTTGGTTAAAACCTTTGTAGACATAGCTTGCATGACAGCACTACAAAAACACATACAAGTGAAACCCCATTGCCTTATCTACTGCTTTTCCTATTGTTGTGGGCTTTATAGGGTGAGTGATATTTCTTATTTACACAAGTTAGACAGACTAGTGCAAATATTACAATAAAATTTAATTTATTTAGTTTATTTATTTATTTTAAATTGCAGTTTAATAAATTGAGCTGTCTGCTCCTTGCTCCCTGAAACAATTATTAAACTATTAGCTCAAGTTTTGCCTCAGACCACCTGACAAATGAAGCCACGCAATGGTGAAGAAGGAGTTATGGTGAAGTTTATAAGAAAGAAAAACTTGTGGCTTTTAACTCAGGTTTCACTAGCTATTTGAGTAAATGAAAACATAATACTTACATTTAAATGTGAATTTGCCGTCCACCAGCAAACTCTCGGCCGTCATTTATTTATTTATTTATTAATAAAAATGCTGTCGTCACCGCCGCGCGATGAATTATGGGGTAGGATAGTCCGCAAAGTGTCCATTTATGTATCCTTCCTTTCACGGGGAAACGAAGGGTGCATTTGGCGTCGCTTTAGCCTTCGTCGCGCCTCGATGACGCAACCGGCCTTCGAATACGGCCTTCGGAGGATGCAGAATTGAATTGGGACAGCCTTCATAGCGCCGCGGTGACGCAATCGGCCTTCAAATGCGACCTCCGAAGTGTGCAGCCTTTGAATTGGGACATCCTTCGTCGCTCCGCTGTGACGTTTCGTCGCGATGCTGTGACGCAATCGGCCTTCAAATACGGCCTTCGGAGGATGCAGACTTCACATTGGGACACAGCTAACGTTTGAGTGATCTGAACCATATATTTACATAATTTCATACAATTTATGAAGTAGACATCCTATTCAAGTAGTGTGGGAAGTTTGCCAAAATAAAAATAAAAAATTTCAAAATAAAGGTCTGAACGCCTTAGGAGTATGAAAATATTTTTGTTGCAAATTGATAAATTACTGCTGCTCTAATTTATTTTGAGAAACATGAGATATGAATCATATGAAAACTAGAGATTGTAAGCTTTCAAATGATATATATATAGTTTGTCAAGACTAGTTTAGGTTTAGTATAGGATATTATTGTTTTTAATATGTAATGGCTGTGAGCCCACCAGTGGGCCGTTGACACTTAAGGGGTTAAAATGGATCTAAAATATGTAATAATTCTAATTTTGTATTTGGTTACCATTAACTTCTATTATAATAAACAAACGGAACCATAGTAACAACATAAAATTAAAAATTGAAATTTGGTTCCACACAGTGCTTCATATAAGAGTTCCTCAGGAAACCTGTGTGGTTCCTCAGAGAACCACCCCTTTTTAAAGGGTACCTAGAGGATCTACAGACGTTTCCGCCAGTGTGGCAAAGTGAAGAACCCCAAAAGGTTCCTCCAGGCACCTTTTATTTTTACAGTGTATTTTACAGTAATATGTACCATATTACTAGAGAGAAGAGCAGCACCATCCCAGGAGGGATGAATACCATCTCTTTTCAACAGGTCAGGTCTGCCCCAAAAACCTTTCCAATTGTCTATGAATTCTATATTATTTTGCGGACACCATTTAGACAGCCAGCCATTGAGTGAGGACAATCTACTAAGTATATCATCACTCCTGCGAACAGGAAGGGGGCCAGAGCAAATTACAGTGCCTGACATCGTACTTGCGAGTTCACACACCTCTTTAACATTAATTTTAGTGATCTCCGACTGGCGGAGTCGAACATCATTAGTGTCGATGTGAATAATAATCTTGTGCAATTGGTAAAAAGTGCAATTGGTTAATAATCATTCAAGCAGCTCTCCTTTTGTTGTTTGGGGATGGGCTCAATTGTTGTAGTGAAGACACTTAGGAACAACAGCACAGGCCAAGGAAAGGTTAAAGATGCTTGTAAACACCTCTGATTGCTGTTCTGCGCATTCCTGAAGTACACGCCTAGGAATACCATCAGGATCAGCCGCTTTCCTCACATTTGGCAAAACTTCTCTGACATTGTCTGTATCACGTATTTAAGATTGATGTTGGTCAAGTGACAGTGCAGCCAATACTGTTCCATTACTGTTGTTCTCTGTCAAAACGGGTAAAGAACATAAGTTCCTCTGCCAAACAGAGGTTGCCATAATATGGATGTATTGTCATTCCTTTGTCGGGAATTACCATTATTGAAGCTGTTCTCAGTACCTCCATTTACAGTATCACTTGTGTAAAATGCTGTATTAAGTGCCATTTGTATTCCTTCTGATGCATCTCTGATCAATTTTATGTTTATGTTTTATCAATTTTACTCTGTTCACAAATTACAAATCTCTCTGGCTCACACACATGTACACTTTGAGCATATTTGGTTATCATTTAAGATAAATTGATTATGTAAAACGAATTGATTACATTTGGTTATCTGTATCAGTAATTTCAAACAAGTTATATAGAAACCATCTATATAATCTTTTTATAGAAATCTGTAGGCTACATGTACCAAATGATTAATTGATTAAGATCAAGTTGGATTAAATAATAGACAGCTTTATGGATGGCAGTTACTGTGAATTAAACATTTATATAGATGAAAAACATTTTGTGCAGTGAAAAGGACACTTTGATTTTGTGTTGTGATGATAGTGCTGAAGAGTATTGAAAACCACTTGCTTGTGAAAATTGTCCCAAAGCAATACACAAAAATAAAAAAATAATAATAAAAAATAAAAAAAACGAATTCACTGCAGTTTGTTACATGGTCCATGTTTACATTACAGTACATAATTCCAATGTCCCTTTTCTATAGATGGTAATGAAATTGAAAGACTTTCACCTGCAGATGGGGCATGTGCCCCCTCATATTTTTGAACTAAATGGATTTTAATGCAGCTTCCAAAGGACAAAAAAAATAAAAAATACATTTGATAATTAACCATTTGAAGTGTATATGTATATGAGCACACTGGTGTGATTAGAACATTCAGTACGTCACATCATCAACTGCTAAATTCAAATCTTGCTTTGTTCACGCCATGGCGTAGATGACAATGTTCAAAGCTGTTCACGTCCTTGGATTGGGAATTATGCATTTCTATGGCAACACTATCAACGCCAGCTGAGGTCACGTGGTACAAGTAGGAGCTCTCAGAAAATTCCCACCTTACAAGCTGTAATTACGAGCTTTACAAAAACGTGACTGCTTTTTTAACGGTAATTACAACATGGCACAAACTGCATTCACGCTTTGGCTGAGCCAGAGACGGACACGCTGAGCACTGTTCAGTGTTTTCCACCATATAATATTTATTTTGTTTCTAACATTTAAATACAGTTTAGAAGGCTACTATCAAAAAACATTCATAGTTTCTAAAATATACAGTGATATCTATGGCTATTTTCACACTGTCAGTCCAAATCCAATTATTGACTGTCCACATTGGACTCCAGAGATATACAGTTAAGACCAAAATAATTCCCAGGACAAATTTTTAATTATGGTGCATTTAATTTGACAAATAGGCATCATCTGGCTGGAAATGACACAAAAAGGTGACAAAAGAAAGTAAGACATTGAACGGAGGTCTATCCCTCCCAAATTTTATGATGTATTATTGGGCGTGCGCTTTTAAGTATAAAGTATAAACTCCTTCAACATCACTTCTAACACACTTCCCACTTGGTTAGCTATTGAAATGGAAGACTGATCCATATTTACCTGCAGCCCTAGTACTTTCACCAACCCTGCTTGACAAATCAAAGGACGTTCAAAACCCAATCATACATAATTTATCTTGTATATGGAAGCAAATCAAATCGCACTTTACCCACAAAACATTACCCCTTTCTTTACCAATTGCAAAAAATCCATCCTTTGCCCCTTCTAATTTAGATCTGACGTTTTCTGACTGGAGGAAATTAGGATTATGTTGTATCCGTGACCTGTATACTGAGGGTAAATTTGCTTCCTTTGCACAACTACAGACAAAGTTCAAACTACATAGCAATAATTTCTTTAGATACCTACAGGTCAGAGACTACATCCGAAAATTCATGCCAGGTTTCGAGAAACAACCACAATCTATGCTAGATGAATGTTTCACTATACCCCCATATAAAGATAAATGTATCTCTAATATATATAACAAACTACAAACAATGTCTTCCCCCTCGTCCAATAAATATAAAGATAGTTGGGAGAAGGACATGGTTATCCATATTCCTGATGACATCTGGGAAGAATCTCTGGAATACATACACTCCTGCTCCAATAATACGAGACATTGTCTTATACAGTTCAAAATTATACATAGGCTTCATTTTTTCAAAAGTAAAGATCCACAGCATTTTCCCGAACGCTTTATCAAGCTGTGATAAATGTCAGTCCCTCAATGCAACACTTTTTCATGCTTTTTTTTCTTGCCCTAAAGTTGCCACTTATAATGTATTTAATGTATTGATGTATTTAATGTACTGCCAAGAATTTTTAAGACTACATTGTCACCGGAACCATTGTTGATTATCCTAGGCACATCACAGTTATTTAGAAAATTGACTTCAGCCCAGCAGCGGTTCATTTCCTACTCTCTCATTACTGCAAAAAAGTTACTTCTGATGTCATGGAAAGGGCCAGCGATACCCACTGACAAAATGTGGCTTCGGGATCTGTCCAATACTTTACATTTGGAAAAAATTTGATATTTGTTGAAGGATAATCTCTCAGGTTTTTATAATATTTGGCAACCCTTCATAGACTTCTTACAATCAGTATCTGTATAAACACTTATTTTCTTTCATTTTATTTGTATAAACTCTTATTTTACTTCTTGCTACAAAATTGTATTCTACTTCCGCTCTGTTTGTTTTTGTTTTTGTTTTTGTTTTGCTTTTTTTTTCTGTTTTGTTTTGGTTTATATGTACACTTATACAAAAATATTTGAGCCTTTCTTATATTGTTGATTGAAAACTGTATAATATACATATGCTCAATAAAAAAATTTACAAAAAAAAAGAAAAGAAAGTAAGACATTGTGTTAGAGATATTAACAAAGAATATTATGGAATGCCAAAGCTGACATAATAAATACATAAATAAAAATAAGAAATGTAAAATAAACCAAAATTACATAAATAAATATACAAAGACATGTTAAAAAAAAAAAAAAGTATTTATACTTTTTCCCCTTTATTTATGTAAAGTTCATTTATTTATTTATTTTCACATTTATTTATGTATATATTTATTTATATATTTATTTAATTCTACATTTCTTCCTCTGTTTGCTAATGAGGGGGGCGTGTTTTACCTCAGACATAGCAATTGAGCAAGTGACAGTGCTGAAGCTTTGAGGCCACAACAACACCTTGTGGTGTGACCAAATGAAACGCAACAGGTGTATGGACATGCCTTTGCAATAAGTCGCACAGGGAATGAATGACTTAGAGATGGACAATATATCCAAAATCTTATATCACGGTTTAAGTCACCTTGGGTACCAAAATATGGGAGACTTGTGTGTGTGTGTGTGTGTGTGTCTGTGTGTATGGGGGGTGCTGGATGGCAGAGGCAGGCTAAATACACATTAATTGCGCAGATATTAACATAAATAAATCCATAATATTCAATAAAAATAAACATGAATAAGACTTATTCATGTTTCTTTTTTATTTATTTTTGATCGATTGCAAAAATTAACTAGATTAATCACAATTTTTTTTCTGACTAATCACAATTAATCGCCATTAAAACAACTTGCGTTTTTAATATATTTTATAATGTAACAATTTCACAGTTAATCTCCAAATGAATGTAGAAACAACATAAATACAGTATATTTTAAATATTTGTCTAACAGGTAGGAAATATACAGAAATTTAATAAAGTTATCAAACAGTTTGTATATGTTTTATATTTTACTGGAGGACATGGTAAGGATGTTTCAGGTCATGTACTTTCGGCTTAGCCGAAGATTCAAATGTTCATTTATACCTTACCTTGATGCGATTTTGTAGGCTAGTGTATTCTTTTTATTATGCACATAAATGGAGCATGGTAAATATATTTACACAGGTTTTCAACCCTATTTGAATATAAAACCCAGTTGAATATAAAAAGTCCAGTGCGCATGTTACTCCCGTCCTCATCGGCAGCTGTCAGTCACTGTTGCTAGGCGACAAGAACAATCGTCCGTAGGCTAGACCGGTCCGAGCGCTTCAGATGCACCCTTTGAAATGGGACGGAGCTGTAGTTAGCAACAATTTGTTAATATTGTGACAATAGGCCTACATTTTGTTACTTTAATTTTCAAAATAACCAGTGGTGGTATGTAAGGAACTACATACTTCGTTAATACTCAAAGTAATTTTCCCACAGGACAGCAACACTACAAAATTATGTTATTTTACAATATGATGCATTGTTTTACATTAAACTACACAAAAGTATATAGTTTAAATGTATCAACCTTGAAAATATTCAGAAGTAAAATGCAACATATGCAGTAATATAAATGCAAAACTATCATAAAAACCCTGACAAGGTTTTTTTCCTGCAGAATTCCTTTACTCTTGATACCTTAAGTACATTAGAGTATGCAAGATAATTTTGCTTAACTAAGGTTTGAAATATATGACTAGTAGTTTTTCCCTAATGCGGTATTAGTGGTTATTAAAAGTACAGTACTTTAGTGTAATAAAGTATCTCAATATTTATTTCATGAGTCAGCCCTGCAAACCTGTTGGTAGACAACTTAGTGGATAATGAAAATATGCAGTCAAACATTCTGAAGACCATCCCAGATGATGTCCCACCAGCAGAGAGGCCTTACCAGGGTCTCTATTGTGGAGCCCATCCCGGTCCAGCAGCACACCAGGGTCTCCCACTCAGCTGAATAAAAGTCTACATCATTTTTTCTTATTTTATGTACTGTAAATTTAAATGTTTATGTTGATTTTGAGATGTTTAACGTATGTTGTAAATAGTTGGGGGAAAAAAGGTATAGAAGAATTTGTTTCATGTAGAAATTATGACTGTCATTACAAAATTAAACAATGTCCAGAGCAATGAATTCTCTTTTATTTACACATTTAAAGTTGCATAAAAATAAATAAATGTACAGAATTTTTTTTTCCTTTTAAAAAATATAAGTGAAAAAAGTTAAACAAGAATATATATATATATATATACAGTACAAGTCAAAAGTTTGGAAATATTACTATTTTTAATGTTTTTGAAAGAAGTTTCTTCTGCTTATCAAGCCTGCATTTATTTGATCAAAAATACAGAAAAAAATGTAATATTATGATATATTATTACAATTTAAAATAATTGGTTCTCTTACGAGAGTACTCTCGTGTTGCGTAAGTTTAGCTTACACTACGGGAAAACTGGAATTATACGGGAATTATCCTTAATTTTCCAAAATGTAAAACGCATTTTTTGCAGCAGGCAGACATAGGCGAGACAGCTCGTGCGCCTATTGGCTGCTCTGCAGCAACTGCTGCAACCTATCAGTGCGTCTTGGCACGACTCCAGCGCCAATGGGAAGCCTTCCCGCACTACGTCATGACCCGCCAAAATGGGTGTGGCCTTGAGCCTATAAATATCCCACGCGCGGGTTGCACAATGATTTCGTCTCCTTCAGCGAGTGACTTCACTTCGCTGGATTTCTGGGAAGAAGCCGCGCCGTAGAAAAGCCTTCAGTGGGACGAGCTCGAGATTCGAGAACACCGGCCGGATTGCCGCCTTCGCTCGCCGTACCTGCTGCGCTATCCGGTGCCCATATCCTTTTTCTACTGCTCCGCGTTTCCTAAAAGAGCAAAGGCATTTTTAAATGCCAACCATGTCCTGCGGCTCATGCAGAGCCGTTCTCAGCGATGGAGACCGCCATGGGGACCGTCATCGCTGATGGCGGCTGCCAGGAATGCGAATCCCTGCCTCTCTTGACCCTGCAGGCTCGACAGGCCTTGTTTCGCGTTAAGTCCGCTTCCCCCATGCCTTCTGTTGGGCTGCGCCGTAAAAAGCACCGCTCTCAAAGGCCACCAGAACCTTCGTTGAAGGAGAACTCGCCGGCGGCGTCCCCTCGAGCCTCCTTCTCGGAGTCCTCGTCTCTTTCCTCGACGGCCAGCGCCCCGCTGCGGTCGAGACAACAGAACGGGATGTTATGGAGGAGGACAGCTACTCTATCCTGGCGTCCGGGAGCGAGGAATGGTCGGGCTCTATCCCTGACCCCACCCCGTCGACACAGGAGTCCAGCGTGAGGGCCTCGGTTGACGCTGAGCTTCTCCGCCTTCTCTCGAAGGCCGTCGAAGACCTCGGCCTTGACTGGACCACGCCCCAGGAGCCTGCGCCCAACAGGTTGGACGGTTGCTTCCTGACAGGACGCCGCTCTGCACCTGTTTCTAGGCCCGCTCCCTTCCTCCCCGAGCTTCACGACCAGCTTTCCAAATCGTGGGGAGCCCTGTACTCGGCCAGGCTGAGATCCTCTGTCTCTTCCACGCTCTCTGCGGTCGACAGCGCGAGAGACAAGAGATATCTCTCTGTTCCTCCGGTTGAGGAAGCAGTAGCAGCGCATTTGTGTCCGCCCACCGCTGGATGGCGTGCCAAGTCAACTCTGCCCACCAAAGCCTGCAGGACCACGTCAGCCTTGATCGGTCGCGCCTACGCTGCCGCCGGTCAGGCCGCATCTGCACTGCACGCCATGGCGGTTTTGCAGATCCACCAGGCCAACCTCCTCCGCTCTCTGGACGAGGCTGGACCAACTAAGGAGTGTGTGACGGATTTGAGGAGTGCGACGGACTTGGTACTCAGAGCTACTAAAGCCGCCGCCCAGGCCATCGGCCGCAACATGGCTTCCTTAACCGTCACTTGTGGCTTACCCTGTCCGACATGTCAGAGTCCGACCGTGCCACCTTCCTCGGCGCTCCTATCTCTCCGACTGGTCTCTTCGGTCCCTCAGTTAAAGGCTTCGCAGAGCGTTATTCGGAGGTGCAGAAAACATCTCAGGCCATGAGACATTTTCTGCTGCGGCCTGAATTATCTGGACGACTGGCTAATTTTAGCCCAGTCAAAGGAGGAACTGGTGTTACACAAGACATTACTGCTGGCCCATCTGGATCAGCTGGGTCTCAGAGTCAACTGGGCCAAGAACTTTCTATCCCCCAGACAGGAAATATCCTTTCTGGGGATAGAGTTGGACTCCAGGTCTATGACGGAGCGCCTGACGCGGGAACGCGCGGTGGCAATTCAGCGTTTTGCAGCAACATTCGCCGTAGGGAAAAATCTTCCCCTCAGAATGTTTCAGAGGATGATGGGTCTCATGGCCTCAGCCTCGACGGTGCTGCGGCTGGGTCTGCTACACATGCGCCCTTTTCAGCTGTGGCTGAGACGGCGCGTACCAGCAAAAGTGTGGAAGACAGGTTCGCTTTGTCTCACGACAAATCAGACATGCGTTGCAGCTCTGAAACCGTGGATGAAAGCCGACTGGTACCAGACCGGTGTGAACTTAGGCGCCGCCTCAAAAATCAAAGTCATCTCGACAGACGCCTCCAACACGGGTTGGGGCGCCCTGTACGAAGGGAGACCTTCCATGGGCCATGGGCCATTCTAATATGATGATTCATTATCAAAGTTGGAAACAGTTCTGCTGCTTAATATTTTTTCATAACCTGTGATACTTTTTTTAGGATACTTTGATGAATAAAATAAAAAGAAGCAAACTTTTTAAAAATAGAAATCTTTTGTAACAACAATATACACTACTGGTCAGTAATTTGGAGTCAGTCATTTTTTTCTTTCTTTTTTTCAAATAAATCAATACTTTTATTCAGCAAGGATGTGTTAAATTGATAAAAAGTGATAGTAAAGAAGATTTATATTATTAGAAATTTTTATTTTGAATAAATGCAGTTCTTTTTAACCTTTTATTCATCAAATATATTAGGCAGCAGAACTGTTTCCAACACTCATAATAAATCAGAATATTAGAATGATTTCTAAAGGATCATGTGATAAACTGGATGTCACATGTGACACTGAAGACTGGAGTAATGATGCTGAAAATTCAGCTTTGCATCACAGGAATAAATTATTTTTAAAAGTATATTCAAATAGAAAACTATTATTTTAAGTTGTAATAATATTTCACAATATTACTGTTTTTTCTGTATTTTTTATCAAATAAATGCAGGCTTGATGAGCAGAAGAAACTTCTTTCAAAAACATTAAAAATAGTAATGTTTCCAAACTTTTGACCTGTACTGTATATATACATATTGTGGTGGCCAGAAGGAAACAGTCCGTCACAATGCAGCACAGTCACCTGCAGCACCATGGAGAGCACCATCAAGAGGGCACAAGGTCTGGGTGAAACAGTGGTGTTCAGGACCAAGGACAGCTCTAACACAGGTGTGCAGCATTCCCCTCTGACAGGCAGCCTCAGCTGCAGGCTGTTGGGCCCAATTAGTAATCACATAAAAGTGAACAAAGAAGCCACAGTAGGGAGAGAAGCAGGGGAAGAGGACAGACACAGTGTTGGATGAAATATATATATTTCTCAATCATTCTTTCAAGAAGAGAAAACAGCCTGTCCATCCTCTCCCTACTCTCCTGTGCTCTCCTCGCCTCTGCAGTCCCATGTCTTCTCTAATCAAGTCCAAAATCTCGTCCTCTCTGTCTCGCCTTCTTCGTGGTGCTGGTGCTGGTGCGGGTGCGGGTGCTGCCCCTGGCTCCTCCTCTTCTTGGTCACACACTGCTGAACTCGGCCCTGGTCTGTCCTCAGGGATTGAGGCAATGACGACATGGGGGTTGGTGCGATGCCTCTGTCCCAACACCTCATCCATGAGGACAAACCAGGGCCAAGTTTCAGCAGTGGGTTCCCACTCACACCCTCACATGTCCCAGGACACATGCAATCCTAAGGCAGAGCAAATTAACCATGGCTTGTTAACAACAATAGCACAATACATTTCAGCAAAGATGTGATCTCAACTTTCTTACTTTGTATTTTTAAAATCATATTCATATTCAGAAATCATATTTATGAATACTCAAATTTGGTTAAAACCTTTGTAGACATAGCTTGTATGACAGCACTACAAAAACACATAAAAGTGAAACCCCATTGCCTCTAGCCTACTGCTTTTCTTATTGTTGTGGGCTTTATAGGGTGAGTGATATTTCTTATTTACACAAGTTAGACAGACTAGTGCAAATATTACAATAAAATTTAATTTAATTTATTTAGTTTATTTATTTTTTTAATTGCAATTTAATAAATTGAGCTGTCTGCTCCTTGCTCCCTGAAACAATTATTAAACTAATATTAGCACAAGTTTTGCCTCAGACCACCTGACAAATGAAGCCACGCAATGGTGACGAAGGAGTTAAAATGAAATTTATAAGAAAGAAAAACTTGTGGCTTTTAACTCAGGTTCCCTTTCGAGGCGGTAACTTCGACATTACGTCGTGTGACGTATATGGGAACCCCTCCCCTTCTCCACTTTTGCTGAAATCTTATAGGCTAACGCCAGCTGGAGACAGCTGGCCAATTGACGCGAATATGCAAATACTGGCAGGACCGCGGGAAGTATAAATTGCATGGGCGCGATACGTGTGCATGCCCCCCGTTGAGGAGACCACCGCCGCGCACCTGTGCCCATCGTCGTCTGCGCTGGGTTCGGACCGCAGCTTGCCGTCCAAGCCATGCAGATTTATGGCCCACCAGGCCGTAAGGCCTACGGAGCGGCAGGGGAGGCAGCCTCAGCTCTCCATGCCATGGCTATACTCCAGGTATTCCAGGCAAAGCTGCTCCAGTCCCTAGATGGCGTCGCCTCTGTGGACGCTGACGTCATCCGGGATCTCCGCTCAGCAACTGACCTCGCGCTGATGGGCACTGGCCGCTCGATGGGGTTCCTGGTCATCCTCAATAGGCACCTATGGCTCACATTAACTGACCTGAAGGACGCGGACCGGAAGACGCTCTTGAACGCTCCGATTACTCCCTCTGGCCTCTTTGGTGATGCCGTGGAGTCGGTCACGGAGCGTTATTCGGAGACGCACAAGCGCGCCAAGGCCTGGGACTGCGTGTAAACATGCAGAAAAGCGTGTTCACACCGAGTCAGACCATAACATATCTAGGTGTATGTTTGAACTCGGTGACGATGCGAGCCTGTCTCTCCCGAGAGCGCATGGAGTCAATATCATCGTCCCTGTGCCGTTTCAGACCGGGCAGGTCTGTGTCACTGAGGGAATTTCAGAGGCTACTGGACTGATGGCAGCAGCTTCTTCAGTGTGCCATCTGGGTCTACTGCATATGCGGCCGCTGCAGTTTTGGCTGAAAACCCGAGTCCCTCCGAAGGCGTGGTCTTCTGGCCACAAGCGCATTACGGTTACTCACAGTTGCGTCCGCACTCTGAGACCATGGAGCAACCCAGAGATGTTCAGCTCAGGAGTCCCTCTGGGTATCGTGACACAACGCACCGTGGTCTTGACGGACGCGTCAACCTCAGGCTGGGGAGCAGTGTGCTTGGGCATGCCGGCCTCAGGTCTGTGGTCAGAGTCGCAGAAAAAGTGGCACATAAACCGTCTGGAGTTGAAGGCGGTATCTTTGGCCCTCGAAGCCTTTCGGTCGCAGTTGGAGCAGCAACATGTACTGATTCGAACCGACAACACGTCTGTGGTTTCGTACATAAATCGCCAGGGCGGCGTGCACTCCAGAGCTCTGTTCAAACAGGCAGCGAGTCTCCTGCTATGGGCAGACCGACACTTTCTCTCCATAAGAGCGGCGCACATCCCCGGTCTCCTGAACCGCGGAGCGGACATGCTTTCGAGGAATGGGATCCCTCAAGGAGAGTGGAGACTTCACCCCGGATCGGTTCAAATGATTTGGGATCGGTTCGGGAGGGCAGAAGTCGATCTGTTCGCCACGAGCGAGAACACGCACTGTCAGACGTTCTTCTCGCTATCTCGCTCCCCTCTGGCGGGGGATGCCCTGACATCGCACCTGGCTGGAAACCAGGCTTTACGCGTTCCCTCCGGTGAAGATTCTGCCTACGGTATTATGCAAAATCAGAGAGGAGAAAGCATCTGTGATCCTCGTGGCCCCGAACTGGGCGAATCAGCCCTGGTTCGCGGACATGAGGGAGTTATTGGTGGCCCCCCCATGGGAGATCCCCCTCAGGAGAGACTTGCCATCTCAAGCGAACGGCACGATATAGCACCCCAGCCCCGAGCTGTGGAACCTTCATGTGTGGCCGCTGCGGGGACTTTTAACGAGCGAGACACCCTGCATTCACGAGTGCTGAGTACTCTCTCTGAGGCGCGCGCCTTCTACCAGGCGTCTCTATGCTTTGAAATGGGGAGTTTTCTCAAAATGGTGCCAGGACATCGGTGTCGATCCGGGTAACTGTTCCGTGTCGGATGTTCTGCGCTTCCTTCAGCACAGAATGGATAAGGGGAGTTTGCCGTCCACGCTGAAGGTTTATGTGGCCTATATTGCTGCCTTTCATTCCCCGGTTGACGGGCAGTCGATCGGTAAGCACTCACTGGTGATCAGTTTTCTCAGGCGAGCTAGGAGATTATGCCCTTCACGGCTGCCTTCAGTACTGCCGTGGGACTTAGCCCTGGTTTTGAGGGCCCTGTCTCTACCACCGTTCGAGCCGCTAGGCTCTATCGCGATTAAGTATGTCTATACAGGACTTATGTCTTGCTGCTGGCTGGTCTTCTCAGAACACATTCACCAGGTTTTATAAGTTGGATGTACCCTCTGTGCCGTCTCAAGTGCTTTCGGTGAGTTGAGGCTTTCTCATGTGTTAAAGGAGAACTCCGGTCAATTTTAACATTGAGCTCATTTTTTTGTACATTTGGAGTGCTGTCAGTACAGAGAACGACAAAAATTGGTGTTGCCTACACCGTGTTATCCTCTTTTTAAAATTTAGTCGATTGTCGAGTTCACGCGCATAGGTTTAGTTACCTATGATCACGCGCGTGAACTCGACAATCGACTACTGTGGACTTCGACCGAAAACAGAATGTAAATACAGGTATGTGCGCTGGCTGAATTAACATCACTTTTATTCATATCTTTCACATCTACTGCAGTCAGATTCTCCCGTGTTCACTCTGAAGGAATCACTCACATGGCTGGGCACTTGTAATGACACATAAAGGATGTTAAGAGGCTAAAAGCAGGTTTAAAACTTGCCCCATTGAAGTCAACAGGGTGCAAATTTTAAAAAGAGGATAACACGGTGTAGGCAACACCGATTTTTGTCGTTGTTCTCTGTACTGACAGCACTCCAAATTTACAAAAAAATGAAAATTGACCGGAGTTCTCCTTTAAGCTTGCAGTAGTTAACTTATTGCTAACTCTGTGATTATGACTTATGAGCATATGTCTCTATGGCAGTAGTGTCATTGTTGCTAACTCTGTGTTATAATTATGCAGCTGTCACCACAATGCTGTCTACACTGTGTTAACTCATGCTATTGTGTTGTGTCTGCCCTGAACATTCAGCGCAGCCTTCCTATTTCATTGCGTTGGGATATGCAAATTTTGACAAGGTGTAAGCATGCGCGCTATTGGCCTATGGCTGTAGGAACTGTCTGTCTCGAGTGGTGTAGCTTGACTATGTTGGGTTACCTCACTGCTCTCGCGGCGGGATTTTATACAGTTCCCATATACGTCACACAACGTAATGTCAAAGTTACCGCCTCGATAGGGAACATCTCCGGTTACTATCGTAACCTCGGTTCCCTGAGAGGCGGGAACGAGACATTACGTTAGCCGCCGTACTCGCTTGTTCGGCTGTATTGGGTTAGCTATGCGCACTGTGATTGGCTCATTGTGTTTGGGGGCATGGCTTAGCCATAGGTCAATTGAATTGGGACAGCCTTCATCGCGCCGCGGTGACGCAATCGGCCTTCAAATACGGCCTTCGGAGGATGCAGCCTTCACATTGGGACACAGCTTTTATTTCACTAATTTAAGACTGCACAGTCTGCTCTTATGAGGATACTCGACAAAATGGACATTTTGGCATAATTGCTTGTGTTAGTGTTCGTTCAACTTCAAGCCAAAAGAGAACTCGATCAATTTGTCTTGGCTTGAATGGTTTAAAATCATTTGTATGAATAAAAGCGCATCATATAATGTAACGCCAGCCAAAGGATGACAGAAAAAACGGATTCTGCGTTAATTGCCTTAAATATTTACCACTTAGTCTTCTCCTCCCATTTCTACCAGTGATGCTTGTTCATCTTCCCGCGGCCGCGTGTACTTCCTGGGCAGATGTCAACAGCGCAACTGGGTTGTAGGTTGCCAGGTTGAGCTCACAAATGGGTTGAAATTTGTAAGATGTGTTGATTGTGTGAGTAGGGTGCGTTTCATACAAGATCTGGAAACTGACAACCTTGGAATAATATATTGATGATGTGATTATTCATATAACGAGGTTTGGGCCATACAAACTGTACTGGGACATACTGACTGTCATCGCCAGTGGCCCATGCATATCGACTGTCACTAAAAATCAGTGGTAAAACGTGAGGAAATGCTAGATTTTTTTTTTATAGCTGACAAATTTAAAGTCTAATGAAATACACTGACACCTTATTTTTGTCCTTTCAAAAGTAACTGAATGCACTGCTACGTATATTAGCCTACAGTAATCATAACTGTATTTAAAACATATAAATGTACATGCATATGTATAATTATGTCATTATAAAATATATATTTGTTTATATACACACTATAAATGCATATATGTGACCCTGGACGACAAAACCAGTCACATGGGTCAATTTTTTTTTTAATTGAGATTTATACATCATCTGAAAGCTGAATAAATAAGCTTTCCATTGATGTATGGTTTGTTAGGATAGGACAATATTTGGCAGAGATACAACTATTTGAAAATCTGGAATCTGAGGGTGCAAAAAAATCTAAACATTGAGAAAATCGCCTTTAAAGTTCTACATTTATGTTCGCGATTGTGCTGCATTCATTCACTAAAATAAATGTTTTACATATTTACAGTTGGAAATTTACAAAATATCTTAGTGGAACATGATCTTTAGCCTACTTAATATCCTAATGATTGGCATTGGATTTTTTGCATAAAAGATACAATACAATACAATACAATGTATTGTTGGCTATTGTCACAAATATACCCGTGCGACTTGTGACTGGTTTTGAGATCCAGGGTTTTATTTGAAAATAATTAATTTTTAATTTTTAAAAAACAAAAAAACGTTCCGTACATATCCTTGATCTACACGCCCCCTAAAACCACATAATAAAGATGGACAGTGACATATAAATTTGCACAAATTAAGCATACAGTACGTTCCATACAATTTGAGGTATTATCGAAATATCTAAATTTTAATAACGAGTGATTATTTAACAAAAGGCAAGTAAAACGGTCAGGGTTACATTTTAGACACACACACACACACCTCTGAAGCGATAGTCCACCATTCTCCAGTTGAATGGTTGCTACACACACATAGTTTAGATGTGTCCGTGGTTGATGGCCAACCGCCCACAGCCAGAGTCCAGCCCGGGCAGCATCGCGGGGAAAGATGCACTGGAACTTTTGCACAACAAACGCGCGTCCCATCATTGCCTCTCTCATCTACTACACATCATAGTTTGACATGTCTGTCATTGGAAAGTTCCACGTGGTGTCATGAATAATTAAGAGCAAGTGTCTTCTCATTGTATAAGAAAACTCAGTCTCATGAATAATTATGAGACACCGATGAGTCATCAAAGTACTATAGTGCTCTGTGGACACGGTGAAGATTTTAAACCCGGAAGATGAAAATAGCGGGAAAAAACTACTATTAAATCTAACAGATGCTAACATTGTCTTCAATGGTGTTCAACACACATACCTCTGTTAAAATCTCAGAAAATTTGGTTTAGGGTTTCATGACCCTTTAAGTCATTTAATATCACCTGAACTGTATAGGGTTACCATCTTTATTCCAGACATGGAACAAACTGTTCCAAATCCGGTCGGGATTTCTAAAATGTCTTGGCACACAATAAAAGTGGGATCAGTAGTTTTTGAAAAACACTTTTGGCCAATGTTTATTTGAAATCACCAAAACAAACATGCCCCTGCCCTACCCCAAAATGATCTCGCCCCTAATTTCTTACGTACGCGACCGTAACCCAGGCAACGACTATGGCGGAATCTGCTGTACCTGCAGGCCAAGGGTAAGTGAAAGCAATGTGTTACTATAGTAATCCATTAGTCCAATCATTTTAAGCCAAAATGGGGGTCAACCTAGGGGGGGTTACAAATGGGGGTCAATTGCAACAGAAGCAAACTCAACTGATTTTGTATCCTCAATATGTCCTGAGTAAGGAAAAAAAAAGCCCCAAAGAATCCCATTAGGGGAAAGTTTCGAAAAAGACTTAAATAGCCTATTCATGCGCCTATTCTTTTCTCATGTGAATAGGCTAAAATGTTTAACCTTTAGATTTCACTATTAAAATTACTGAGTTGATTACTTACATTAAGACAAACAAAAAATGTATTACAAGTTTTTTTTAAATTGTTTGGTAACATGAGCAAACCGTGTATAATAATGTATGTGCTAATTTGCATAAATAACACAATATATCTAAATATTGGATATAACTAGGTGAAAATGTCTTGTAGAAACTTGTTGACATCTTACTATAAAAGACTATAAGAGGCAAACAAATGTCACCATAAGGGGCAGAGATTCAATCATTCATTCAAGGTCCACTCAACTGTCAATCAACTGTCATTAAGCTGTCACTCAGACAAAGAAGACTGCCCTCGCTGATGCCATCTGGAAACTTGTTGGGCCAGATGTTCCAGCAGAAAATGTGGTCGATGGCAGCCAGTACGTCTTGGATGGTGGAGCACTTCTTAAACGCATCCCATGGTCCCAGGAATCTACTTACAAAGACATATGCCACCAATACACAGAGTATGTAGGGAAGAAGTATGGCAAGGCTGTAGTGGTGTTTGATGGTTATCAAAGTAACAACACGAAGGATATGACACACCAGTGATATGATACAGTGACATTTACAGCCGACATGACGCTCAAAATGAAGAAGGAAGAGTTCTTGGCAAACAGGCAGAACAAACAGCAATTCCTTTCCATGCTAAGTGGAGAGACAGAAGACAAACTGAGACCTACCATGCCTCAGGAGATGCTGATCTGTCGATGTTGTGGCAAATTCATAGTTCTTTTCGGTTCAGGTCTCAAAGAAGTTTCTCAGAGTCGAGGTTCCAGGTCAGAAGAATTAACTTTATTGACAAGCAACAAAGTGAGAAGCCGGCTGGCCATCCGGACATCTAAAGTTATAATGGCCAGTGTTCATGTCTTATACTTTTTCTTATCGCTAGGTGCCCAATGGGCACCCTCAAATCTATCTCTTCCCCTCTGTCACGCCTGGTGACCTTGGCACAGTTAGACATGTCTCCTCTATTGGTCAAACCTCACATAATGGTGCTGTGTTTCATACAGTATTTCGACACTCTGCATGTCTGGGTATTTTTCCATTCTCTCATCTTTTTCAGACCTATTTTTTCATGCTTGTCATTTTCATTGCATCATACTTAGACATGAATCAAGGAAAATTCTCCAACATCGATTGTGCAGAAAGCTGTGCAGTGTGCTACTATCAAGAAAACTGTGCTAATAGGGGATGACACAGATCTCTTAGTCCTTCTCTGCTACCATGCAAGCATGGATTCCCATGATCTGTTCCTGAGTCAAGGAAGAACACAAAGAAGCCTCACATGTGGAACATCAAGGCTACAAAAGAATGGCTCGGCCCAGACATATGTAAGCATATCTTGTTCTTACACGCAGTTCTGGGATGTGACACTACATCTCGCCTTCATGGGATCGGGAAGGGAGCATCGCTCAAGAAATTCAAAGAAAGTGACATGTTTCGAGAGTAACCCAAGGTGTTCTATGTAGCAACACTGGGTTGTACATTAATATTAATATTAGCTCAAATGATCTATAGGGAATTTTAATCATTAATCATGAATATGATTAATATTTTGCATTTTACAGTTACATTAATTTATTCGAAGTTGAAAATAGATCGATTTGTATATATGAATAATCAATCACAACGAATTATAATTCATCATTCATATATCAAAAATCCTATTTCAGATCGATTATGAGATAACCCTTAATGGAAAATTAATGTAATTATCGAACAGTTGTCTGTCCCGCAAACGACCATAAGATTAACTTACTAACCTTCTCAATAAAGTTATCACTTCTTATAATTTCAGAAAGGAATAGCTTCTGGCCATGAAACCATTCCTTTTGTCCTTATAAAATTTAGGTTACTAAACCATAATCAAATTGTAAAGCCTGTAGCTAGATCAAACATTTCAGGGACTCGTAATGTGAGAATTATAGACAGGATCAATCAAGTATATATGGAATTTTAATAATTGGACTAATACATTGAACTAAGGAATACAAAATACTACAATTTACACAAGTAAATATGTATGTACAGGACACGTAAACAAAATACAAGACTAAACGAATAACGAAAATGAAGGAGAGAGAGAGGATGGGAGAGTGAGCGAGAGAAAGTGAAAGCAAAAGACCATCTGAAATGATCACAGTAAACTAAATCACAGACAGTAACCTTTTGAAAGACAACAAGGAATCAAATCACATTAAAGTTCAATAAACTTATCTTGCAAGATGGTTCTCTTTGTTGCTGAAGACGCAAAGTCGTGCGTGCGTCGTTAGGAGCAATGTGCGTGTGTTTCCTTAAGAAAACAGGGCTCGCGCTCTCGTGTCTTCCGGTGAGCGCGGTCGCGGGATTTTCAAAAGAGTCTTTCTCTTTGAGTTGAAGTTGCCTGCTGCGTTTGCTTCGTTGAGTCCGAAGACGAAAATAAAGAAAAGACGTAAAGAAAAAGAAAAACGGAGAACGCTCCCAAAAGGGAGCCATATGGATCTTCTCGCTGACGAAGAGCGTTCGTGAAAGTGCTCCGAGTTTCCGAAGGGGAGAGAGAGAGAAACAGGCAAGTTCCGTCTTTTGAGGGAATCCCGTCCCCGCCCCATTTTACGGGAAGGGCAAACCATCTGTCGAGATTTTTCGAGCGGGAAGATTCCTGTGTTTGTTGGGAACAGCCTCTTGGCTTGAATTACAGTGAAGTTTGACTTGAGCCTTTCGGCTCCAGAAATACGAAATGTGTCAAACAATGTACATTACTGCATTCTGCTATCGAAATTCGACTCTGTTAGATTGCGAGGATTACAGAGATATGAAACTTGTCATAGGAAGATTGTAGGAACACCAAGTTACATAAGATATGCATAATTACACACATTTAAGGTTTGTTCACACGACTATCAAGCCCTGATATCGGCTACTATGACACGGGAAAATCAAATCCATGTTTATACATTTCTTAAGTGGTTATAGAAATAGAAAATGTAGGATTTAAGTAGGAGTAAAGATTAACACTTTAATTCTGCTCCACTGCCAGAATCTCAGTGAGATTCCTGGCTTGCTGACATTCCATTAAGGTCATAAAACAGCAAAGTGGGGGGGGAAGGCAATTGCCAGAGAGTTCTTAAACTAAACACTTTTGATTCAAGATTACACATTAGAAAACTACACCTCTATTATAAAGCAAAACTAATCACACATGCATAGTGTAATTGTACATATATCAAAAAGAATATCTCTAAGTTCTAAGTTAAACACAAAGGATGTTTGTGTGTGTGTGGGGGTGTGATGTCACGTAGCAGAAGAAAGTTTTGTTATCTCTTTGGTGCAGAGAGGAATGTTAGTTTCAGGTTCTGGAGTGTCTCTGAGGTGCAATTGGTGTCGTAAAAGTCCATTTGCTCCAGTCTCTCTGGAGCCTGGCGTATGATTTGCAATTTTGAAGTCAGGAGGTTACAAGCTCTGGTAAGCTTAGCAAAGAACGTTTTGGACAGGAATGTGCTTAGAAAACACAGAGTCCGAATTGGTTAATTCAGAATCAAACGAACGAATGATTCAAATAGCCCAGTCGCTACAGTCCCCCTTTCCGTAGGATGAAGTCCCTGCGTGGACATCATCGGACGGCAATCATCACGATGGGCAGATGACAGGTGAATCATGATGGTCGTGTAGCAGGTGGATCATGATGGGGGAAGGCAGGTGGTTCTTGGAGCTGAGGCTTCAGCTCGATGAGGTTTGGCGTGGTCTCTGACTTGACACCCCCTTTCCGGGGATTCCGTCTGAAACCTTTGGACACTGCTTTCGTGAGCTTGGCTGTATCGCATCTCGTTGAGTCTTCTGGACAGGATGGAGGCCAACCTAGTGTTAGGATGTGGCTAATTAACTGCAGAGGTGCACAGCCCAATGTAGGCGGCGGTCCCGGCTTGGACCGCAGATGAAGTGTTCAGAACAGGTCGTCGAGACAGTGCTCGGAGGGCTGTGTTGACAGGAGCAGGGTCAGTGAGTTGGGACCCCCTTTTCTCAATCCAGAGTTCCAGTCCTGGATTCAAGGTGAAGTTGAAGTTCTTGGAGGATGGGAGTTTCAGTGCTGTCTGGTACTCTTTGCTGGGAAGCTGGTACCATGTCAGGCCATCAAGGTGTAGGATGACACCTTTCGGTACTTGAAGTCCCATTTTCTGGTTGAGCATGTTGACACGGCTGGTTGTGTCATGCTGGTCGTGAGTGACAGTGGCGGTGTGCACAGGTGTGTTAGCACGCCACCTTTCACCCGCAATCTCCGCTTGTGTGTTGGTGACTTTGCTGACCAGGGAGTGCAACCCGTAGATTTCTTCAGCGTTGTCTCTGAGTAAGGGTTTGCTAAGGCAGAGATAATGAATGTCTTTGGTCATAGTACACAGGTTTGGAGCTGAGTACAGTTGTGTGTCGCTGTCGTGGTAGGCCACCACGTCTGGAGGGCTTATCTTGATGTGGGTGTTGTTTTTCCAAAACCTCGGGATCGACGCAGAGTGAGATGGCGCTACCCAGAGAGTAGGCCAGGTGTATTTGTAGAGGGTCAGCTGGCATGTTGACGGCGGAAGCCAGCACAGTTAGCACGAGGCTTGAGGGTATCAGGTGCGGTAGGATTACGCCTGTGGCTAGGCTGTCACTGGAAGAGTTAACCTCCCACAGCATGTCTGTCGTTAGCGCTGTAACCAGCTGAGTCTGGACAAGGTCACTCTGTAAGACAGTAAGCAGTGGCTTCATGGAGTTTGCGGTCTGGTTCGCTGCATTTACACTGGGCATACCAATGTTAAACAGAGTTCTGGCGGCAGCTACGACTCGGAGCAACACTCCCAGGAGCCATCTGGAGTGGTGGTTGGTGCTTAGGAGTCCCGATTGTGCGACAGTCACTTTCTTCAGTTGGTTGAGCATGTGTTCGACCTTGGCCTCGGCATGAGAGAGGGTGTCCTCTGTCCATTGGGCACTTGCCCAGATGTATTGGGCTGCGGAGCTGGGGTAGTGTGCTCTGTAGCCCGGGCAGGGCTGGATGAGTCGAACATGCACTTGCTGGGTGTAGGTCCTGCCGTCGGTGATCTGGAGTCTCGGTTGTTCTCTCGGTGGCAGCTGTCCTCTGGTTGGCTGACAGTACAGCATGGCGAACCACAGCAGCAACCTGGTACAGACAACAGGGAGAGAGAGAGAGAAAGGGGAGGAAGAAGCCCGCAAGGGTTGTCTTTGATTGGACAGGGCAGTCTTTTTACTTTGTGGGCGGCGACTAGGTTTAGTTCGCCTTGGCCCATGTTTTGCCACATCTTGCTGTCGGCTTGTCGCTTGCTTCAGTGTCTCGTCAGTGGCTCTGGTGCTGCGGTGAGCAGCGCATGATGCGTCATGGAAATACATTGGCAGTATATCCCCCTTTGTGCGCCGTGGCATTACAAGCCTTGGCATTGTGATGTCAGTCGGTGCACAACTCCGAATGTTGTTCTGTTTACGCAGCATGTGCGTGGTGTCATGCAGTGGTCTGAGGCACTGGTTGTCAGTGAGGTCAGATGGCATGCAAGGGTGGTTGGAGGGGTTTGAGAGGTAGGCATTTAAAGTCTTTATGTAGATGTCAGAAGCCCGCATGTCCGTTATGGTTGTCTTTGCAAACAGCGGAGCCAGCGTAAGCGGCTCTGAGGTAGGCAGTTGAGCTTGTAAAGGTCTTATGCTGTGTGTAATCTTCACTTTCTTTAGGGTGGGTGGGTGGGTTGAAAGTGGCCACAGCTTGTTGTTTAGTGCGCCGGGCTTGGCGATGGCTTGAGTGAGGTCATGTCGCTGCAGGTCAGTCATGACCTTGAGGCAGCAGGTGTCAAAGTCTTTGGTGGGCTGTAAGGTGCAGGGTAGCGGATTCGAACCTTCAGTTGGTGCTGAGTCTGTGTCTTCATGGCTGGCTGTGGGAGTTCCCATGAACTCTGTGGCCTGAAAGTCTGGCTCTGCGGAAGTTCCCGTGACCTTTGTGACCTGACTGTCTGGCTGTGACTGGAGGGAGTGAAGTTCTCGTACTTGAGCCCAGACCTTGAGCTGTTTCAAGTCCAGTAACGGTTCAAAGAGATCTAGAAGGTCTCTGCCGATGAGGAACGGAAAAGTGTCCATTTTTTAGATGAACACTGGATGGACTAGACTCAAAGGACCAATTGTTAGGTGAATGTGAGCTACCTGTTCGAGCCGGATGTCATGTTGACAGTATGACTGTACGTTCAGTTCGCAAGTTTGAGGTGTAAGAGTTCGGTCTTGTCTCTTAGCTTCAAATTGGAGTCTTTGGAATAGTTGAACTGAAATTATCGTAATGTCTGATCCTGTGTCGATCAAGGCTTCCATGCTCACTTCCTTTTCCAACGTGATGTTCAGGTACAGTTTTCGGCCTGTGCCCTTTTCAATGAGGTTGCCCAGGAACATTGGCATCGGGGCAGGTGTAACGGTCGGTGGGTGGTTAGGACCGGTCTCGTGTAGCTTGCTGCGGAGGCAGTTAGCCAAAACAGCATTTCCTGGTACCTTGGGATTGTGGTACCTGGTTTGAGGAAGTGTGCTGTTTCGTTCAGGGTGTGCAGCTGTCAGCTGTGGAGCTTGGGTGATGCTGTCACCTTGTAATGTGACAGTTAGCTCTGTGGTCTGTGGCTGACAAGCAGTGTTCTGGGTGCTTGGTACCGGTCTTATGCTTAGACATAAGATGTCGGGCTCGTCCTTCTTGTCTTTCTTGCGACGTTTCTGGTGAAGAAGCTCTTTCAGCACCCTTAGGATCTCTGCTGTCTCAGACGTGGCTGCACTGTGGTTATCTGATGTGAGCTCAGGCTTGAGCTTACCAGTGTCGTGTCGAGAGTGGTTCCACTGCCGGTTGTCTGGGCTTGGTGTCCTGGACGGTGGAGATCGGCTCTTCTTGGGTCGCCAGCCGGCTTCCCAGAATCTTTCAGAGCGCTCGCTCTGGTGCTTTGGACGAGCGCCACCGCGATTGTGTTGCCCTCTGCTGGCTTGGAACGGTCTTGACTCTCTGTAAAAAGGTCTGTGACTGTGGTGTTGTTGTGCGCCCTCTAAAGTCAGCTCTGAACAGTGCTCAGAGACAGAATAGATTGTGGGGTTTTTCACAGTCTTTTCAGAAATAGTCTTTTGCTTGGTGTAAGCTTTATGGGCTAGTTCTCGCAGCTGTTGTGTAGACATGCTACGTGGGCACGCGGCCACGCCCAAATGGTAACTTAAAGTAGGATGTAGGTTTCTGAGGAACAGAGTCTTAAAGTTGATGTCCTGTTCCATCCCGGGCTCATTCCGTGCTCCGAAGAAGGCTTGTCGGAGTCGGTTGTAGTAGATCTGGGGGTGTTCACGCCGACCTTGCTTGAGGTCTACAGCAGCGATGAAGCCTTGATCGGAGTCTGGATCAGAGAATTCACGGATCAAAGCTTGCCGTAATTGTTGGAAGTCCGTTTTGACGGTCTCAGGTTGGCGGTCTAGGAAGCTACGAACATCACTGCTAGCCGTTATTCTTAACAGATACAAATTGTCCCAAGCTGTCACGTTGGCGACAGTTTGCACGTGAAAGTCAATATCTCTTAAATAAGCATGAACGTCACGACCTCCTGCAGAATCTGGATCGAACATAGGAATGTTTCGAGCTAGCTTGTCAAGTTCTCGGGGGGCCGTGCCGTGGTAAGTGGCATGGGTTTTCTGGAAGGGTCCTCCCCCTTTCGCTGCTGACAGGTGTTCTTGAAAGCTGGCTGGTGATGTCTTGAGCCGTGGGCTTACATCTCCCTTTTTAGCTCTGGTTTCTTGGCTGAAAGGGTTGGGGTGGCTGGCCGGGAGAAACTCTGTGATGTGTGTTTCTCCGTTCCAGCCACTCTGCAGTCTGTAAGAATGTCTCAGTTCTGCATGAACAGTGTCAAGTTCATCTTGGAGCTCGTCTCTCTGCAGAGTAAGCTCACCGATTTTAGCTCGGGCCGCTTGCAAGTGTTTTTCGCAGGCCCTGGCTTTTGCGTCTGTTTCTTTTAGTTCAGTCTCGGCTCTCCGTAGGAGAGCGTCACTTTGTTGGAGTTTTTCGTTGAGTTCTTTTCTGGTTTCTCTCTCCAACTGTTCTCTTTGGTCTGTGTCGAGGCGCAGATCTTGCAGGGCATTTCGAAGTCTTTCTACTTCTTTCTGTAGCTCTGGATCTGTGGCATCCTCTTTCTCGCGCTGGTTCTGGGTCTCGAGGAGGAGCTGATCTAGGCGACTCTGGGTTCGGGCCTGGTCCTTCCGGGCCTCCTCCGCTTGAAGCTTAAGCGTTGCGGCTTGCTGCTCCAGGTCGATGTTGCTCCGTTCGCTGTGCCTCGCCTGGACGACGACGTTGTGGGCGACGCTGCTGACGATCCTGGCCCCGTCTTTGTAGTTGTAGCTTTGGGTAGGATCGTGTGTTATCAGTTCATCTAGCTCGGTGTCCAGTTGCGTTTGGCTCAGATGCTGCAGGTCACTGGCGTCCTTGGCTAAGTGCTCCCGACGGACCGCGGGACTGGATGCACGGGACATATTGGCTTCACTGTAGGCGAGAGAAGCACAGCACACACACAAAGAGACCAATGCAAGTTCGTTCTAAGGTTAATGAGCTATACTCATACGGGCTATGCCGTTTATGAGAATTTTGGGCTAACTGATGCACAGTTAGACAGTTAGCGGAGCCAACTGACTTGGGTCTAAGGACCCGAACTAGAGATTTGACAGGCAGTAGCCTCGCGGGTCACGTGATGACACCGGCTGCTTGGTTTGTCGCCCTATTATTTAGCTTCTTTGGTGGCTCTCATAGGTTACTTGTCTCTAGGTGAAAATGAAAGAAACAAATCACAACCGAACAAAGGATAGAAAAGACTGAGGTAAAACAAAACACTAGTGATGACTAGGTCTGAAATTAAATAAACAGAATAGTAACACAGTATGTGTTAGGGAGAATAAGGAGGCCTAAGCCTGCTGCTAGGGTTTAAGATAGGGCCAACAGGTGAGTGGGGCTATCGGGGTAGAAAACCTAGGAAGATGGTGTGGCTTAGAGAAGAGATGGGCCAAACACTTAAAATATCCGGGAGATATCTAGTGTTCTGTGGCTTATAGTAAGTGGAATGGGTTTTACTAAATTTAGTTTACCTGCGGTGAATTGCGGCCACTCAGGTGGAAACCAGTGGCTCGGTCAACCTCTCCGACGGTTCTCCAACACTTGACCGCAGTGCTCTCGGGCAACCTCGTCTCTCGGAACCACGGTGTGCCCACTCAAACCACTTGCGACTTTAAACACAAAGTGGCAACGCCAAGGTGTCAATCATCAGACGGCACGGAAAGATTGAGTTTTCCTCGGAACTCTCCTTTCGGAGTGGTCCTTTCAGCAGACCCCAGTTCGAGTGATTGTCTCAAAATTGCCTTGTGTGTCGCTGACGTTGACTTAACCTTTTGGCGGGCCAAATTGCTGATGTCGGGGTGGCGTGCCACAACCGGAGGTACGAGATTCGGAAGAGTCCGAGACACACGGCCAGTGCCAGGTAGCGTCGGACAGATGACCTCGCCTGCAGGAAACCACCAGCGATGACTGTCAAGTCACCACGGGATCACTAAGTGCTTACCTAAAATACACACGAAGAGATGAACAAGTGAACTTAAAGGGGATTAAGTTGTTTTCAAACCAAATTGAGTAATTAAGTAGGCAGCAATAGAAATCAAAGGCTTTACTAAATAATAATAAAACAAAAAGGGAATTATGATAATGATTGTAATTATCAAAATAACCTAACCCAAAAGAGAGAGGAAGGAACAAGATAGAAATAAAATAATAGAATAAAAATAAAAATTGAAAATCAAAATCAAAATGAAATGACAGGAGGTACCCAGGAGAAGAGGGAGGCCGCAGTAGTGGGTTTTCACCACAAGGGGGCGTGCTCCCTCTCTGTGCTCAACCTGGCAAACCGAAAACTTAATTCAAATTCAAAATTCAAAATTTGAAATAAGCATGCAAGGACATGTAAAAATCGGAATGATATCCTATAATAATCCAGATACACTAAAGTATCAGTCCTATTTATAAAAATAATCAGGAGAGAAAGGCGATATAAAAGAGTGAAAGGAGGAAAATAGTGATGCCGACTTAGTATCCACAAGGCCACACGATGGTACTGTTTCCTCCAAGTGGATATCAGTGGCTGAATAGACAACTCAATTTAAATTTAAAATTCAAACGTTTAAATCAAATTTAAATGAGCATGTAAAGAAAATGTAAAAGGAGAACTCAGAATAATATCCCATAATAATTAATGGTAACAGTGAAGTCTCATCAATAATTATAAAGATAATCAAAAGAGAAAAGTGGAAATAAACAATTCCCGACAGGATTTGAAGAGAGAGAAAAGAGAGCTGAGTGAACCGACCTAGAGGGAGGCGGCCACTAGGTGCCGTTGTTTCCCCTACGTGAATGGCTGGGATTTAATCTAAGTTTTAATTCAAATCTGGTTTGAACCAAACTCAGAGTAAATGTATCAGTCAAAAGCAGGAAAATTTGTCAAACATGAAATAACATTTGCACAAGCCAAGCTGTAAATGCGAATAGTTATTTAGAGTTTAGACATTAATTCACCGGGAAATGAATTCAGCCGTAATTGGAGACTGCTAAACACAAAGGACTCCCTCTGGTGTTTAGTCAGTGGAATTACAACCGCTTCACTGTGATTTTAAATCTAAGAGCGTTCAGATCGCGTAACGCGCTGATTCTCTACAATAAATCACAAACTAGACAGAGGTCTCGGCGGACCTTTTGGTGCTATTAATACTGCACAGGAGAGTATGGCGGGGTTTCTTCGCCGCAAATACTCAAATGTGGACAACAGGAATTTTCCGTCTGTTGCTAGACTCCCATATTACACACTTATCAAAATAGCACTTATGATTTGTGTATTTAGGTTTTCGATTGATTAGCTAGGTCAATGTTAACCAGGAGTTTACCGTTTTGTTGAATATCACTGGACTAACCACGAATTCAATAACGATAGCATGCATGCAAGGCCCATATTACTGAAAGAGGAATCTCGCTCAATTCAGATTTATTAATACCGGTTATACGCACGTGAGAATTCTTCATTCACAGCGATTTACAACAAATATTAGAAATGTCTCCACTGCGGAGCGATTCTTTCGTCTCTAACAGGACATTTGTAATATTAAATACTGCAGTGTACGTAGCATTTAACAGTGCTAAAATTGTCTAGGCATATTTTAGCAACTTGTTAAAATGTAACGTTAGGCCTACTGACTTCGGCTTTTTGCCTTGGTCAGTTAGGAGTGAGTTCGCGTTTGCGACTTATCTCACAATTTCATAATTTCATAAAATGTGTGCACAAAAATTATTAATATTCATAAACAGATTGAAACTGAATTGCTCATAAAACAAAGTTTGAAATGCGTCGCGTATCTCCACCAAACTGTAACCGCACTGGGTTGTACATTAATATTAATATTAGCTCAAATGATCTATAGGGAATTTTAATCATTAATCATGAATATGATTAATATTTTGCATTTTACAGTTACATTAATTTATTCGAAGTTGAAAATAGATCGATTTGTATATATGAATAATCAATCACAACGAATTATAATTCATCATTCATATATCAAAAATCCTATTTCAGATCGATTATGAGATAACCCTTAATGGAAAATTAATGTAATTATCGAACAGTTGTCTGTCCCGCAAACGACCATAAGATTAACTTACTAACCTTCTCAATAAAGTTATCACTTCTTATAATTTCAGAAAGGAATAGCTTCTGGCCATGAAACCATTCCTTTTGTCCTTATAAAATTTAGGTTACTAAACCATAATCAAATTGTAAAGCCTGTAGCTAGATCAAACATTTCAGGGACTCGTAATGTGAGAATTATAGACAGGATCAATCAAGTATATATGGAATTTTAATAATTGGACTAATACATTGAACTAAGGAATACAAAATACTACAATTTACACGAGTAAATATGTATGTACAGGACACGTAAACAAAATACAAGACTAAACGAATAACGAAAATGAGGGAGAGAGAGAGGATGGGAGAGTGAGCGAGAGAAAGTGAAAGCAAAAGACCATCTGAAATGATCACAGTAAACTAAATCACAGACAGTAACCTTTTGAAAGACAACAAGGAATCAAATCACATTAAAGTTCAATAAACTTATCTTGCAAGATGGTTCTCTTTGTTGCTGAAGACGCAAAGTCGTGCGTGCGTCGTTAGGAGCAACGTGCGTGTGTTTCCTTAAGAAAACAGGGCTCGCGCTCTCGTGTCTTCCGGTGAGCGCGGTCGTGGGATTTTCAAAAGAGTCTTTCTCTTTGAGTTGAAGTTGCCTGCTGCGTTTGCTTCGTTGAGTCCGAAGACGAAAATAAAGAAAAGACGTAAAGAAAAAGAAAAACGGAGAACGCTCCCAAAAGGGAGCCATATGGATCTTCTCGCTGACGAAGAGGGTTCGTGAAAGTGCTCCGAGTTTCCGAAGGGGAGAGAGAGAGAAACAGGCAAGTTCCGTCTTTTGAGGGAATCCCGTCCCCGCCCCATTTTACGGGAAGGGCAAATCATCTGTCGAGATTTTTCGAGCGGGAAGATTCCTGTGTTTGTTGGGAACAGCCTCTTGGCTCGAATTACAGTGAAGTTTGACTTGAGCCTTTCGGCTCCAGAAATACGAAATGTGTCAAACAATGTACATTACTGCATTCTGCTATCGAAATTCGACTCTGTTAGATTGCGAGGATTACAGAGATATGAAACTTGTCATAGGAAGATTGTAGGAACACCAAGTTACATAAGATATGCATAATTACACACATTTAAGGTTTGTTCACACGACTATCAAGCCCTGATATCGGCTACTATGACACGGGAAAATCAAATCCATGTTTATACATTTCTTAAGTGGTTATAGAAATAGAAAATGTAGGATTTAAGTAGGAGTAAAGATTAACACTTTAATTCTGCTCCACTGCCAGAATCTCAGTGAGATTCCTGGCTTGCTGACATTCCATTAAGGTCATAAAACAGCAAAGTGGGGGGGGAAGGCAATTGCCAGAGAGTTCTTAAACTAAACACTTTTGATTCAAGATTACACATTAGAAAACTACACCTCTATTATAAAGCAAAACTAATCACACATGCATAGTGTAATTGTACATATATCAAAAAGAATATCTCTAAGTTCTAAGTTAAACACAAAGGATGTTTGTGTGTGTGTGGGGGTGTGATGTCACGTAGCAGAAGAAAGTTTTGTTATCTCTTTGGTGCAGAGAGGAATGTTAGTTTCAGGTTCTGGAGTGTCTCTGAGGTGCAATTGGTGTCGTAAAAGTCCATTTGCTCCAGTCTCTCTGGAGCCTGGCGTATGATTTGCAATTTTGAAGTCAGGAGGTTACAAGCTCTGGTAAGCTTAGCAAAGAACGTTTTGGACAGGAATGTGCTTAGAAAACACAGAGTCCGAATTGGTTAATTCAGAATCAAACGAACGAATGATTCAAATAGCCCAGTCGCTACATCTATGAACATTCAGCTTCTTCAGATGATTTAGCAGAAGCAGGAGAGAAAGCTATGGTGATTCTCTACAATGGAAGATCTACAGACACCCTGGACTCCCTCTGATATCATTGGTTCTGTGAGAAGGTGGCATCCAGTTCTAATTACATTCAGCCACAGGTCTTACCACCAACATCAGGAGCAGCAAAGTACCACAGCCTGCGAGTGTACTTACAAGTACAATAATGGAAGGGATCAACATCTGGTACATTTCAATTTTACTGAAACTCTGATTTCTGCAATAGTTCTATGTTTATTGTGTCATTTTGTATCTTGTGTACTTCATTGCTGCTGTGACATTATCAATATCTCCTACATGGGGGGTTAATAAAGTGTATTTTATCTTACAGATGGACTTTGTTATTATTATTATTATTATACATTTTATTTATAGGCGCCTTTCTTGACACTCAAGGTCACCTTACATCATCATCAACAACAATAACAATATTTAAGTAAAAACAGTGAGATACAATACAATTAAAAAAGAAAATGCAGTTGTGGTCAAAGGGAGTAAGCTATTCTAAACAAATGAGTTTTGAGTTTGGATTTGAAATGTGAGAGAGAATCAATATTACGGAGGTCCGGTGGAAGCGAGTTCCAGAGCTGAGGAGCAGAGGAGCTGAAAGCTCTACTCCCCATAGTAACAAGGCGGACACGGGGAACAGTGAAATGAATAGAAGAAGAGGATCTAAGAGTACGAGCGTGTGTGGGTATATGGAGGAGATCAAAAAGATATGAAGGGGCTAGATTATGAATGACTTTAAAAGTAAGGAGAAGTATTTTATAGTTACGGACAAATGATAGGGAGCCAATGGAGCTGTTGTAAAATAGGAGTGATGTGATGAATAGAAGGGGTACGAGTAATGATACGAGCAGCTGAGTTTTGGACCAGTTGAAGTTTATGAAGGGTTTTATGTGGGAGGCCGAATTGCAATAATCTAAACGGGAGGTGACTAAGCTGTGAACAAGAATGGCAGTGGAGTGAGGCGTGAGGAAAGGACACAGACGGTTGATGTTTCGAAGATGATAATAAGCAGACCGGGTAACATTATTAACATGAGATGTAAAAGAGAGGGTGCTATCGAAGATGACACCCAGACTCTTAACCTGAGGGGAGGGGGAGATGAAGGAGCTATCAATGGGAATAGAAAAATTATGTAGTTTGTTTAATGTTGATTTTGTACCTATAAGAAGCAATTCTGTTTTATTGCTATTTAAGGAAGTTTGAAGTGAACCAGGATTTTATGTCAAGAAGACAGGGAGTAAGGGAAGATGGTGGAAGTGTAGAATTAGGTTTGGTTGAAAGATAGAGCTGGGTGTCATCTGCGTAGCAATGGAAATTAATCTGATGTTTACGGAAGATGTAACCAAGGGGAAGAAGATGAATAATAAACAGTAGGGGCCCCAGAACAGAGCCCTGGGGCACACCTGTAATGACAGGGACTGAATGAGAGGTGAATGATTTTAACTGAATAAACTGAGTGCGGCCTGAAAGATATGAATGAAACCAGTTAAGAGGTGTGTTAGTAATTCCAATAGAGGAGAGTCTGTCTGAAAGGATGGTGTGTGAAATAGTATCGAAGGCCGCACTCAAATCAAGCAATAGAAGAATGGATAGTAAACCAGAGTCAGCCGCTAGGAGAAGGTTGTTAGTGATTTCAAGTAGTGCTGTTTCCGTGCTATGAAAAGGACGGAAACCAGACTGGAATTGTTCATATAAATTATTGTAGGAAAGATGAGTATGGAGTTGAGCAGCAACTATTTTTTCTAGAATTTTGGAGATGAATGGAAGATTTGAAATAGGACGGAAATTATTATGGTCGTTGGGATCTGAACCAGGTTTCTTAAGAATGGGAGTTACAGCAGCTGTTTTAAGAGAAGAAGGAACAATTCCAGTGGTAAGTGAAGAGTGAATGATGTTAGTAATGAGAGGGGACAGAAAAGAAACAGTGGCTTTCACAAGCACAGTTTGGAAGGGGGTCTAATCTGCAGGTTGAAGATTTGGATTTTTGAATGAGTTCATTAATTTAATTTACTGAGGGTAAGGTAAATGCTGAGAGTAGACAGGTGGGAGCAAATGAAACTGGGACAGGTGAGTTCGGACCAGAAGTAGACATAAGGTGCTGGTGGATATGTTCAATTTTTAAAGAAAAAAATGATAATATAGAATTACAAAAATCAGAGGAATACAAGTGAGGAGGAAGTGGATCCCGAGGTTTTAAGTTTGTAATGAGTGAAAAAAGGGCCTTTGAATTTCCTTCACTTGAACTGATTAAGCCAGAATAATAGGTGGTTTTAGCTTTAGAAATCAAATCTTTGTAAAAAAGAATGTGATTTGAATACATGTCCTTGTGCACAGTGAGACTTGTTTTCCTGTAAAGTCTTTCAAGTTGTCTTCCTTTTGTTTTTAATTTTCTAAGAGTGGGAGTAAACCAAGGTGCAGAGAGAGTAAATGAGACAGTCCTGGTTTTGAGTGGAGCAAGGTTATTAAAGAGGTTATGAAGGTTGTGGTTGTAGTGAGAGAGCAGTTCATCCGGGGTAGAAAAACTATCGATACTGGGAAAACTAGTGATGCTAGAGGATAAAATGTCCAAGTTGATATCCTTAATATTTCGGAATGTTATAGTACGTGGGAGATTAGATTTGGAGAGTGAGAGATTAACAGTGAACGAGAACAACATGTGATCAGAAAAATAATCTGCTTTACAGTTAACAGGTGTAACACCTGAACAGCAGATTAAATCCAAAATATGTCCTTTATTGTGTGTGGTGTTGTAAACTCAGAATCGAAGACCAGGAGACTTGGTTGTTTCTTCAGCAGGATTGTTTATTGAAAACACGAGCTGTCGGTAGCTGCAGTCACCAAGTCTGAATAAGTGAAATGTTCTCTTACAGTTTATATACATTTAGGGGCCGGAACCAAAAAGACAGGTTTAGGAACCGGTTCTAGACTGAGAGTGCTGCCCACCCTAATTCACTCAGCATATCTATTAAAATGCTGAGACCCGAGTACAGGACTGGCAGGACTCTCTTGTTAAAACACAAAATCCGAGAGCCATTAAGAGTTTCATTAAAACAGGACTGACCGGAGTCTTTTGCTAGAAAACTCTGCTAATAATAATTTATACCTAACCTTAACATGCTAAATTCAATGTAAACCTAAATTAAACCTTTTAATAAATTTGGAATCCCACAGTGGGAAAGTTTATGTATTGCTGAAGTCCAAAACTATCCAGACAGGATATAAAGTCTTTGGTGAGAGTGTTGTCAACATTATCCATATGTATATTCAAATCCCCCAGGAGTATTATATTTGATGAAAGTGTGGATAGGTGAGTCAGAAAGGCAGCAAGGTCATCAATAAAATCCTTGTTAGGCTTTGGTGGGCGGTACAAAGTAGCAACAATGGTGGGAATAGGTCCAGAAAGCTGACAAACAGTAGCCTCAAATGAGTGACAGACAGGAGCGTTGACAGGCGCTATCCTCCACTTCTCACGGTAGATTATCGCGAGACCTCCACCTCGCCCAGAGTCACGCGATTGAGAGATGTAAACAAATCCCGGAGGAGAAGCATCATTGAGTGAAATAAAGTCATTTGGCTGCTGCCACGTTTCTGTTAAACACAAAAAGTCAAACTTACGGTCAACGAAGAGATCCTTCACAAGATGCTCCTTACTCGTAAGTGAGCGGATGTTAAAAAGACCAAAGTTGACAGTAGTGTTACTGATTTTGACAGCCGTGTTAGCCAACCTAGCTAGGCGGGCCAACACACTATGATCAGCGCGGCGACCGGTATTCCTCAATGGACGTCGAGTAGTGGACCAGAAGGACTTTATGGAATTGGATTTATCATACTGAAAGTTCCGACGAGAGCCACGGTGAATGTATTTCCGACGAGGCAAGTATAAAATATCCGGGTGTGAAAGCAGAGCTAGTGACGGTGGATCGTCATGTAGATATAAACGGAACCTCAGAAGCTCAGCTGTAGAATACTGGAACAGTGCAGTCGATGAATGAGAAACCAAAGACAGGACAGTCCAGGCGAGCACAAGCCACACATAGTTAATCCACACAGTTGAAAGAAAACCGGAGAGCAGCGGCAGCAAAGACGCGCCAGCGTTCACTCGTCCTTCCCAGATTGCTCACTGTCTTTGTCCTATGGAGTGGGGATGGCACAAGTGTGGCGAGGGATTTGTGCCAATTAAGACAACCCTACCTCCTGCTCCTGAGAAGCTCATGAAGGTCATAAGGTGCAGCTCCCAGTCTGACTGCAGCACCCTGAGATTCAGTTGTAAAAAAAACAATATAGAATGCCTGTGGACACTGCAGGGGAGTGAGCTGCACAAACGAATGAAGATGAGATTCTCTCGTGGTGCATTGTGCACGTAATTTGATTGTTTGATCCAGCCACTTTTTATTTTACCTACCTTTTGTCTTCTGCATTCTCCTTACCCTTGTCTCCTGTTCTTCCCTCAGACTCATCCCCCAGAAACAGTCACACGGACCCAGCCCCAAACCCCATCTCTGCAATAATAATTAATAAAGGCTGGTTTAAAGTACTTCTTCATGCCTCTATGTATTAATGCTCATGGGTAGCCTAAATGGGTTCCATTCAGACCTTAACATTAAGTCTTTTACTGTTATATATTAACAAGATTCAACAAGACATTTACCCAATGTGGCTATACCCAATGTTTAGATCTGTTGTGGTATTTATGCAAATTAGCACATAATTAGCACGTAATTATATTATGCACCGGTTGCCCATGTTAACAAACAATTTCAAAAAAACGTATAATAGATTTTTTGTCTTGATGCAAGTGATCAACTTTCATGGTGATATCTAAAGGTTAAAATTATTACCCTATTCATGTGAGAAAAAGAATGAATAGGCGTATGAATAGGCTATATTTGGGTCTTTTCCTAAACTTTCCCCTAATGGGATTCTTCGGGGCTTTTTTTCCCTTTTTTTTCCTTAATGAGGATACAAAATCAGTTGCAATTTGCTTCTGTTGCAATTTTTCCTACCTTTTTTCATAAAATGACTTGACTACATGTCAAATGTGTTTTAATAGTAATGTATGTTTTAACGCGTCAGTGGTTAAGAACCATTTCATGTGGAAGACGACCTCAATACCCACAAAGTTATCATGATCAACTTGATAGCACGAGCACGACAGTCATAGTAACGAATATATTACAACTATAACAAGATTAGGGGGTTATATCGATCACTAAATGAGGAACCAAAGGAAACAAACATTAGGAGTATATTATCTTACTTTTCAGACACACTTTGAGATGCTTGAATCAGACAGTGGAGGAGGTTTACACGCGCCAGAAAGCAAAAAGAAAAAAAGAAAAAAAACATTTTCTTTTTTTGTTTCATCTGACTATATAACCTGTCCTGTTTGAAGTTCCAGTAGTGTCAGTTACTTTTCAAACGTTCTATGGACAGATAAAACAAAACAAAAAAAATAGCTTTTTGGCAGCAAACACTTAAAGGGTAACTAAACCCTAAAACAACTTTTTTTAGTTAATGATCTGTAAGACTGGGGCTTTATTAATGCTGTTCATTGATTCAAGTAATTTTTTTGACATTTGGGTTTAAAGTGTTTTAATTCTACAAAATATGGTGTAAAAACGTCTGAGTGCTGCCCTCTTCAGGTTGAACGGTGGCTACTGCAGTTGAATTTTCCTATTGGAAGTTGTGGTACCCTCTGACGCCCTTGCCTACAGAGAGTTGTGTCTCAGATGCACGCCGCTCCCTCCGCTGGGCTCTGCCCACTTTTCCAGCATTTTTCAAATATTGCCAGTGGGTGGAGTCAGGCTCTGATCAGGGGTTTAGTTACCCTTTAACCCTCAGACGGTCCTCGGTCATTTCTGACCGATAAATTTTCTGTTTTGAATTTCTAAAAATCACAGCTTCATCGGAATGTTATGAAACTTGGTGACTTTTGTGGCATTAGGTATGTGAATACAAAAAAAAATTGAGGTCATGATCCGAGCATGCTAAGTGGTCGTAAAAAAAATAGTGACGATTTTGGTCTTCGGTCAGAAATGACCGACCCATAGGAAATGAATGGGAAATTGACAAAAAAATAATAATTCTCCGAATTTTTGTGTGTACAATCTACAAATCGGCCTCAATCCTAAAAAAAAGTACACCGCTGTAAAGGGGTGACACTCTACAACATCAAGAATACAAAAAAGACACACCCACCCACACACACACACATACACACACACTTTTATACACATAAACACCAATAAATTTTGATTACAAAAAATCTATTTTGAATTTTTAAAAATCACAGCTTCATTGGAATGTTACGAAACTCGGTGACTTTTATGGCAATAGGTATGTGCACACACAAAAAAATTGAGGTCATGATTCGAGCATGCTAAGTGGTCGTAACAAAAATAGTCACACTTGTGGTCTTCGGTCAAAAATGTCCCCCATAGAAAATGAATGGGAAATTGAAAAAAAAATAAAAAAAAATAAAAGAAATAAAAAAATGTAATATTATTTTACAAAAAGTGTTATAATTGAATGAATTGCATTTTTTGTTACAAATTCTGTACAAAAAAAAAAGTAAATGTGTCCATAAACAGCTGGGGAATTCACATGCCTCTCCATAGAGAACTGTAGATGCCATCTAGTGGTTACACCCTGCTCCTACGCTTTCCTCCATACTCTCACCAGATGGTGCTAATCTGCTTCAAACATTTTTTTTTTGAAGGCCTAGACTCAATATTAAACTAAAATACTGTATAATTTTTTTTTTTTTAAATACATATATTTATATAAATTTTTTAATTATTTTCAATGGCAAAAATAGACCATAAATATTGCATAAATATTAATAAATTCAATAAAATGATCTCAAAATACTAAATTAAAAAGAATAAATATTATAGAACAAAAATAAATTGCATTGGTTTTACTGGGATGGAGGAAGTTTCATTTTTAGGCCTCCGGTCACTTCTGACCGGGAAGGCCCAGCATGTGACTGGAAAACGAAGACCGTCTGAGGGTTAATATGGGTTTGGTTCATACAGGGATAAAAAAGTACCCCATGTGTAAATTGCTGTGGGCCTAATTTTCTGCCAGAGGTCCTGGACATCTTGTTCAGATACATGGCATCATGGATTCGATCAAATACCAACAGATAAAATAAAAAAAAATAAAAACCTAACAACCTCTGCTAGAAATCTTATAATGGGCCATGATTGGATCTTCCAACAGGACAGTGATCCAAAAAAACTCATAAAAATCAAAGCAAAAATGGGCCACTGAGCACAAAACCAAGCATCTGCAATGGCCATCCCAGTCCCTGACCTGAACCCTATAGAAAATGAGTGGGCTGAACTGAAGAGAAGAAGCACCAACATGGATCTGGGAATCTGAAGAGATTCTGTATGGAGGAATGGTCTCTGATCTTGTTGTGGCAAATTCCTCAGATCAGGTCCCAAAGAAATCTCTCAAGAGTCAAAGTTCCAGGTCTTAGAAAAATTAACTTTATTGACAAGCAACAAAGTGAGATGCCAGCTGGCCAGCTGGCCATCTGTATATCTGACTTGCAATAGTCAGGCTTCAGGTTTTATACCCTTTTCTTATCACTAGGTAGCCAGTCAGCTATCTTTTTCTTTTTTGCTCCGCCTCGAGATCTCGTTACCTTTAGAATCATCTTTCCCGGAGACATCTTTTTATTGGTGGAAAAATCTTTGGCCACACCCATTTAAAAAAAAATATCTCAGGTAACATGATTATTTGCACCTGCAGTGTCCGGTGACATCCATCATCTTAATTAACATGTTTTTAGTACCATCTTGTATCAACCACCTATACACATCTTCTCTCTGAGCTTGTTAGGTACTTTTCCATCCTCACAGACCCTTTGACCTGATTTAACCTGGTTTCTGTCTGAGACACAGCAATACAGACTTTTACATGAGGCAAAGGAAAATCTCCAACACATCCCCCCTTTAGGATTTATTCTAGTACCACATTCATGTCTGTCCCAGAATGTATCTTCATGCGCAAGCCTCCTAGCCTGGTTGACACTAGACCCTTCTCAGTCGTAACTGAGAGTGGGTCTGGGGAAGCTTCATTCACATCCCATTTCCAAAGGGGCGTCACCAACGGACGTCGCTCAAATGCCTCTAGGCGCAATTGGATAGACCTAAAACCAATCAGAGCGATCGTCATTGTGTAAAGCCCGCCTCAACGTTTGTGATTGGTGCCAAGATTTGGAAAGATTGGAAATGGGCTTGAATGGGCTCTTGGCCAGACTGACTTGCAGAGCAAATCTAAATTTGCCGGAAGTTCGTCTGGGTTTTCCCAGGCTACAAGCCTCCTTCTGTTATCTATCAATCATGGCCAAAAATAGACCATCCGTCTTTCTTATCAATAGGCTTTTGTCACAAAGGGACACTCTGGAGGAATAGTGAGACCAAACATCTCCACCCCCTTGACTGGAATGGAGTAAAAGATCTCACCTTCCTTTTCTATTATCATTCTTTTTAATCAACATTTCTCAGTGTACAGACTTGAGGGTAGAGTTGTCCCACGGTGCCAGAGGAACTGCACAGGCGATTCTGGTGGCCTGGAGTGCTATCTGGGTTACTCCATCGTTGCCAGAGGTGCCCTGGTCCTGCCTAGGGCGCTATCTGGTGTTGGAGCAGACAGCAGGTTTTTAAACCACCAGTTGAGTCTGCCCTTGCTGGTCCGGCAATCAGCGACCGCGCTTGTAATTAATTTCTCTTTTTATCCCGTGGGAACATTTCCAGTAGTCTAATGCATGTACTTCACATTTAATTCATAAAAAACTTTAAAATATTAAAAATAACTCTTTTATAGCGAGTAAAGTGATTAAAAAGTGATAAAAAGTAATAAAAACATTCTTAACTTTTCCCTTTATATCTGGTTGCATTACCTCGTACCACGGGCAATGACCTGCTTCAAACCTTGTATCTTCCCCTCTCATTCACATATTCATATTTTGTGAACAGTTAGTGTGATTATATAAAATATACTCAGTAGGATTATATGTAAGGATATATGTAAGAATATACTCTGGAAGGAGCCATTGTAAAAATCAAAAAATCAAATAATCCCTCTAACTCACTCCCTACTCTACCCGGTGAGGCTGAATACAGCTCTGCACCTGGGCCTGCGGCTATCGCAGTGATCCGCGAGGAAAGTGCTTGTGATCTTACTCAATAGACAATGAATCTTACAATTGGATCATATAATGTTCGAGGATTACGTGTTGGGCACGATGAAGCCGATAAAGCTCGCCGCCTTGTTGTAGCTTTTAGAAACTTACGATATATTGTGTGTGCAGGAGACTTTCTTATTCAAACAGGACTTAGAAAAGTTGAACTCCATACATGAAGACTTCTATGGGGCAGGGGAATCTACCACAGACTGTAGTACCAGGATAATCCGTGGCAGAATTCCTGGAGGTGTTGCGGTGTTGTGGCGAAAAAAGTATGACCATCTAATTAAAGTGGTCAGGCTGAACGTTGACTGGGCTATAGGGCTTGAATTCTGCTGTGAGGATAAAAAGTTAACAATATTGAACATATATACACATATGAATGTTCTGAAAATGAATTTGAGTACCTCAATAGGCTGGCCTATATTATGGCTTATATACAAGACAATGCTTCTAGCAGCATCTTCATTGTGGGGGATTTCAATGCGGATCTCTCAGATAACAGGTCCTTGTTTGCTAATCATTTAAAGCATTTCTGCTCAGAAAATAGCCTTTCTCTCGCCAGTGAAGCACTTTTACCTAATGACAACTACACTTACATTAGTGAGGCGTGGCACACCACCTCCTGGTTAGATCATTGCATATGTACCAGTGATGCTCATGATTCTATTGTATCCATTTGGATCAACTATGAATTTGCTACTTCAGATCATGTGCCCTTCTCTTTGTTGGTGAATGTGGGCAAAGTGCCATCTCTTAAGTGTGTGAGCAATGAGATGCAAGTTGGAAAAATTAAGTGGTCCACCTTAACGCAAGAGGACATTGGTACATATATTACCCAGTCTGAAACCAGGCTGAGCAATATTGAGTTGCCTAAGAGTGCTGTAACCTTTAATGATATTAACTGTCAGAATCTGCAACACAGAGTTGAATTGTGCTCATTGTATGATAAGATTGTAGATTCTCTCCTTGCCTCAAGTCAACCTCTGTATAAGATGAAGACATATAAAGCTAAACCAGGCTGGAATGAATATGTGGCTAGAAGGGCCTTTAAAGCTTGGGCTGAATCAGGCAGACCCAAGTGTGGTCATGTGTTTGAGTACATGAAGAAAGCAAAGGCAAACTTTAAATATGCCCTACGGTTTATTAAAAATAATGAGAACACTCTCAAGGCTGACTTACTGGCAAGGAAACTGCAAAGCAATAGCCCTACAGATTTCTGGAAAGAAATAAAAAGAATGAACAGCAATAAACTGTTACTACCAACACACATTGATGGTGTAAATGGAGCAGAACAGATTACACAGATGTGGCAGAAACATTACTTTGACATTTTCAATGCTGTTAAGAGTAATTCTTTTATTGTTGACAAAATTGAGAAGAGTGAAGATGTGATTGTCACTTCACAAGAAGTCCTTGAGATAGTGATGAAGCTGGATTACAATAAGGCATGTGGTGCAGACGGGGTATCTGCTGAGCATTTAAAATATGCCAGCAGTAAAGTATATCCCTTGCTCACCATTTGTTTTACAGGCTTTCTAATACATGGAGTCTTACCTGAACGATTATTGTCTGTCATTTTGGTTCCAATTGTAAAAGATAAAACTGGTAAAATTAATAGTAAAGATAATTATAGACCTATAGCTCTGGCCAGCATTTTGTCTAAGGTACTGGAAAAGTCCATTATGAATAAGTTGGAAGAGTTTTTTCTGACCTCTGATAACCAGTTTGGCTTTAAACCCAAACATGGAACAGATATGTGTATTTTTGCTCTGAAAGAAATCTTGGATTTGTACAATAGGCATAATACAACAATGTTTATGTGTTTTATTGATGCCTCAAAGGCCTTTGACTATGTAAACCATGAAAAACTATTTTCTGAGTACAGGAAAGGTGCTCCAAAATGTCTTGTGAGAATTCTGTTTTTTTGGTATGGCCATCAGTTAATGTCTGTAAAATGGGGAAATTGTTTATCTGCATCTTTTTGTGTGTCAAATGGAGTAAGACAGGGTAGCATTTTGTCTCCGTTTTTATTTAATGTATATATGGACGACTTGTCAAGGTTTTTAAATGATTGTGGAATGGGCTGTAGGGTTGGCAACAGTACTATTAACCACCTAATGTACGCTGATGACCTTGTTATTTTCTGTCCATATAGCGCGGGGTTACAAGAGCTGTTGCATGTGTGCTCTTAGTATGGAACAGACTTTGATATAAGATACAACTCAAAGAAAAGTATTATCATGATAGCCCGGAGCAGAGAGGACTCCAAACTGGCATTCCCTGATTTCTTTTTGTCAGGCAATAGACTTAAGGTCACTAATGAATGTAAATATTTGGGGCACTATGTGACTGCAGACTTGTCTGATGACAGAGACATTTACAGACAGTGTGGCATGCTTTATGGACAGGCTAACATGCTGATCCGCAGGTTTGGAATTCGCTCAATACCTGTTAAAATCAGACTCTTTAAGGCGTATTGCACTACCATGTATACTGCACACCTGTGGAGGCGCTACAAAAAGAGTAGTATGCAAAAGCTAATTGTAGCGTATAATGTTGCCTTGCAGATGCTACTGAGGGTCCCACGATGGAGTAGTGCAAGCCAAATGTGTGTAAATGTGGGTTTGCCAAACTGCCCTGCTGTACTGCGAAATCTTATGTACAGGTGCATGTGCAGGCTTTCGAGCTCGGCGAACAGTATCATCACTGCATTGACCAACCCTGGACTAAGCTAGGTGCAATATTCTTCAAGTATTTGGACTCACTGGCTTATGAGCTAAATGTATTGTTTTTATGTGTGTCTCTTTTTCTTTGTAATATGGACCATAATTCACGTGTCTGAAATAAACAAGAATAATAATAATACCCATGTTCTAATGATCTATCTAATTTTACCCCAAAAATAAAATACACAGTGTGACTTTCTCCCTTTCTATTCAAAAACAATCTCAAAATTGTTAAAACCAATAAAGGTAAAGTAAAAAACAAAAATAACAAGGTACCCTCTTCCTTACTCCTTCACCAGGACTTCTTACAGGAAGTCATCCAACTCATCCAGACCTGGCCCAATAGGGTACACTCCTGAGTTTGTACGCCCTATGTCAACTCCAGAACGTTTGACTGACACATTAATCATCTGTTTGGCGGCCGCAGTGGCTAGCATAGATCTGAGAAAAGGCACAACACAACAGAACAGCAACAGAAAAATAAACTACTGGAAAATGAAGGAAGCATGAAGTGCTCTGAAAATGTCCTGGTAGACGGCTGCGTTGACTCTGGATTTAATAAAGCACAGTGGACCAAAGTCCTCTTTTCTGATGAGAGCAAATGTTGCATCTCATTTGGAAACCAAGGTCCCAGAGTCTGGAGGAAGAATGGAGAGGCACACAATCCAAGATGCTTGAAGTCCAGTGTGAAGTTTCCACAGTCTGTGTTGGTTTGGGGAGCCATGTCATCAGCTGGTGTTGGTCCACTGTGCTGTCCACTCAACGCAGCCGTCTACCAGGACATTTTCAGAGCACTTCATGCTTCCTTCAGCAGACAAGCTTTATGGAGATGCTGACTTCATTTTCCAGCAGGATTTGCACCTGCCCACACTGCCAAAAGAACCAAAACCTGGTTCAATGACCATGGTATCACTGTGTAATTACTGTGTGATTTCATGTAATATTCTAATTTTTTGAAATCCTGTTTTCGTGGGTTTTATGAGCTGGAAGCCCAAATTATGTACAAATAAACAACTAAATACTTGAAATCGTTTAAGTTGTGGGCCCTGAATCTATAATCTATGGAAGTTTAACGTTTTGAATGGAATTATGGAAATAAATAAACTTTTCCATGATATTCTAATTTTTTGGAAAGGGTCTGTATAACCAGTTCCCATGCTTCCCATGCAGTTCCTAGTTCCCAGTTCATATGCTTATCTCCTATTTTCAGTGACTTCAGTGACCCTTATTATTCAGTTTCTTCAATGCTTCGGTGAATGGTTCATCAGGAGCTGTATTATTTGGAACATAAGTAAAACAGTTAGCTTCAAATACTATACAACACATTCTTTCTCCGCGAATAACCAGTTTAATGTTGGTCCGTTTTGCCATGTCATGTCGCTTATGAGTTCCCAACTGTTCTCCCAAGGCTCTCAATGTGCCTTCAGTGTGTTCAACTTCAACTTCAACTTTATTTTGTCCCCGGGGGGCAATTAGTTTGCTGCAGTAGCAAAAGTAGTACACAAACAATACATCACAACAAAACATCAACATCATTAAAAATTTTAAATACAAATCTGTCAAATAGATATTAATACCACTACCATATAAATGTAAATTTAAAGTTTAGTGCAAAAGTTACCTCTTTTTCCAGAATTTATCAAAGAGATAGCAGAGGGTACAAAGGAGAATTTGTATCTATTTGTTTTGGCATATGGCTGACTAAGGCGGAAACCAGAAGGCAGCATCTTAAATTCCGCATGCAGGGGTTGAGAACTACAAGACATAATGGATTCCGCCTTTTTCAGTACATGTCTATTGTACAATTCATTTAGTTGTACCTGTTGAGTCCCAATAATTTTGCTGCTAACTTTGTTTACCCTTACTAATGTATTCTTTTGTTTTAAACTAAGAGAAGCATACCAGCAAATGCATGAAAAAGTAAAAACAGACTCAATAAAAGATTTATAAAACAATGACATCAGGGATCTGTCTACTTGAAACTTATCTAATTTTCTCAGACAGAAGAGACGTTGCTGACATTTCTTATTCAGCATGTCCGTATTCAGATCAAAGGTCAACTTATTATCAATAATGATTCCCAAGTACTTGTACGACTCAACGATTTCAACCTCTTTACCATCTATAATTGTCTTTTCAAGAGTTGGATGGTGACGTCTAAAATCAATGCACATTTCCTTTGTCTTAGTAATATTTAGGTCTAAAAAAGCTTCTTTACACCAGGTTAAAAAATAAGGTAGTACCGGGCCATAAGTTGTTTCATTGTTGTCCATTAGACTTACTATGACTGTGTCATCTGCAAACTTTAAAATATGGTTATTAATTAGTTCACTCCGACAATCATTTGTGTACATAATGTACAGAAGAGGAGAGAGAACACAGCCTTGAGGGGAGCCGGTTGATATCACTGAAATTTCAGACAGATGCCCATTTACTCTCACTCTCTGTGTCCTATTTGTAAGAAAGTCCAAAATCCAGCCCACCAAGTTGTCATTTAGCCCAAAGTTTTTTATGAGCTTCTGCACCAATAAGTGGGGCTGGATAGTGTTAAAAGCAGATGAGAAATCTGCAAAAAGCAGTCTAACATGATTTTTATTTCCATCCAAGTGCTTGTATATGAGGTTAAGCAGAGTTATAGTCGCATCCTGTACCCCCCTATTGGCTCTATAAGCAAACTGCAAGGGGTCAAGTAGGTGTTCAATTTTTTCCAGCAGTTCTTTCTTTATAATTTTTTCAAAAGACTTCATAACTAATGAAGTTAGAGCCACCGGTCTATAGTCATTTAGAATTTTTGGATGTAAGCTTTTTGCAATTGGAATAATTATTGATTGCTTCCATAAATTAGGAACTCTATGTTGACACAAAGATAAATTAAAAATATAATAAAAAATAAAACCTAGTTGATCTGCACAGAGAGTCAACATGCGGCTACTAATATTGTCGGGGCCAGCGCTTTTGCTAGCCTTACTGTATTTAAAAGTATTCACAACGTTCCTTTCAGAAAAAAATAGAGTAGGAAGGGCCGAGTTGATTAGACTATCCTTTAAATCACCCCTTTCTTTACTAAAATCGTGGACATCAAACCTAGAATAAAACTTGTTAAACTCCTGTGCCAGGGTAGAGTCTGCCGTAAAACCTTCTAAAAAAATATTTTTCCTTGATTTGTCATTTAGTCCAACAATATTCTTGACACTGTCCCAAGCTGAGCCCAAATTATTTTTACTTAGTTGTCTTTCTAATTTATCTTTATAGCCTAATTTACACCGTTTTATTTCACTTTTGATCTCTTTTTGTATAAGGTTAAGTTCAATAATACTGCCCTGTTTGAAGGCATATTTTTTCTTATTTAACAGTGTTTTAAGATGTTTGCTCACCCAAGGCTTACTATTTGGGTAGATTTTTACCTCTCTCTCTGGAATAACAGGAACTGACAACATCTGTGAGCTCATCCAGGTCCCTAGATGATGTTATGAACTCTTCCCACTCTGTACAGTCCAAGCAACCTTGAAGTTCTAGTACAGCCTCCTCAGACCAGAGTTTCACCTTTTTGGTGAGAACTTTTCCCCTCTGTAGGCATGTACGATACGCAGGAATAAGATGTACACAATTATGGTCTGCTGTACCTAGTGGAGGGAGCGGTATCGATTTATAGGCCCCTTTAATCGAACCATAACATTGGTCAAGTGTCTTTCCGTATCTGGTAGGGCACGTTATATATTTATAAAAACCTTTTAAGATTTTGTTTAGTGAACAATGATTAAAATCTCCCAAGATTATATTAGGGGCATCAGGAGACAGACACTGTAACCTCTGTACAGTCTGCAGAATCAATTCTAAGGCAGAACTCTCATTTGCCTTTGGATGAATATACACCACCGTAACAAAAATCTGTGGGAATTCCCGTGGTAAATAGGGTGGGCGCAAAGATACAGAGAGCAATTCTATGTCCTTGGTGCATACGGACGCTCTCACTATAATGTTTTTGCACCAGCGTTTATTGACGTACAAACACACACCCCCACCTCGCGACTTGCCGGTGATTGCAGCCTCTCGGTCCGTACGCAGCGGCGCGCCAAACCCGTCTATTGCCATCTCACTGTCCAGGTCCTTCTCCCCAAACCATGTCTCCGTCAGCGCCAGGATGCAAGCTTCCTTAAACTCGTGCTGATAACGGACATGGGCCTGGAGTTCGTCGTTCTTGTTGCGGAGGGAACGGGCATTGGCCAGAATGATGGAGGGCAGGGCGATGCGAGCCAGGGGTTGCCGTCTCGCTCGAACCCGAATTCCTCCCCTCCGGCCCCGCTTCCTCGCTGTGCGTAGAGATGCGCCAGCGTGATCTCTCTTCCCCGCACCTCGATCAAACTCCTCCAGATTAGGGAACACCAAGTCAGGAGGTGGCTCGATGTTTGTAGGGTTGTTAAATCCAAGCAGAAAGTCTCTGGTATACTGGATCTTACTTATTGGAGATTCGCCGTCCCAACCTTGGACCAGGTAGGACACCGACAGTAACAACACGAGTGCCAACCACTCCATGCCAATCGTAAATAGCATGATTTCGGTGATTAGTGGAAACCAGTCCACCAAATGTGACAAAAAGTGCCGGTCTGCTTAAACATAAACTGTAGATCTAAGGCTACTGAAGCAAACAGAAAAACAAACAATCAACAAATATCACGCTACTACTGCTACTGCTGCCGGTCGCTGCGTGCGCATGCGCCCCATTTCACATGTGTTAATGAACTTCTGCTGATTGCAATAAATGTAATTCATCCATTCTTCATTTTATCAAGTTATGCATACAAATATACTCAAAGCCTGATTTACTTAATGCTTAAAGCTATACTTAAACTCAATTGGTATTCCCCATGGTTGACCAATCAAATCTATACACACCTTTTCTGACATTGTTTTGAACACAAATATTGCATTCGGCTATCTATCAATCTTCTATCAAAATCATCTATCATCAACTGTTTTTTATTTTATTTTTTTACTCACTTCCCCCCTTTGTGTGATGGTCAAAACCATGCACATCTGAAATTAAAATAGTAAAAAGGGTATTTGTCCTTTAATACCTCATTTGTCCAATAGTCTGAAGTTGAGGCATTTTGCTTATGCCTTCTTGACTTATCGACTTATTCAATTATCTATACTAAATTTCAAGGTGCGAATACAACCAATTCTAAATTGGTAACAGAATTCTGATGACAAAAGCTACTGAATGTAGGCAATGTGGCATTCCCCATGTGACAGTGTCTAAATGTTTGGAATAACACAGCTGGCCGATATCAGTTGCCATTTGATTGTGTTAAACACTGCTGTCATAAACCCCACATTTTTCAATATCTAATAGATCAAATTATCTGGTTGGCCTGGACATGCTGTCGTTTGAAAGAACCATTATCAATTTCTCTAATCTGATTTGTCATTCATCTGTTAATTTAATTTCTCTTCATAATCTTTTCTTCTGTTGCTTATGAGCTGCTCTTTTAAATGACTGGAGATCTCATCATAATCTGGAATTCATGACCAACAATATTAACATAGCACAATCCTATTATATCACAAATGATATAATAATGACAGTAATATCACAAATGACAGCATTTGTGATATCACGTGTTTGTAATGTGTGTAGTTACTATTTTAATTGTAAACCTAAAAAATGATGTCCCTTTTAAAAAAAAAAAAAAGAGAGCTCAGTATCACTCAAGCTTATATCAGCTCTGTCCTGAAAACTCTCTGTTCAAAAGCAAATAGAGTGTTATTTGCAGTGTTACAGTTTTTCTCGATTGTTTACACACATTTTCTGAAAGCATGCTTCATATACTCAGAACTCTACACACAAATCAAAAAACACACACACAATGGGCAAAACCCCTCAATTCTCCTGCAAAATGAAACTTTACATTCAAAACAATGTTATTTCTTCTCAAAATGGTATTTTGTTTTCAAATGACACACACAAACCATCATATGAATAGACATTTATAAGAACCAGTTGAACACTGATGTGCTCAATGTAAAACACTATGATGAATGGAAAACACTTCTTCTCCATTCATCATAATGACTTAGGCCTTTTTTTGTTCAGTGTTACACTTACTACAGACTGTACATACATAAGTGTGTTGTAAAATATTTGAGAATATTGTTTTTATACTCAGAACACACAAATACAAGGTAACAAATATATTTTATTTTTCACACAAAAACAATGTACACAGTGTACATCCCAACCAACACAAATTTGTACATACAGTGGTCTACATACAAAACAACAGAAGAATTGACTGTATACAGTTACAGTAAAAAAAATCCAATGTTGGCATCCATTGCTCCATTGAAGAGCTCACCTGTTGCCCTTTTATGCTAAAGCTCTGATTGCTAATTGTAAAACTGTGTGACGGTGTTTGCCCATGTGATGAGTCAGTGTGCATATTTGAATGGCAGTGTGTTCCTTGTGAAAACAAGAGATTTTCTGCATGAAAATTGTGCCAAAAGCAGAGACTTGTGTGTAGTGTTTTGAAAAAGGTGTGTTTTAGAACTGCAATTTGAGTGTAAAGCAGGAATTGTGCTTGTAGTTTAGCAGAATTGGTACAGGGGGTTGGTGAATGAGTTACATGTTGTGGTCATTGTGTCTCAAGACCTGCGTGAAGTTGGCCCCCCACCCAACGCAAAACGTCGTTAAACTATGCTCAATCGTTTGTGCTCCGTTTGTACTGTAAAAATTTTCGTTTGTGCTGTTTCGGTTTTTTAGATATTAAAAGAATATTTTTAGGTCATTCTGAGGTCACTCAGCCTCCCCCCCATGCTCCAAATTCACCCAAAATAGTCTCGTTCGTTTGTGCTTCATTTGTGCCGGTAAAATTTTCGTTTGTGCTGCGTCGGGTTTTAAAATATCAGAAATTGAATTATAGACGATGACGTCACCAGCCCCCCCACATGCTCCAAATTCACCCAAAATAGACGCAATCGTTTGTGCTCCGTTTGTGCTGGTTTGTGCTGTAAAAAGTTTCGTTTGTGCTGCTTCGGTTTTTTAGATATTAAAATAATATTATGTGGTCATTCTGAGGTCACTCAGCCCACCACATGCTCCAAATTCACCCAAAATTGTCTTGTTCGTTTGTGCTTCGTTTGTGCTGGTTTGCTGCGTTGGGTTTTAAAATATTATACATTCAATTATTGTTGATGACGTCACCAGCCCCCCCACATGCTTCAAATTCACCCAAACTATGCTCAATCGTTTGTGCTTCGTTTGTGCTGGTTTGTGCTGTAAAAAGTTTCGTTTGTGCTGCTTCGGTTTTTTAGATATTCAAATTATATTTTTAGGTCATTCTGAGGTCACTCAGCCCCCCCACATGCTCCAAATTCACCCAAAATAGTCTCATTCGTTTGTGCTGGTTTGTGCCGGTAAAATTTTCGTTTGTGCTGCGTTGGGTTTTAAAATATCATAAATTGAATTATAGACGATGACGTCACCAGCCCCCCCACATGCTCCAAATTCATCCAAAATAGTCTCGTTCGTTTGTGCTTCGTTTGTGCTGTTTTGTGCCGGTACAATTTTCGTTTGTGCTGCTTCGGCCTTTAAAATATTAAACACTGAATGAAAAGCGAATTATAGACGGTGACTTCACCAGCCCATTAAATGACGGTGACTTCAACCAGCCTGCATCTTCGTGAACGCACCACAGAGAAATGCACATTTCATACATAAGCAGAGAGCAGTCTGTTTTCTTTCGTTTTGAATTGTTCTGTTTAAAAGTAGACATGTCTGTGATGCAAGTAGGCCTAGGCGCTGAGTTACGGTTCATTTATGAGACCAACTGCAGTTCAGGCGCCGGCGCCTCTATGTCCTGATTATCTATTGTCTGATATAGGCCTATTTACTTCTTATTTTGCCTATTAAATCCTGGCATTTGGTAGATGAAACAATGATTAAAATTAAGATACAATTAATACAAAACGAATTTCACCTTAAAGAAAGGCTTTGTGCTTTCTGTTTGAGGTCTCTGTGAAAGTTTTAAAGCAGTCTTTTAGTGCCGTTTTCAGAGCAGTCAGTCCGTAACGCAGTTCTCCGTCCGTTACATTGTTTTTTCCTCATAAATGCAAACACGAAAAATTAAATAAAATGAATAATTTATGTTCTGCGGAGAGACAACGCTTCTTCATCCGGTGGGTAGGCTAGTATTACTTTTGGTTTGCGCAGTGTAATTCATAGAATTACTAAAAAAATTTAACGCACATGCTATTTCCCTCATAAATATAAAACGCATGAGTAGACTGATATTTTTCTAATGTCTGGACTCCTTTATTAAGGGAGAAGCTTATGGATATACAGTGAGGAAAATAAGTATTTGAACACCCTGCTATTTTGCAAGTTCTCCCACTTGGAAATCATGGAGGGGTCTGAAATTGTCATCGTAGGTGCATGTCCACTGTGAGAGACATAATCTAAAAAAAAAAATCCAGAAATCACAATATATGATTTTTTTAACTATTTATTTGTATGATACAGCTGCAAATAAGTATTTGAACACCTGTCTATCAGCTAGAATTCTGACCCTCAAAGACCTGTTAGTCTGCCTTTAAAATGTCCACCTCCACTCCATTTATTATCCTAAATTAGATGCACCTGTTTGAGGTCGTTAGCTGCATAAAGACACCTGTCCACCCCATACAATCAGTAAGAATCCAACTACTAACATGGCCAAGAGACACTAGAGACAAAATTGTATACCTCCACAAGGCTGGAAAGGGCTACGGGGAAATTGCCAAGCAGCTTGGTGAAAAAAGGTCCACTGTTGGAGCAATCATTAGAAAATGGAAGAAGCTAAACATGACTGTCAATCTCCCTCGGACTGGGGCTCCATGCAAGATCTCACCTCGTGGGGTCTCAATGAGCCTAAGAAAGGTGAGAAATCAGCCCAGAACTACACGGGAGGAGCTGGTCAATGACCTGAAAAGAGCTGGGACCACCGTTTCCAAGGTTACTGTTGGTAATACACTAAGACGTCATGGTTTGAAATCATGCATGGCACGGAAGGTTCCCTTGCTTAAACCAGCACATGTCAAGGCCCGTCTTAAGTTTGCCAATGACCATTTGGATGATCCAGAGGAGTCATGGGAGAAAGTCATGTGGTCAGATGAGACCAAAATATAACTTTTTGGTCATAATTCCACTAAACGTGTTTGGAGGAAGAAGAATGATGAGTACCATCCCAAGAACACCATCCCTACTGTGAAGCATGGGGGTGGTAGCATCATGCTTTGGGGGTGTTTTTCTGCACATGGGACAGGGCGACTGCACTGTATTAAGGAGAGGATGACCGGGGCCATGTATTGCGAGATTTTGGGGAACAACCTCCTTCCCTCAGTTAGAGCATTGAAGATGGGTCGAGGCTGGGTCTTCCAACATGACAATGACCCGAAGCACACAGCCAGGATAACCAAGGAGTGGCTCTGTAAGAAGCATATCAAGGTTCTGGCGTGGCCTAGCCAGTCTCCAGACCTAAACCCAATAGAGAATCTTTGGAGGGAGCTCAAACTCCGTGTTTCTCAGCGACAGCCCAGAAACCTGACTGATCTAGAGAAGATCTGTGTGGAGGAGTGGGCCAAAATCCCTCCTGCAGTGTGTGCAAACCTGGTGAAAAACTACAGGAAATGTTTGACCTCTGTAATTGCAAACAAAGGCTACTGTACCAAATATTAACATTTATTTTCTCAGGTGTTCAAATACTTATTTGCAGCTGTATCATACAAATAAATAGTTAAAAAATCATACATTGTGATTTCTGGATTTTTTTTTTTAGATTATGTCTCTCACAGTGGACATGCACCTACGATGACAATTTCAGACCCCTCCATGATTTCTAAGTGGGAGAACTTGCAAAATAGCAGGGTGTTCAAATACTTATTTTCCTCACTGTATAACATACGTTTCAATATATTGGTATTAAGTGCATTTTCTATGGAATTATTCTTGAGCCAATAATAATGAGCTTTTCAAGAAACTAATGAAAATATAAATTGAAACTAAATAAATTATCTCTGAAACTGAAAAAGAATAAATCGCAGGCAAATTTTTTGACTTCGTTTTTAATACACTGCATGTTTTGCTAACTATTTCTCATATTTCAATCGCTGATCTGAACTTACAAATGCGCTTCCAGAGTTTTCATTTACGCTTCTGAAGTTTTCGTTTACGCTCCCAGAGTTTTCGTTCGCCATTCTGACACAATTCTCTCGTGGGGGCGGGGCTAGTAGCAGTGTGTTCTCATTGGTTACTGAGCTTTTGATTGACAGCTTCGTGACCTGGAAGTGGAGACGTCAGTGGTGTGTTTATGTGTGGATGTGAGCGTCTGTAATCGCAGCTTTCGGTTTCATTTTAGTGATATTAAGTTATGTTTGTTTTTTAATTTTATCTGTATTTACCTGCTGCTACTACTTAGTTGGCAGAAGCTTTTAGGAGCACAATAGATCTATTCAGTCTATTCAGGTGTAATTGCACATTAAAGTACTGTATATAATACTTAAAATATTGTAGTGTCCAATGTTTTCGGAGAATATTTGTTTATTCCTGATGATTCTTTTGCATGTTAGGCTCTGATTAGGTTCAGCTGTTACAATTTAAAGAGAATACTAGCAAACGTGTGTGATATATTCAGCCGTCAAGAAAGTCAAACTTCAACCAGGTAATCAAGGTTGGCAACCATGGCCATCACACTGCTCATTGTTAGCATGATATACGTTTACACCATCAAAATGAATGATCACTTAAATAAGAGGAATTTAAACAATATGAAAATTACAGTCGTGGCCTGCTGTCAGATGATACAGACCTCAAAGGGCATTTCATTACATATGTCACACAAAGAATGTTCTTGTTGCCATTTTTTTAATTGATAATTGTATTTAGTTATTTAATTTAACACTATCTTCTAACATTTAAAATTGTAAATATATGTTAACAATCATCAACCGTTTCAATCGTGACTTATACAACCAGTTAAATGAATGTAATTGAAAATATGAATTCAAATAAATGTACATTCTTTATTGTCACTAAAGCATATACACAAGTATCAGAGTGAAGGTCTTGGATGCAATTATGTTGTGACCGGAAAGACCAGAATCCACAAAACATTAACTGCATAATATACATGTAATGCACAGTATTCTCATGATATACATTACTATACAAAATGCACAATTACAAATACAGAATACATTTTAAAAATTCATATACATTTTAAATGTTGCAATGATTCTTTGAGCAGTTCCTGTTGCAGTACAAGTAACAAAGCAGTGACTGGACACAAGCAGTACGAGGATAGTCCACCCAAAACATGAGCATTCTCTCATCATTTACTCTCCTTCATGCCATCCCAGATGTATATGACTTTCTTCTTGACATAAACATAGACAAAGATTTTTAAGGAAATAATCCATCTCTGTGAGTCCATAATACAAGTGGATTGTAACCCATGTACGTAAGACAGTTGGTCGGAAGTGATTTTTAATAGTTAAAACAGTCACATTATTAGTATTTTTTCTTATCTAGCCTATTGTTTTACTTAAGAAGGCATTGATTCATCCACTGAGGTCGCATGGATTACCGTCACGCTCACTGTGTGTGGTTTTTAAAGCGTCTTTAGGACTCGCAGAGATGGATTACTTTCCTTACAATCTTAATTCGTGTTTATCTGTAGAAAGAAAGTAAAATGCATCTGGGACAGCATGAGGGTGAGTAAAATAAGAGAGAATTGTATTTTTGGTTGAACTATCCCCTCAACATTCATATGCTGTTGGTATGCTAATCCAAGATCAGCATAGATTCATAAGAATAAAGTGAAACCTCTTGTGTACTTGTGAACTATGTTTGTTTTAATTTAGAGGAAATTGAAATATTTGCTATATTAAAATAAATCAGGTGTCTGAAGATCAAGATCCCAGTCATTCAAAGGTGATGTGTATGAACAAAGTAAGATTATTGTCTGATAGGGACAGTGGATCTCTGGTACTATCACTCCATCCTCTGTGTCAGCATCAGAATTTTGTTTATGGAAAAGTTGCTCCACTCCCTGGAAAATGAGAGAGGAAATGTATTATAATCTAACAATACAAACTGCTTTGAACTCCCACATACAGTAACAAGTTGCAGACTTCAAATATTATATATATATATATATATATATATATATATATATATATATATATATATATATATATATATATATATATATATATATATATATTTAAGGGATTTTACAGTACTAAATATTTACCTCTGAGTCAAGCAGCATTTATCATCTGTAATACTGTTGTGTAACCAGTAGATGGCTGTATTGCCCTATATATAAACATATGGCTGTGTATTCCTTAGTTGCTGGATGTTTTCAGTCATAATTACTTGCATGTATTAAGTTTTTAATTTGGACATATATTTAGTATTAAAGACAATTAAAGATTAAACATTTTTCTCAGAAATGTTCATTTGAAGTGCACTTTTTTTCATTATTATTAGTCAAATATGGACACAGAAAAAGCATTTTGTTACTCATACTAGATACATATAGCTTTATCAGTCATCTTTATCACACAAAAGTAATCAGAATAAATATTGCAACCAGGGCGATACTTCAAAATAATTGAGTGTTTACATATTACGAACAGAGACATGGTCTGTGGTCAAGTCGTGTCTCTCCTCTTTCAAAAACTCTGCATCGCAAATTAATCAGCAAATTGAGAAATTCATGTTTAAATAGCTTTATTGGCATGGTAAAAAAGGCTTTACATTGCCAAAGTTGAATCAGGCAGTGATTGACAGCGCTCTGGTCCTATGGCATCGGTCATTGACTGATACAGTACAGATACTGTACAGTACTCTAGCCCAATGTTGTTTGGGGTGGCTGGGGGGAAATATGATCTAATCGAAGCAAATATGATCTAATCGAAGACTGTAACCGAATGTAGATAAACAAGTCATGTAATGATTGGGCTAACAGTTAAATCAAGACAACACAGCTGTATAATGTTATGGGCTCTCACTGAGCTCTAAAATGCCTCTCCACCTGAAAAAAGCCAGTACTGTATTATAAATAGTATTAGTATAGTATTAATAAAGGAAAAAAAAAATCAAGACTTACCACGAGTAGGCTAACGACGTTATCCAGTATCCTCCTGATATAGCGACAATGACTAATGATAAATATCATTCGTCTGTAGGCTACTATTCCTTCTATAAGAAATCATCTCAACAATATAGTGTAGCAGCAAATAAATACAGATATAAACTTAATATCACTAAAATGAAATAGAAAGCTGCGATTACAGACGCTCACATCCACACATAAACACACCACTGACGTCTTCACTTCCAGGTCACGAAGCTGTCAATCAAAAGCTCAGTAACCAATGAGAACACACTGCTACTAGCCCCGCCCCCACGAGAGAATTGTGTCAGAACGGCGAACGAAAACTCTGGGAGCGTAAACGAAAACTTCAGAAGCGGAAATGAAACTCTGGAAGCGCATTTGTAAGTTCAGATCAGCGATTGAAATATGAGAAATAGTTAGCAAAACATGCAGTGTATTAAAAACGAAGTCAAAAAATTTGCCTGCGATTTATTCTTTTTCAGTTTCAGAGATAATTTATTTAGTTTCAATTTATATTTTCATTAGTTTCTTGAAAAGCTACGTTCATTTTTATTGGCTCAAGAATAACTCTATAATAATAATAATTTATAATAATAATAATAACTCTATAATAATAATAATTTTCTGATAATTTATACTTCAAGTTTTGACTTGCAAATGTCACGTCCATAATGCTGGAATTGACCAATTTGAAAGAATTTATCCTCAACTATTTTTGTGGTGTAAGTCTATGTATTTTATAATGTTAACTTCAAATAATAGTGATATGAAGATGTGGTAGCATTGGATCTGGACTCTGGAGTTGGAAGGGGTGTGTCGCTATTCTGCCTTCTCACACCGCAACACAGGTTCGTGGATGGAGCGTCGGGATTTCGGTTTCATATTGCATATTGTTACACAGCCCTAGTCGTTTTAGAAATGTTAAGTTCTACTTCTGTAGTTATTTTGGTGAAAGTAACTGGAGTAGCTAATGCATTACAATTCTGAGACAGCCTTTATTGTAAGGTAAATAATTAACTTTAAATAAAAGTAACAAAGTAATCTATAATGTATTACAGTTTGGGAGTGCTGCTGATATTGTGAAAAATTATTAGCCTATAAATATATATTTTCATATAATTAATATGTTAATGTTTTAATATAATTCAAATTTAATTTATTCATGTAATGTCAAAGCTGAATTTTCTGTATCATTACTCCAGTTTTCAATGTCACATTATTCTTTAGAAATCATAAGATGTTGATTTTGTGCTCAATTATTATTGGTGCTCACTGCTCAGTTAAGAAAGGCTCTTATTTTGTATTGTATTTTGTATTATTTTAATACATATTGCGTGTTTTTTTTTTGTTTTTTTTATGTTTAAAATTTTTTGTGGAAAATGTAATTTTTGTTAATTTTTTCACTTTTGATTAATTTAATCCGTTTCGGTCTTACCTTGTTACTTCAACTAGCTACTGTAAAAAAAAAACAATTATATATATATATATATATATATATATATATATATATACTTTTTGCAGCACACACGAAGACAAATGATTGAGCATGTTTGGGGTGAATTTGGAGCAGGTGGGGGGCTGGTGAAGTCACCGTCTATAATTCGCTTTTCATTCAGTGTCTAATATTTTAAAGGCCGAAGCAGCACAAAAGAAAATTGTACCGGCACAAAACAGCACAAACGAAGCACAAACGAACGAGACTATTTTGGTTGAATTTGGAGCATGTGGGGGGGCTGGTGACGTCATCGTCTATAATTCAATTTCTGATATTTTAAAACCCAACGCAGCACAAACGAAATTGCAAATTTTTACTGGCACAAACCAGCACAAACGAAGCACAAATGAATGAGACTATTTTGGGTGAATTTGAAGCATGTGGGGGGGCTCACATACGTCATCAACAATAGCAGCACAAACGAAACTTTTTACAGCACAAACCAGCACAAACGGAGCACAAACGATTGCGTTTATTTTGGGTGAATTTGGAGCATGTGGGGGGGCTGGTGACGTCATCGTCTATAATTCAATTTCTGATATTTTAAAACCCGACGCAGCACAAACGAAAATTTTACCGGCACAAACCAGCACAAACGAAGCACAAACGAACGAGACTATTTTGGGTGAATTTGGAGCATGTGGCCTCAGTGACCTCAGAATGACCTAAAAATATTCTTGTAATATCTAAAAAACCGAAACAGCACAAACGAAAATGTTTACAGCACAAACGGAGCACAAACGATTGAGCATAGTTTGACAACGTTTTGCGTTGGGTGGGGGGCCAACTTCACAGTATTTGTGTGTAAAAAATTGAGAAAAACTGTAGACAGTCCTAATCTGTGCATTTGACGCGCGCGCACACACACACACACACAAACACACACACACACACACACACACACACACTTTTACTCGTTATTTTTTCTTGTAACAATGAAGAAACAAAGCTGATTTATTGTTCAGGATAGGCTGTTTTTCTCCGGCCGGATCACAGCTCTTGCAATCAGAAGAATGGCCAAATAGCAAATAAAGCCATTTTTAAAAAAATATTCCTTGTTCTTTGATACGTATAATTTTCTATTTTCTTTTCATCAATTTGTTTTTCATTGTCCGTTGAATTTCATCAGTCTCGTCTTTCCATTTTTAAAGGTCTTGCGTAATATTCTCACACACTTTCACTGTCTCAGCTTTTCTCAATCAGAGTGACTTCACTCCCAATTAAGGCAGTTCAAAGCAGCGCGGTTAGTGCCAAGGTAAGGCAGCTCAAAGCAGCACGTTTAATGATCAGGCAGAGCAGTTCAAAGCAGCGCGATTAGTGATCAGGCAAAATACACAGCACAACCAGAAGAAATGCTTATCTCTGCAACCTAGCCCTTTATCAATTTTTCTTAAATACAATTTTATGCTCTATTTCGGCATAAATCAAGCGCTTCTTGTTTATTTTATCTAACTGACGCACTTCTTGCTTTTTTGGAACTTCTTGCGTTTAAGCACTTCTTGCTTTATTGCTTTATTTCGTACTTCTTGCGTTTAAGCACTTCTTGCGTTTAAGCACTTCTTGCGTTTAAGCACTTCTTGCTTTATTTCGCACTTCTTGCGTTTAAACACTTCTTGCTTTATTGTACTTACGCATGCACTCCTTCTCGAGACCTGGAAATTACCCTCCTTTTGATTCCTTATCAATTTTAGGTTCTTTTTGGTGGGGTCTTTTATTCAAGGCTGTTACCACCCAGGCGCCTACCAGGAGCCACACAAAACAAATATATAAGCAAAAAGCTGCTTACCTTATTTTTTTGGCGCCTTTTGTTTTGTGAGGTTTCTGCCAGCACGCCCACTGCGGCCACCCCTCGACGACTCCTCCACTCCTGGCTGGCTACGCCAATTATGTTGTGGCAAATTCAAAGTCCTCAGATCGGGTCTCAAAGAAATCTCTCAAGAGTCGAAGTTCCAGGTCTCAGAAGAATTAACTTTATTGACAAGCAACAAAGTGAGATGCCAGCTGGCCATCTGTACATCTGACTTGCAATAGTCAGGCTTCAGGTTTTATAGTCAAGTCAAGTCATCTTCATTTATATAGCGCTTTTAACAATGTAGATTGTTTCAAAGCAGCTTTACAGAGATAAGCGTATAATTTAAGGTAACAGAGATTGTTTTGGCTTTATAGCGGTTCTTTAATAAAGTTATTTTCCAGCTAAAGTTAGTTTTGATTGATTTGCTTCCGTCGCAACGATCATTTGTTATTAAATTAGGGGCCGCTAAGACGACACCATTCTCTCTACACAGACTTTAAACGCGAACCTGTGAGAAACGCTGATGGCGTTCACATGCGCATTTAGAATTGGTTCTATAGTTATGTGCGTTTGAATATATGTACGCAGGTTTGGAATTCCCTACAAGCCAAGCCTAAACAAAGTACTTGTCTTTCCTTATAAATTTTGATAAAGAATTTTATTTTATTTTGTCACTTCGGGGAAGGAACGCGAAACTAATTTTCCCGACGCCTTATCTGTAGAGTGGTAAAGGGATCCTCCATAGGGAGAGACTAGTTGGCACTTCAGCACTGCGTTGTCATCGGGTCCAGGTGAAGGTCCTTCGTCAGATCTGGATACGGCCTGGATCCGGCAGGCTGCGGGAAAACCTCGGGATAAACACAGACACTAAAATTAGCATAGATGCCATACTTCTCATGATGTAACGAGTACATCAGGATTTATGGGAAGTGTTCCCGGTTCCGGCTGACCTAATCTATGCAGCCTAACATTGAATTATAGAAGTCTATAATGTATTATGTGAATGTTAGGTCAAAGAGATGTGTCTTTAATCTGGCTTTGAACTGACAGAGTGTGTCTGCTTCCCGGACAATGTTAGGAAGACTGTTCCAAAGTTTTGGTGCTAAATAAGGAGAAGGATTTACCGCCAGCAGTCGATTTTGATATTCTAGGTATTATTAACTGGCCGGAATTTTGAGATCGCAATAGACGTGAAGGACTATAATGCGTTAAGAGCTCGCTCAAGTACTGCGGAGCTAAACCATTTAGTGCTTTGTAAGTAATCAGCAATATTTTAAAATTTATGCGATGTTTAATAGGCAGCCAATGCAGTGTTGACACCGGGCTAATATGGTCATACTTCCTGGTTCTGGTAAGAACTCGAGCTGCTGCGTTTTGGACCAGCTGTAGTTTGTTTATTAAGCGTGCAGGGCAACCACCCAGTAGAGCATTACAATAATCTAGCCTTGAGGTCATGAACGCATGAACTAATTGTTCTGCATTTGTCAATGAGAGCATATGGCGTAATTTAGATATATTTTTAAGATGGAAAAATGCAGTTTTACAGATACTAGACACGTGACTTTCAAATGAAAGATTGGTATCAAAGAGCACACCCAGGTTCCTAACCGACGACGAAGACTTAACAGAGCAGCCATCAAGTGTTAGACAGTATTCTAGGTTATTATGTGAGGAAGTTTTTTGTCCAATAATTAGAATCTGTTTTTTCAGAATTTAGAAGTAGGAAATTACGAGTCATCCATTTCTTTATATCAGCTATGCATTCCGTTAATTTTGTGAATTGATAAGTTTCGTTAGGTTTTGAAGAAATATACAGCTGAGTATCGTCAGCATAACAGTGGAAGCTAATTCCATGTTTCCTAATGATATCTCCTAATGGTAGCATGTACAGAGTGAACAGCAGCGGTCCTAGTACTGAGCCTTGTGGTACGCCATACTGAACTTGTGATCGATGAGACATCATCGATATACCCTTTCAATATACCCTTTCGATATACTTTTCAATCCTCACAGACTCTTTGACCTGATTTAACCTGGTTTCTGTCACAGACACAGCAATACAGACTTTTACATGAGGGAAAGGAAAATCTCCAACAATTTATACCCTTTTTCTCATCACTAGGTAGCCAATCAGCTATCTTTTTCTTTTTTGCTCCACCTCGAGATCTCGTTACCTTTAGGCTGCGTTCCAGTCCACTTTTAGACACGCACTTGCGAACTTCCCTAAGCACTTCCCCTTGGGGGAATCCCTGCTGCCATTTTGAAGTGCGTTCCACTTCGTGAAGTGAATGAGGGAAGTTTATATGGACAGACCCTTGTTCCCTCGATTTTGACAGAGGGAGCGAGTCTACTTCAAATGTGCACTTCAGGCACCTATATGTCCCACAATGCAGTATGATTGTGATGCCACCACAACAGACAACTCTATGATATATTAATTCTATTTTTTTTATTTAAAACAACCCAAACACACCTATAAACATTTGGATGCTGCATTAAACAAATTCTTAAAGGAAAAAAATAATAATAATTAAAGCTGCAAGCAGCATTTATCGGGGTTCAAGCATTTAAGGCCTTTAAGCACATAAGCATTTAAGACATTAAGATTTATTTAGAAAGCTTTTAACCACTGAAATAATAGATTGAAAAGTCCATTTACAGCCAATACAGGCAATTTACATATGTCATGGCACATATGCTCACCAATTTTCGTGAAGTTCTGAGTTTTTGTTTAGGATTTATAGGCTTTTGAGTGCATTTTGCCACGCCCATTTTCTTTATGACCCAATATACCCATGCGAAAAATGCAAAAGTTCAACTTTTTTTTGATAATTATTGATCTAGACAGTCCATAGAATTGTCCTAGACTCGTTTGGTTCCGATCGGGCGAAAAACCTAGGACTAGTTCGCAAAAGTAGGTTTTTAACATAATTACGAATATTTAATGAACGGTTTGATTGACAGCAATGGTTCTTGAGGCAAAGTTGTTCAGCATGAGCAGATCTATCAAATGATATGCATTTTGTGACGATAAGTGTAACACCACGTGATTACAGAGACGTAAAACTCGTTAGCGCCAACTAGTGGCCGATTTCTTTCAAAATTCTTACAGACCTCTAGGGCCATGAGTCGAACATGCCCAGTGAGTTTCGTTCCGATCGGTCTCCGTTAACCTTGTCTAATAGGTGCTCAAATTCATTGGCCAATGGCGGCCATGTTTTTTGAGATACACCAATGTCCTCATAGACATACATGTCACCTTGGACCAAGACACTGCATACCAATTTTCAAGTCAATCGGACTAACGGTCAGGTGGTTATAGCCTGTTTTATGTTTTTTTTCATGTTATAGCGCCACCATGTGGCCAATTGTCGCGATCTTTTTACTGTAACCTCAGATTGACCTCTTACACGTGTGCTGAGTTTGGTGAAGATACCTCATTTACTTCTGAAGTTATAGCCGTTTTAGTCAAATAGGCTCTTCCCACAACGTTAATTTTGCGCCCCCTAGCGACCGTGAATCGAAATTTCAACCTTTTTTCGATGACTATTGATAATCAGACTCCAGAGAACATTTCTGCACTGGTTTGGTTCTGATCGGTCAAAAAACCTAGGAGTAATTAGCAAAAGTAGGTTTTTGACAAAATTCAAAATGGCGGAAAAATTTGCATACCGGAAATGAAATCGGAGATATACGTTTTGTTCGTCATGTGTCCAGCTTTCCAGTGATATAAGACATTTGAGTCTATGACATACGGTCTAGGAGTTATGAGCAGTTTCGCGCTTTTGGTTGCTATAGCGCCACCTATGGGCCAATCGGGGTCATAATCTCTGAACCTTTCCTCGATTTTTGTACTACCATCTGGCAAAGTTTCAAGTCTCCAGCACTTACGGTTTGGGCTGCACGTTGCGTTTTACGGCAGAATAATAATAATAATTAAAGCTGCAAGCAGCATTTATCGGGGTTCAAGCAATTAAGGCCTTAAAGCACAAAAGCATAAAAAGTTATTAAGTTTTATTTAGCAAGCATGTAACCACTGACATCATAGATGGAAAAGATCATGTTCTAGCATGATTTACCATGATATACCACATTCTAAAATGATTTACCATAGTTCATCATGATTTATCATGGTTTACCATGATTTACCCTGTTCTAGCATAGTTTATCATGATTTACCATGTTCTAGCATGATATACCACGTTCTAGAATGATTTACTAGGATTCTTACATGATTTACCTTGATACACCACATTCTACTATTATTTACTATGACTTACCATGTTTCTAGCGTGATTTACCATGATTTACCACATTACTAGCAATTATGTGAAGTGTCAGTGCAGATGAAGTGATAAACACTGACAAAATATGATTGTGTTATAATAGTTATTGTTATACAAGTGATTTTTTTTAGGGTCTACTCTAAATATGAATGAATCCAAAAGCACATGTGAAAAGACTTCATTAATAAGTAGAATGGCCAGCAGAAGCCAGTAGAAGACCACTTATTGGCTCACTTTCACTTTAAACTTCATGATTTGCACCAGTTTTCTGCACTAAATCAAACCAGTCTTTCCATGTTAACTCAATAATGCATGCTTACACACACACACACACACACACAAACACAAATATGTTTTTTGGATGTGTTATTGAGAAAATATATTTAATTGTATAAAAATAGGCATTTCTTTGTGATCTAATAATATAAAACTATGTTACCAGTATAGGGCTGTAAAGATTCCTCGATTATAGTCAAGTACTCGATTTAATTGGCAAAATACTGAAAGTGGTGCATTCCACAGACGAGAATCCAACAACCGCAGAATTACAGTTTTCTAGGACAACACGATATTTAAACAGGGCTCCAGACTAACTTTTTTTACTAGGAGCGCTGTAGCCCCTGACTGAAAATTTTAGGAGCACAAGCAGAAAATTTAGGGGCACACCTTAAATCAACTTGCAATGCAATTATTCAAATTTCCCCCAAAATAACTACTGACAAATTATTTATTTATTATTTAATAATAAATAGACTTAATGTACAGATATTACAATGTGCAGTTTTATTTTAAGTTCACAGGCACCAGACTAACATCTGAGGGCAGCGGCACCGCAGACACTGAGTTTTACAAAAAAATATCTGGTAGCACTGGGGCTGACAATAAAGCACTAAGCTTAGTTTAGGGTGTAGATGAAATTAACTTTAATTATTATCATTCATAATGTCTTAATATTAATTAAAAAGCAAACCGAGTGAAATAAATTATATTAGGGAGTGAAAATAGCCAATAAGCATCCTACTGTTTACAATGGTAATTTATTTATTTTATTATTTTTAAATAAGTGTATAAATAAGAGTTTAAATAAGACCATTTTTGAAGGATGAACAAAAAAAATGTGTTGGTCATCACATTAAAAATAACATTTATATATGATAGTTTTGAAGTGCTGGAAAAAGATGAGTAGCCTAACAGTTAGTACTTGTAAGCGTTTGACTATTTCTGTCACATTATGGTTACAGTTACTACATTAAATCCATGGTGAATGTCGCTGATTTGTGGTCTGAAAGCCCAGTGTTTCTCCTGGTTTCCACATCAGCGCTGTTTGATCTGATATCTGATTATGTTATTAATTCTGAGGCGAATTCAATGGATTTCTTCACTGGATCTCCAGAGTCTGGATCTCCTAGTAACAGTGTCGCGTGATCGAGATCGGCCCGCGACTGGCAAGTTCGGGCTGCTGCGCTCATATAGGCTGCGCCATAGATATCATATATAAACGCGTTTATATATTATATCTATGGGCTGCGCTGTCTATTATTGATTCGAACTAATAAACGGTCTGTGAAGCATAAAGGAGTAAGTTAGCGCATTTTCGTTCCGCTTTCATTTTGTTTGGATTCGCTGCTCGGCAACGTTGTGGTCGCGCCAGCGCGACCTAAATAAATATTTGGTCGCACCGGCAGGAAAAATGGTCGCAAAATGCGACCAATTAGTCGCAGTCTGGAGCCCACCATTTACAGTCATAATATAGCATAGTGCCATTGTGAAATCACAAAGGCTGTGATTCAGTTAAATAAATATATCCTCTGTTTTTTGTTTGTTTGTTTTTTTCACAGAGAAGACGCTTCAATCACATGAGTGCAGATTAGCCTACATGTTAAAATTACCTCAGCTCCGTCCGAAGTAAACGCTGCTCCAAGCAAACTCAGTCTCTGCAGTGCTGTTTGTTTAGGTTTCCAATAACGTGCAAATATGGGAACGCAAGTCGGACGCAGTTTGTGTTTCATAGTTGCACTGTTATCATTTGTGGAGCACATCTGGGTTTCTCAAACTGCTGTTCATCGCGATTTCAAAATAAAAGTTTAAACATCGCGATTTCAAAATAAAAGTTTAAACTCTCGCTCTGAGTTTGCATGTTTTGATGTGCACATGTTCTTGTTAAAGAAATTACAGTGGCTGTAGCACTTCTATCGTACAGAAGTGGCCAAATATTAAAGGTTAAGTTGACATTTGAATTTAATGTTGTTTGGCCAATAAACAAGGATTTGATAATGCCAGGCTTAGTGTAACAACAACCAGGCCGCTGGTGCCCTCTGCAGGCATTTGTTATTCATGAACATAAGTTATCTCTATTAGTTTATACCATTTATTTTACATGGGTATATTTTAACAGTGTTGTTCAATAAAACCCATATAATTACTTACTTTGATACTTTACTTGAACCAATCATTATTGCTTGTTATTATATATTTGTATTTTAAGTCATTTTAAAGGCTGTTGTTAACTTGAATCTATTTTTTACCACATTTTTTTATCCGATTACTTGAATAGAATACTCGATTACTAAAATAATCGATAGCTACAGCCCTATAGCAGTACATCATAATAAAAAAGATTTCTTTTTAAAGCATTTGTTTGTTTTCCAATACTGAAAGTGAATAAAAAGGTAATCTGTAATCCTGCTGCTCCCTCTAGTGGACAGTGGTATTACAGCTTCCATCTTACAGTTGAAGTGATTGAATGAATTAATGAATCAGAATTTGGTTTTTCACTTATATCTCGGGAACCGGAAGGCGAAAAATTCTGAAACTCAGAGCATATATAGTGCTTGAGGAGCCCTGTTGAATGAGACCATCAAGGTGTTTTTGGGCGATTGGGGCTGGGAGTTAAGACTGTTCAAATGCAAATATTTGGGGGCTTTTATCCCTGGAATCCCGAGGGCAAATTACACCACATTTGAATCGAAGCTAGCCAAGGACGGGCCCTTTCCAACGAGCTCTCACACAAGGTTCGGGGTGGTCTGGGTCGGGAGTTATGGCCGTTCAAAATCGGGGGTCCCGCGGACGCGGGGGGCGCGCTCCTGAGGCCCGCGACGACACGTTTCGATCAAGAGCCCGGAGAGGACCTTACCATCAAAATTTGAGTGCGCAACGACTTTCTGTTTTCGAGTTATGAGTGAATTTGTATTCGGGGGCGTGGCTTAAATAGCCGTTTTACTTCCAGTTTCAGTATTCACTTCTTAATGTGACTCAATAGTCACATTAAGAAGTGAATATTGTCAATAGTAATAATATTGTAATACTCCAATAGATGAATTTTGACAAAATGTGATTGTAAATGTTAAAATAATGATTTTATAAAGTCTAAATATGAATTATAGAACACTATTATGGAGTAGTATGATGAAATGGCAGCAGGGGGCAGTAAAATACCACTTATTGGCTTATGCCAATGTTATTCATTTTCACCTTTTTTATTAACTGTTATAGAGGCAAATTTTGTCCGATCTGTCTGAAATTTGTCATGCTTATTCTGACTTGTTTTTAAGGTCATTTAAGAGATATAGGCTTTTGTGGACACTTGGTCAAGACTACATATTGAACTGACCCTATTATGGCCATCCAAATGAAGAAGTTATACTTTTTCTGATAATTATTGATCTGGAGAGTCCAGAGAATTGCAATGCACTGGTTTTGAATATTACTATATGAACATTTACACCATTACACCAAAACACCATTTACAGCCAATACAGGCAATTCACCATAGGAAATATATGGTTTATAAAGCTTTTTAACAGTTATAGCGCCACCTATGGTCCGATCTACATGAAACTTTGCATGCTTGTTTAGAATGATATGTCACATATGCTCACCAATTTTCGTGAAGTTCTGAGTTTTCGTTTAGGATTTATAGGCTTTTGAGTGCATTTTGCCACGCCCATTTTCTTTATGACCCAATATACCCATGTGAAAAATGCTAAAGTTCAACTTTTTTTTGATAATTATTTATCTAGAGAGTCCATAGAATTGTTCTAGACTTGTTTGGTTCCGATCGGGCGAAAAACCAGCGACTAGTTCGCAAAAGTAGGTTTTTAACATAATTATGAATATTTAATGAACGGTTTGATTGACAGCAATGCTTCTTGAGGCAAAGTTGTTCAGCATGAGCAGATCTATCAAATGATATGCATTTTGTGACAATAAGTGTAACACTACGTGATTACAGAGCCATTAAACTCGTTAGCGCCAACTAGTGGCCGATTTCTTTCAAAATTCTTACAGACCTCTAGGGCCATGAGTCGAATATGCCCATCGAGTTTCGTTCCGATTGGCCTCCGTTAACCTTGTCTAATAGGTGCTCAAACTTCATTGGCCGATGGCGGCCATGTTTTTCGAGATACACCAATGTCCTCATATATATACATGGCACCTTGGACCAAGACACTGCATACCAATTTTCAAGTCAATCGGACTAACGGTCAGGTGGTTATAGCCTGTTTTATGTTTTTTCCATGTTTTAGCGCCACCATGTGGCCAATCGCCGCGATTTTTTTTACTGTGACCTCAGATTGACCTCTTTCACATGTGTACCAAGTTTGGTGAAGATACCTCATTTACTTCTGGAGTTATAGCCATTTTAGTAAAATAGGCCCCTCCCACAACGTACGTTTTGGCGCCCCTTAGCGTCCGTGAATCGAAATTTCAACTTTTTTTCGATAATTATTGATCTTCAGTCTCTAGAGAACATTTCTGCACTGGTTTGGTTCCGATCGGGCGAAAAACCTAGGACTAGTTCGCAAAAGTAGGTTTTTGACAAAATTCAAAATGGCGGAAAATCTATCATGGCGGAAATGAAATCGGAGATATACGTTTTGTTCGTTAGGCGTCCAGCTTTCAAATGATATAAGACACTTGAGTCTACGACATACGGTCTAGGAGTTCTGAGCAGTTTCACGCTTTTGGTCGCTGTAGCGCCACCTATGGGCCGATTTGGCTAAGTCCGTGTATCTGAGTAGCGAGCAATACTACTACCATTTGACCAAGTATCACGTCTCTAGGCCTTACGGTTTTGGCTGCACAATGCGTTTTAGGGAAGAATAATAATAATAATAAAAATCAGGGCAATTACAATAGGGTTTCAGCACTTCGTGCTTGAACCCCTAAAAATCAGAGCAATTACAATAGGGTTTCAGCACTTCGTGCTTGAACCCCTAATTAAAGCTGCAAGCAGCATTTATCGGGGTTCAAGCAGTTAAGGCCTTTAAGCACAAAAGCATCAAAAGTTATTAGTTTTATTTAGCAAGCATCTAACCACTGACATAATAGATGAAAAAGACCATTTACAGCCAATACAGGCAATGTACCATAGGAAATATATGGTTTTAAAGCTTTTTAACTGTAATAGCGCCACCTATGGTCCAGTCTACATAAAATTGTTTACTGTGACCTCAAATTGAACCCATACACATGTGTACTGAGTTTGGTGAAGATATCTCATTTACTTCTTGACTTATAGCCATTTTAGTAAAATAGGCTCCTCCCACAACAATTTACCACATTCTAGTATTATTTACTATGATTCTAGCACGACTGTGCTACAATAGTAATTGTTATATAAGTGATTTTTTAGTGTCTTATTGTTATATAAGTGATTTTTAGTGTCTAATAAATGTAAAAGCATATGTGAGTAGACTTCATTAATAAGTAGAATGGCCAGCAGAGGGCAGTAGAAGACCACATATTGGCACACTTTCACTTTAAACTTCTTGTTTTTCACCATTTTTCTGCACTAAAGCAAACCAGTTTTTCCATTTTAACTCCATAATGCATGTTTACACACACACACACACACACACACACACACACACACACACACACACACACAAAGACAAATGTTGTTGTTTTTTCAATGCTATTGGGATGTCATTATGAAAATATATTTGAATGGTCTATAAACATTTCACAAAGTCTTTGTAAGCTATTAATCAGATTATTCAGAATTTATTCAGAAACCTAAGACTACACACACACGTTATGTTGTAGATACCGATATTTGATATATATGATGTGATCAAACTGTCAATACTAATACTTTAACAGATGGATTTTGACTAAATGTAATTGTAAATGTTAAAATAGGGATTTTATAAAGTCTCAATATAAATTATAGAACAATATGACAAAATGACTATTTTAAACAGCAGGGGGCAGTAAAATACCACTTATTGGCTTAATATACCATTATATTCATATCATTTTCACCTTTTTAACTGTTATAGAGGCAAATTTTGTCCGATCTGTCTGAAAATTTCCATGCATGTTCAGAGTGATATTTCACATGTTCTGACTTGTTTTTAAGAAGGTTTGAACATTCATTAAAGAGATATAGGCTTTCGGGGACACTTGGTAAAGGCCACATTTTGAAGTGAACCTATTATAGCTATCCAAATGAAGTAGTTCAACTTTTTCTGACAATTATTGTTCTAGTGAGTCCAGAGAATTGTATTGCACTAGTTTTGAACATTATGATATGAAAATTATATGATCAGAGATGGAAAAGACCATTTATAGCCAATACAGGCAGTTTACCATAGGAAATATATGGTTTTAAAGCCTTTTAACAGTTATAGCGCCAACTATTGTCCGATCTCCATAAAATTTTGCATGCTTGTTAATGATTGTATGTCACATATGCTCACCAATTTTTGTGAAGTTCTGAGTTTTTGTTTAGGATTTATAGGCTTTTGATTGCATTTTGCCACGCCCATTTTATAAATTACCCTATTACAGCAATCCAAATGCAAAAGTTAAACTTTTTTTTGATAATTATTGATCTAGAGAGTCCAGAGAATTGTCCTAGACTGGTCTGTTTCCGATCGGGCGAAAAACCTAGGACTAGTTCGCAAAAGTAGGTTTTTAACATGTTCGCGAATATTTAATGAACGGTTTGATTGACAGCAATGGTTCTTGAGGCAAAGTTTTTCAGCATGAGCAGATCTATCAAATGATATGCATTTTGTTACGATAAGTGTAACACCACGTGATTACAGAGCCATAAAACTCGTTAGTGCCAACTAGTGGCTGATTTCTTTCAAAATTCTTACAGACCTCTAGGGCCATGAGTCGAACATGCCCACTGAGTTTCGTTCCGATCGGCCTCCGTTAACCTTGTCTAATAGGTGCTCAAACTTCATTGGCCGATGGCGGCCATGTTTTTTGAGATACACCAATGTCCTCATAGACATACATGACACCTTGGACCAAGACACTGCATACCAATTTTCAAGTCAATCGGACTAATGGTCAGGTGGTTATAGCCAGTTTTATGTTTTTTTCATGTTATAGCGCCACCATGTGGCCAATCGCCACGATTTTTTTACTGTGACCTCAGATTGACCTCTTAAATAATTGTACTGAGTTTGGTGAAGATACCTCATTTACTTCTGGAGTTATGGCCGTTTTAGTAAAATAGGCTCCTCCCACAACATACAATTTGGCGCCCCTTAGCGACCGTGAATCGAAATTTCAACTTTTTTTTGATAATTATTGATAGTCAAACTCCAGAGAACATTTCTGCACTGGTTTGGTTCCGATCGGGCAAAAAACCTAGGACTAGTTCGCAAAAGTAGGTTTTTGACAAAATTCAAAATGGCGGAAAAATTTGCATACCGGAAATGAAATCGGAGATATACGTTTTGTTTGCCATGAGGTCTTGATTACATTGATATAAGACACTTGAGTCTACGACATACAGTCTAGGAGTTATGAGCAGTTTCGCGCTTTTGGTCGCTGTAGCGCCACCTATGGGCCGATTTGGCTAAGTCCGTGTATCTGAGTAGCGAGCAATACTACTACCATTTGACCAAGTATCACGTCTCTAGGCCTTACGGTTTTGGCTGCACGATGCGTTTTAGGGAAGAATAATAATAATAATTAAAGCTGCAAGCAGCATTTATCGGGGTTCAAGCATTTAAGGCCTTTAAGCACATAAGCATTTAAGACATTAAGTTTTATTTAGAAAGCTTTTAACCACTGAAATAATAGATGGAAAAGTCCATTTACAGCCAATACAGGCAATTTACCATAGGAAATATATGGTTTTCAAACCTTTTTAACAGTTATAGCGCCACCTATGGTCTGATCAACATGAAATTTGGCATGCTTGTTTAGAATATTATGGCACATATGCTCACCAATTTTCGTGAAGTTCTGAGTTTTCGTTTAGGATTTATAAGCTTTTGAGTGCATTTTGCCACGCCCATTTTCTTTATGACCCAATTATAGCCATACGAAAAATTCAAAAGTTCAACTTTTTTTCGATAATTATTGATCAGGAGAGTCCAGAGAATTGTCCTAGACTGGTCTGTTTCCGATCGGGCGAAAAACCAGGGACTAGTTCGCAAAAGTAGGTTTTTAACATATTCGCGAATAATTAATGAACGATTTGATTGACAGCAATGGTTCTTGAGGCAATGTTGTTCAGCATGAGCAGATCTATCAAATGATATGCATTTTGTGACAATAAGTGTAACACCACGTGATTACAGAGCCGTAAAACTCGTTAGCGCCAACTAGTGGCCGATTTCTTTCAAAATTCTTACAGACCTCTAGGGCTATGAGTTGAACATGCCCATCGAGTTTCGTTCCGATCGGCCTCCGTTAACCTTGTCTAATAGGTGCTCAAACTTCATTGGCCGATGGCGGCCATGTTTTTTGAGATACACCAATGTCCTCATAGACATACATGACACCTTGGGCCAAGACACTGCATACCAATTTTCAAGTCAATCGGACTAACGGTCAGGTGGTTAAAGCCTGTTTTATGTTTTTTTCATGTTATAGCGCCACCATGTGGCCAATCGCCGTGATTTTTTTACTGTGACCTCAGATTGACCTCTTACACATGTGTACCGAGTTTGGTGAAGATACCTCATTTACTTCTGGAGTTATAGCCATTTTAGTAAAATAGGCCCCTCCCACAACGTACGTTTTGGCGCCCCTTAGCGTGCGTGAATCGAAATTTCAACTTTTTTCGATAATTATTGATATTCAGACTCCAGAGAACATTTCTGTACTGGTTTGGTTCAGATCGGGCGAAAAACCTAGGACTAGTTCGCAAAAGTAGGTTTTTGGCAAAATTCAAAATGGCGGAAAATCTATCATGGCGGAAATGAAATCGGAGATATACGTTTTGTTCGTCAGGAATCCAGCTTTCCAATGATATAAGACACTTGAGTCTACGACATACGGTCTAGGAGTTCTGAGCAGTTTCGCGCTTTTGGTCGCTGTAGCGCCACCTATGGGCCGATTTGGCTAAGTCCGTGTATCTGAGTAGCGAGCAATACTACTACCATTTGACCAAGTATCACGTCTCTAGGCCTTACGGTTTTGGCTGCACGATGCGTTTTAGGGAAGAATAATAATAATAATAAAAATCAGGGCAATTACAATAGGGTTTCAGCACTTCGTGCTTGAACCCCTAATTAAAGCTGCAAGCAGCATTTATCGGGGTTCAAGCAATTAAGGCCTTAAAGCACAAAAGCATAAAAAGTTATTAAGTTTTATTTAGCAAGCATGTAACCACTGACATCATAGATGGAAAAGATCATGTTCTAGCATGATTTACCATGATATACCACATTCTAAAATGATTTACCATAGTTCATCATGATTTATCATGGTTTACCATGATTTACCCTGTTCTAGCATAGTTTATCATGATTTACCATGTTCTAGCATGATATACCACGTTCTAGAATGATTTACTAGGATTCTTACATGATTTACCTTGATACACCACATTCTACTATTATTTACTATGACTTACCATGTTTCTAGCGTGATTTACCATGATTTACCACATTACTAGCAATTATGTGAAGTGTCAGTGCAGATGAAGTGATAAACACTGACAAAATATGATTGTGTTATAATAGTTATTGTTATACAAGTGATTTTTTTTAGGGTCTACTCTAAATATGAATGAATCCAAAAGCACATGTGAAAAGACTTCATTAATAAGTAGAATGGCCAGCAGAAGCCAGTAGAAGACCACTTATTGGCTCACTTTCACTTTAAACTTCATGATTTGCACCAGTTTTCTGCACTAAATCAAACCAGTCTTTCCATGTTAACTCAATAATGCATGCTTACACACACACACACACACACACAAACACAAATATGTTTTTTGGATGTGTTATTGAGAAAATATATTTAATTGTATAAAAATAGGCATTTCTTTGTGATCTAATAATATAAAACTATGTTACCAGTATAGGGCTGTAAAGATTCCTCGATTATAGTCAAGTACTCGATTTAATTGGCAAAATACTGAAAGTGGTGCATTCCACAGACGAGAATCCAACAACCGCAGAATTACAGTTTTCTAGGACAACACGATATTTAAACAGGGCTCCAGACTAACTTTTTTTACTAGGAGCGCTGTAGCCCCTGACTGAAAATTTTAGGAGCACAAGCAGAAAATTTAGGGGCACACCTTAAATCAACTTGCAATGCAATTATTCAAATTTCCCCCAAAATAACTACTGACAAATTATTTATTTATTATTTAATAATAAATAGACTTAATGTACAGATATTACAATGTGCAGTTTTATTTTAAGTTCACAGGCACCAGACTAACATCTGAGGGCAGCGGCACCGCAGACACTGAGTTTTACAAAAAAATATCTGGTAGCACTGGGGCTGACAATAAAGCACTAAGCTTAGTTTAGGGTGTAGATGAAATTAACTTTAATTATTATCATTCATAATGTCTTAATATTAATTAAAAAGCAAACCGAGTGAAATAAATTATATTAGGGAGTGAAAATAGCCAATAAGCATCCTACTGTTTACAATGGTAATTTATTTATTTTATTATTTTTAAATAAGTGTATAAATAAGAGTTTAAATAAGACCATTTTTGAAGGATGAACAAAAAAAATGTGTTGGTCATCACATTAAAAATAACATTTATATATGATAGTTTTGAAGTGCTGGAAAAAGATGAGTAGCCTAACAGTTAGTACTTGTAAGCGTTTGACTATTTCTGTCACATTATGGTTACAGTTACTACATTAAATCCATGGTGAATGTCGCTGATTTGTGGTCTGAAAGCCCAGTGTTTCTCCTGGTTTCCACATCAGCGCTGTTTGATCTGATATCTGATTATGTTATTAATTCTGAGGCGAATTCAATGGATTTCTTCACTGGATCTCCAGAGTCTGGATCTCCTAGTAACAGTGTCGCGTGATCGAGATCGGCCCGCGACTGGCAAGTTCGGGCTGCTGCGCTCATATAGGCTGCGCCATAGATATCATATATAAACGCGTTTATATATTATATCTATGGGCTGCGCTGTCTATTATTGATTCGAACTAATAAACGGTCTGTGAAGCATAAAGGAGTAAGTTAGCGCATTTTCGTTCCGCTTTCATTTTGTTTGGATTCGCTGCTCGGCAACGTTGTGGTCGCGCCAGCGCGACCTAAATAAATATTTGGTCGCACCGGCAGGAAAAATGGTCGCAAAATGCGACCAATTAGTCGCAGTCTGGAGCCCACCATTTACAGTCATAATATAGCATAGTGCCATTGTGAAATCACAAAGGCTGTGATTCAGTTAAATAAATATATCCTCTGTTTTTTGTTTGTTTGTTTTTTTCACAGAGAAGACGCTTCAATCACATGAGTGCAGATTAGCCTACATGTTAAAATTACCTCAGCTCCGTCCGAAGTAAACGCTGCTCCAAGCAAACTCAGTCTCTGCAGTGCTGTTTGTTTAGGTTTCCAATAACGTGCAAATATGGGAACGCAAGTCGGACGCAGTTTGTGTTTCATAGTTGCACTGTTATCATTTGTGGAGCACATCTGGGTTTCTCAAACTGCTGTTCATCGCGATTTCAAAATAAAAGTTTAAACATCGCGATTTCAAAATAAAAGTTTAAACTCTCGCTCTGAGTTTGCATGTTTTGATGTGCACATGTTCTTGTTAAAGAAATTACAGTGGCTGTAGCACTTCTATCGTACAGAAGTGGCCAAATATTAAAGGTTAAGTTGACATTTGAATTTAATGTTGTTTGGCCAATAAACAAGGATTTGATAATGCCAGGCTTAGTGTAACAACAACCAGGCCGCTGGTGCCCTCTGCAGGCATTTGTTATTCATGAACATAAGTTATCTCTATTAGTTTATACCATTTATTTTACATGGGTATATTTTAACAGTGTTGTTCAATAAAACCCATATAATTACTTACTTTGATACTTTACTTGAACCAATCATTATTGCTTGTTATTATATATTTGTATTTTAAGTCATTTTAAAGGCTGTTGTTAACTTGAATCTATTTTTTACCACATTTTTTTATCCGATTACTTGAATAGAATACTCGATTACTAAAATAATCGATAGCTACAGCCCTATAGCAGTACATCATAATAAAAAAGATTTCTTTTTAAAGCATTTGTTTGTTTTCCAATACTGAAAGTGAATAAAAAGGTAATCTGTAATCCTGCTGCTCCCTCTAGTGGACAGTGGTATTACAGCTTCCATCTTACAGTTGAAGTGATTGAATGAATTAATGAATCAGAATTTGGTTTTTCACTTATATCTCGGGAACCGGAAGGCGAAAAATTCTGAAACTCAGAGCATATATAGTGCTTGAGGAGCCCTGTTGAATGAGACCATCAAGGTGTTTTTGGGCGATTGGGGCTGGGAGTTAAGACTGTTCAAATGCAAATATTTGGGGGCTTTTATCCCTGGAATCCCGAGGGCAAATTACACCACATTTGAATCGAAGCTAGCCAAGGACGGGCCCTTTCCAACGAGCTCTCACACAAGGTTCGGGGTGGTCTGGGTCGGGAGTTATGGCCGTTCAAAATCGGGGGTCCCGCGGACGCGGGGGGCGCGCTCCTGAGGCCCGCGACGACACGTTTCGATCAAGAGCCCGGAGAGGACCTTACCATCAAAATTTGAGTGCGCAACGACTTTCTGTTTTCGAGTTATGAGTGAATTTGTATTCGGGGGCGTGGCTTAAATAGCCGTTTTACTTCCAGTTTCAGTATTCACTTCTTAATGTGACTCAATAGTCACATTAAGAAGTGAATATTGTCAATAGTAATAATATTGTAATACTCCAATAGATGAATTTTGACAAAATGTGATTGTAAATGTTAAAATAATGATTTTATAAAGTCTAAATATGAATTATAGAACACTATTATGGAGTAGTATGATGAAATGGCAGCAGGGGGCAGTAAAATACCACTTATTGGCTTATGCCAATGTTATTCATTTTCACCTTTTTTATTAACTGTTATAGAGGCAAATTTTGTCCGATCTGTCTGAAATTTGTCATGCTTATTCTGACTTGTTTTTAAGGTCATTTAAGAGATATAGGCTTTTGTGGACACTTGGTCAAGACTACATATTGAACTGACCCTATTATGGCCATCCAAATGAAGAAGTTATACTTTTTCTGATAATTATTGATCTGGAGAGTCCAGAGAATTGCAATGCACTGGTTTTGAATATTACTATATGAACATTTACACCATTACACCAAAACACCATTTACAGCCAATACAGGCAATTCACCATAGGAAATATATGGTTTATAAAGCTTTTTAACAGTTATAGCGCCACCTATGGTCCGATCTACATGAAACTTTGCATGCTTGTTTAGAATGATATGTCACATATGCTCACCAATTTTCGTGAAGTTCTGAGTTTTCGTTTAGGATTTATAGGCTTTTGAGTGCATTTTGCCACGCCCATTTTCTTTATGACCCAATATACCCATGTGAAAAATGCTAAAGTTCAACTTTTTTTTGATAATTATTTATCTAGAGAGTCCATAGAATTGTTCTAGACTTGTTTGGTTCCGATCGGGCGAAAAACCAGCGACTAGTTCGCAAAAGTAGGTTTTTAACATAATTATGAATATTTAATGAACGGTTTGATTGACAGCAATGCTTCTTGAGGCAAAGTTGTTCAGCATGAGCAGATCTATCAAATGATATGCATTTTGTGACAATAAGTGTAACACTACGTGATTACAGAGCCATTAAACTCGTTAGCGCCAACTAGTGGCCGATTTCTTTCAAAATTCTTACAGACCTCTAGGGCCATGAGTCGAATATGCCCATCGAGTTTCGTTCCGATTGGCCTCCGTTAACCTTGTCTAATAGGTGCTCAAACTTCATTGGCCGATGGCGGCCATGTTTTTCGAGATACACCAATGTCCTCATATATATACATGGCACCTTGGACCAAGACACTGCATACCAATTTTCAAGTCAATCGGACTAACGGTCAGGTGGTTATAGCCTGTTTTATGTTTTTTCCATGTTTTAGCGCCACCATGTGGCCAATCGCCGCGATTTTTTTTACTGTGACCTCAGATTGACCTCTTTCACATGTGTACCAAGTTTGGTGAAGATACCTCATTTACTTCTGGAGTTATAGCCATTTTAGTAAAATAGGCCCCTCCCACAACGTACGTTTTGGCGCCCCTTAGCGTCCGTGAATCGAAATTTCAACTTTTTTTCGATAATTATTGATCTTCAGTCTCTAGAGAACATTTCTGCACTGGTTTGGTTCCGATCGGGCGAAAAACCTAGGACTAGTTCGCAAAAGTAGGTTTTTGACAAAATTCAAAATGGCGGAAAATCTATCATGGCGGAAATGAAATCGGAGATATACGTTTTGTTCGTTAGGCGTCCAGCTTTCAAATGATATAAGACACTTGAGTCTACGACATACGGTCTAGGAGTTCTGAGCAGTTTCACGCTTTTGGTCGCTGTAGCGCCACCTATGGGCCGATTTGGCTAAGTCCGTGTATCTGAGTAGCGAGCAATACTACTACCATTTGACCAAGTATCACGTCTCTAGGCCTTACGGTTTTGGCTGCACAATGCGTTTTAGGGAAGAATAATAATAATAATAATTAAAGCTGCAAGCAGCATTTATTGGGGTTCAAGCAGTTAAGGCCTTTAAGGCATTTAAGCACAAAAGCATCAAAAGTTATTAAGATTTATTTAGCAAGCATGTAACCACTGACATAATAGATGGAAAAGACCATTTACAGCCAATACAGGCAATTTGCCATGGGATATATATGGTTTTAAAGCTTTTTAACAGTTATAGCGCCACCTATGGTCCGATCTCCATAAAATTGTTTACTGTGACCTCAAATTGAACCCATACACATGTGTACTGAGTTTGGTGAAGATATCTCATTTACTTCTTGAGTTATAGCCATTTGAGTAAAATAGGCTCCTCCCACAACGATTTGCCACATTCTAGAATTATTTAATATGATTCTAGCATGATTTACTATCATATACCATGTTCCAGAATGATTTATTAGGATTCTAGCATGATTTACCTTGATACACCTCATTTCAGTATTATTTACTATGATTTACAATGTTTCTAGCATGATTAACCACATTACTAGCAATTATGTGAAGTGTCAGTGCAAATGAGGTGATGAACACTGACAAAATATTATTGTGTTATAATAGTTAGTTATATACGTGATTTTTAGTGTGTGTCCAAGTATGAATGCAAAAGCACATGTAAAATATTTCATTATTAAGTAGAATGGCCAGCAGAGGGCACTAGAAGACCACTTATTGGCTCACTTTCACTTTAAACCAGTTTTCTGCACTAAAGCAAACCAGTTTTTCCATGTTAACTCAATGCATGCTTACACACACACACACACACACACACACACACACACACACACACACACACACACACACACACATACACACACAGCATAGTTAACCATGATTTACCATGATATAACACGTTCTAGTATTATTTACCAGGAGATAAACGACAATCTAGTATTATTTACTTTGATTTACCATGTTTCTAGCCTGATTTATCACATTACTAGCAATTATTTGAAGTGTCAGTGCAAATAAAGTGATTAACACTGACAAAATATGATTGTGTTATAATAGTTATTGCTATATAAGTGATTTTTTTAGTGTGTATTCAAGTATGAATGCAAGCACATGTTGAAATATTTCATTAATAAGTAGAATGGCCAGCAGAGGGCAGTAGAAGACCACTTATTGGCTCACTTTCACTTTAAACCTCATGATTTTGACCAGTTTTCTGCACTAAAGCAAACCAGTGTTTCCATGTTAACTCAATAATGCATACTTGCTACATATGCTACACACAATAATGCTACACACACACACACACACACACACACACACACACACACACAAATGTTTCAGTGATATTGGTGTCACATTCACCTTCATCACATTCACCTTCTGTCTTCATCACATTCACCATCTGTCGTCATCACCTGCACCTGCTCCTCATCACCCTCCTCATCATCACCTGCTCCTCATCATCATAACCGTCACCTGTTGTCCTTGTCTTGATCTGTGTATTTAAGTTCCCCTCTCATCCATTATCATTGTCGGTTATTGTTTGTGCACTAGCACTCTGTTATGTTTGTTTTCATGTTGGAAAATAAAACCTTTGTTATATTTGTACCACACACACACACACACACACACACACACACACACACACACACACACACACACACACCATCATTTATCATGATTTACCATGGCTGATACCAATACCAATATGAGAAAATGACTATTTTAAACAGCAGGGGGCAGTAAAATACCACTTATTGGCTTAACATGCCATTAATTCATATCATTTTCACCTTTTTAACTGTTATAGAGGCAAATTTTGTCCGATCTGTCTGAAAATTTTCATGCTTGTTCAGGGTGATATTTCACACGTTCTGACTTGTTTTTAAGAAGGTCTGAGCATTGATTAAAGAGATATAGGCTTTCGGGGACACTTGGTAAAGGCCAGATTTTGAAGTGAACCTATTATAGCTATCCAAATGAAGTAGTTCAACTTTTTCTGACAATTATTGATCTAGTGAGTCCAGAGAATTGTATTGCACTAGTTTTGAACATTATGATATGAAAATTATATGATCAGAGATGGAAAAGACCATTTACAGCCAATACAGGCAGTTTACCATAGGAAATATATGATTTTAAAGCTTTTTAACAGTTATAGCGCCACCTATCGTCCGATCTCCATAGAATTTTTCATGCTTGTTAATGATGTTATGTCACATATGCTGACCAATTTTTGTGAAGTTCTGAGTTTTTATTTAGGATTTATAGGCTTTTTAATGTATTTTGACACGCCCATTTTATAAATTACCCTATTACAGCCATCCAAATGCAAAAGTTCAACTTTTTTTTGATAATTATTGATCTAGAGAGTCCAGAGAATTGTCCTAGACTGGTCTGGTTCCGATCGGGCAAAAAACCTAGGACTAGTTCGCAAAAGTAGGTTTTTAACATATTAATGAATAATTAATGAACAGTTTGATTGACAGCAATGGTTCTTGAGGCAAAGTTGTTCAGGATGAGGAGATCTATCAAATGATATGCATATTGTGTGGATATTTGTAACACCACGTGATTACAGAGCCGTAAAACTCGTTAGCGCCAACTAGTGGCCGATTTCTTTCAAAATTCTTACAGACCTTTAGGGCCATGAGCCGAACATGCCCATTGAGTTTCGTTCCGATCGGCCTCCGTTAACCTTGTCTAATAGGTGCTCAAACTTCGTTGGCCGATGGCGGCCATGTTTTTTGAGATACGCCAATGTCCTCATACACATACATGGCACCTTGGACCAAGACACTGCATACCAATTTTCAAGTCAATCGGACTAACGGTCAGGTGGTTATAGCCAGTTTTATGTTTTTTTCATGTTATAGCGTCACCATGTGGCCAATCGCCACGATTTTTTTACTGTGACCTCAGATTGACCTCTTAAATAATTGTACCGAGTTTGGTGAAGATACCTCATTTACTTCTGGAGTTATGGCCGTTTTAGTAAAATAGGCTCCTCCCACAACATACAATTTGGCGCCCCTTAGCGACCGTGAATCGAAATTTCAACTTTTTTTCGATAATTATTGATATTCAAACTCCAGAGAACATTTCTGCACTGGTTTGGTTCCGATCGGGCAAAAAACCTAGGACTAGTTCGCAAAAGTAGGTTTTTGACAAAATTCAAAATGGCGGAAAAATTTGCATACCGGAAATGAAATCGGAGATATACGTTTTGTTTGCCATGAGGTCTTGATTACATTGATATAAGACACTTGAGTCTACAACATACAGTCTAGGAGTTATGAGCAGTTTCGCGCTTTTGGTCGCTGTAGCGCCACCTATGGGCCGATTTTGCTAAGTCCGTGTATCTGAGTAGCGAGCAATACTACTACCATTTGACCAAGTATCACGTCTCTAGGCCTTACGGTTTTGGCTGCACGATGCGTTTTAGGGAAGAATAATAATAATAATTAAAGCTGCAAGCAGCATTTATCGGGGTTCAAGCATTTAAGGCCTTTAAGCACATAAGCATTTAAGACATTAAGATTTATTTAGAAAGCTTTTAACCACTGAAAAAATAGATGGAAAAGTCCATTTACAGCCAATACAGGAAATTTACCATAGGAAATATATGGTTTTCAAAGCTTTTTAACAGTTATAGCGCCACCTATGGTCCGATCTCCATAAAAATTTCCATGCTTCTTTAGCATGTTATTTCACATATGCCCATCAATTTTTGTGAAGTTCTGAGTTTTTATTTAGGCTTTATAGACGTTTGAGTGTATTTGGACACGCCTATTTTATAAATGATCCTCTTATAGCCAACCAAAAGCAAAATTTTAACTTTTTTTTGATAATTATTGATCTAGAGAGTCCAGAGAATTGTCCTAGACTGGTCTGGTTCCGATCGGGCGAAAAACCAGGGACTAGTTCGCAAAAGTAGGTTTTTAACATATTCGTGAATAATTAATAAACTGTTTGATTGACAGCAATGGTTCTAGAGGCAAAGTTGTTCAGCATGAGCAGGTCTATCAAATGATATGCATTTTGTGATGATAAGTGTAACACCACGTGATTACAGAGCCATAAAACTCGTTAGCGCCAACTAGTGGCCGATTTCTTTCAAAATTCTTACAGACCTCTAGGGCCATGAGTCGAACATGCCCACCGAGTTTTGTTCCGATCGGCCTCCATTAACCTTGTCTAATAGGTGCTCAAACTTCATTGGCCGATGGCGGCCATGTTTTTTGAGATACACCAATGTCCTCATAGATATACATGACAGCTTGGACCAAGACACTGCATACCAATTTTCAAGTCAATCGGACTAACGGTCAGGTGGTTACAGCCTGATTTATGTTTTTTTAATGTTATAGCGCCACCATGTGGCCAATCGCCGCAATCTTTTTACTATGACCTCAGATTGACCTCTTACACAGGTGTACCGAGTTTGGTGAAGATACCTCATTTACTTCTGGAGTTATAGCCATTTTAGTAAAATAGGCTCCGCCTTCTTTAAACATTTTGGCGCCCCTTAGCGACCGTCAATCGAAATTTCAACTTTTTTTCGATAATTATTGATATTCTGACTCCAGAGAACATTTCTGCACTGGTTTGGTTCCAATCGGACACAAAACCAGGGACTAGTTCGCAAAAGTAGGTTTTGGACATAATTCAAAATGGCGGAAAATTTGCATACCGGAAATGAAATCCTTGAGGCCTTTTTTGTTCAGCTTGACCCAAGGATTCCAATGATATAAGACACTTGAGTCTGTGACAAACGGTTAATGAGATTTAAGCAAAAATATGATTTTTTTTTGTTTTTTGTACTGTAGCGCCACCTATGGGCCAATCGGGGTCATATTTTGATAACCTCTCCTCGATTTTTGTACTACCATCTGGCAAAGTTTCAAGTCTCTAGCACTTACGGTTTGGGCTGCACGATGCGTTTTACGGCAGAAGAAAAATAATAATAATAAAAATCAGTACAATTACAATAGGGTTTCAGCACTTCGTGCTTGAACCCCTAATAAAAATCAGGGCAATTACAATAGGGTTTCAGCACTTCGTGCTTGAACCCCTAAAAATCAGGGCAATTACAATAGGGTTTCAGCACTTCGTGCTTGAACCCCTAATAATTAAAGCTGCAAGCAGCATTTATCGGGGTTCAAGCAGTTAAGGCCTTTAAGGCCTTTAATCACACAAGCATCAAAAGACATTACGTTTTATTTAGCAAGCATTTAACAACTGCCATCATAGATGAAAAAGTCAATTTACAGCCAATACATGCAGTTTGCCATAGGAAATCTATGGTTTTAAAGCGTTTTTACAGTATATATTTTATTTTATTTTATATATTTTAGTTATAGCACCTTTTTGCCTGAGTCTTCTTACAGTCTTGCCTGATCTCCACCACTTTTATTAGTAGTACTCAAAGTGTGCCTATATATATATATATGTGTCAAATTTGTTGTAAATATGTCATTTTGATAAGGAGTTTAGACAATTATATTCAGTGGCGTAACGAGCCAACACCGGCCCTTAAGTAGGATTATCAAGGCGGGCCCCTTGATGACGCAATTGATGACATTGATGACGCAATGTCCGCGAGTAGGCTACCATGAATAGGGCAGGATATGATCATACACAGCATATAAGAGATGAGATGACTAACAAAATCAGGAGGAGCCTACGCTCACCAAAAAAAAACAATAAAAAAACACTGGTGACAGCGCACCATAACACATTGTTAGGCCTAGGTCCAAATACGTAAAAAAGATGCTTTCTTACATTATAGCGGGATTTTCCGGGCTTTCCTATGTGCAACTGCAAAGTTGTCGATTAGATCAGGATTGTGCGCACGGGCATTCTCAATTGACCCTTCGCAGGGAGTTTGATTGACAGGCGATCTGACTAATCATAATCCTCCATTTTGTCCCACAAAGCAGTCAGGAGAGTTAGTAGATTAACTTTGGAGGATTTAAATTTGAAAAACAAAGTGTACTGACGTCTTAGCACTTTAAAACAACATTCCTTTTATGTTCATTCATGTTTATTTTAATGCTATAAATTAACTAGAAGGAAGAGATGATCGGTTCACGAGCAGCTTTAACTGAGCCTTGAGTCTACAGCGATCTGTCAGACACATTAAAGAGTCACAAAACGGTATTTATTGTTTAAATGTCTCTAAAAAATGACTACATTTGAAAGGTGAGACTTTTGGCGCTTTTCCATTACCAGTACCAGCTCAACTCGACTCGGCTTGCTTTTCGCTCCGTTTTCCATTGCAGATAGTACCTCCACAATAGTACCTGGTCGTCATAGCGACGCCGCAGGAAACTGCCGTGACTTAATCTTCTACGCGAGATACATCCGCTGCCACACACACAGGACAATGGAGGAAATCAAGTGTATGCTGTTTTTGGATGTTTTTGTTTTTGCTGTTTTTTATTCAGGATACTCCGTCTGGCGCGTGAATAGTGACGATTCTCTCTGACCAATCAGCAGTCTGCCGTGTTTTCACGTCACATTTTAGTATCGCCTCAGCTTGCTTAGAACCTTACCGGAGGTGGTACGAAAAAAAGTACCTGGAAGCAGGTACAGGCACAACTTTTACACAGTGGAAAACCAAACAAAGCCGAGTCGAGTCGAGCCGAGGCGAGCTGGTACTGTGTAGTGGAAAAGCGCCATTTGTTTCATATCAAAAGTACTTGTCTGTCAGCACGCAGTCTCCTCTCTGATCTGCAATGTATTTTTCACTGCGTGAGAACTTGGTGTGGCGTGAGAGTGGTGTCGCTTGTCAGACATAGCAACAGTAAGTAAAGTCTTTGCGAATGGTCAATGACAGTATGGACGGGGATTCGCCACTCCCAATTCAAAACAAATTTCATCACAATCCATCATTGTTCGTTTCAAACATGTGAGAGCATCAAAATGATCCATGGGTGAATTTTTTTTGTCAGTTCCTATCATAAGTTTAACATTTTGGCGTTATTGTTTAGCTATTTACCTATGTTTTCAAATTTCCTTTGTTTTTTTGTTGTTGTCTCGATCGGACTAACGGCTTTGAAGATAAACAATTTTTTAAAGCTCTAAATGACACTTACAAAAACCATAAGGCGAAACCTGGCATGTTTGGTATTGTTGGACTCGGCAAGGATTCAGGAGTCTTAGGAGGTCACTACTGTGAAAAAACACTGGCTTGAAACTTCTAAGGCTCCTTCAAGGCATTGTGCCAATGACGTATACTGAGTTTTTTTAGATACACCAATGTTCTCATAGACTATTATGGCACCCTGGACAAAGACACTGCGTGCCAATTTTCAGTAGACTAACAGTTGGGTGCGCTTATAGCTATTTTCATGATTTTTTTCACTGTTATAGCGCCACCAAGTGGCCAATTGTCACGATTTTTTTCATGCCAACTCAGATTGAGCTTATGAACATGTGTCCCAAGTTTAGCGAAAATATCTCTTTCCGCTCACAAGTTATAACCATTTTATAGTGCCACCAAGTGGCCAATTGTCATGATTTTTTTTCACATGACCTCAGAATGAGCTCATGAACATGTGTCCCAAGTTTTGTGAAAATATCTCTTTCCGTTCACAAGTTATAACTGTTTTATAGTGCCACCAAGTGGCCAATTGTTGCGATTTTTTTCAAGTGATCTCAGGTTGAGGTCCGGAAGATGTATCCCAAGTTTAGCAAAAAAATTCCTTTCCGTTCACAATTTATAACCGTTTTAGTAAAAGTGGCCCTGGTGCCATCAAATATTTTGGTTCCCCTTATCGACCGTTAATTGAAATTTAGAATTTTTTGGATGATTATTGATTGTCAGACTCCAGAGAACATTCTTGCAGTGGTTTGGTTCCGATCGGGCCAAAAACCTAGGAGAAGTTTGCAAAAATAGGTTTTTCAAAAAAATGCAATTTACTCGAAATTGGCGCCATCGGAGATAGCCATTTTGTCCGCCTTGAGCCAAGGATTCCAACGATATAAGACACTTGATTCTGGGACAAACGGTCTAAGAGTTATGAGCGATTTTGAACTTTTGGTTGCTGTAGCGCCACCTATGGGCCAATCGGGGTCATACTCTGATAGGTTGTCCCCAAATTGAGGCCTACCATCTGGCCAGGTTTCAAGTCTCTAGGCCTTACGGTTTGTCCTGCACGATGCGTTTTACGAATCCTTACAATTACAATAGGGTTTCAGCATTTCATGCTTGAACCCCTAATAAGAATGAAGGCTTTTTGCCAGTTATAGCGCCACCTATGGTCCGATCTCCATGAAACTCTGCATGCTTCCTCACCATGTTCGGACACATGTGCTCATCAATTTTGGTGAAGTTCTGAGTTTTCATTTGGGATTTATAGGCTTTTGAGTGTATTTTGCCACGCCCCTTTTCTAAATGACCCTGTTACAGCCACCCAAATGCCAAAGTTCAACTTTTTTTCGATAATTATTGATCTAGAGAGTCCAGAGAATTGTCCTAGACTGGTTTGGTTCCGATCGGGCGAAAAACCAGGGACTAGTTCGCAAAAGTAGGTTTTGGACAAAATTCGACATAGCAGAAATTTTTCCCTGCCTACATCCAAATCGGAGATAGCCATTTTGTCCGCCTTGAGCCAAGGATTCCAACGATATAAGACACTTGATTCTGGGACAAACGGTCTAAGAGTTATGAGCGATTTTGAACTTTTGGTTGCTGTAGCGCCACCTATGGGCCAATCGGGGTCATACTCTGATAGGTTGTCCCCAAATTGAGGCCTACCATCTGGCCAGGTTTCAAGTCTCTAGGCCTTACGGTTTGTCCTGCACGATGCGTTTTACGAATCCTTACAATTACAATAGGGTTTCAGCATTTCATGCTTGAACCCCTAATAAGAATGAAGGCTTTTTGCCAGTTATAGCGCCACCTATGGTCCGATCTCCATGAAACTCTGCATGCTTCCTCACCATGTTCGGACACATGTGCTCATCAATTTTGGTGAAGTTCTGAGTTTTCATTTGGGATTTATAGGCTTTTGAGTGTATTTTGCCACGCCCCTTTTCTAAATGACCCTGTTACAGCCACCCAAATGCCAAAGTTCAACTTTTTTTCGATAATTATTGATCTAGAGAGTCCAGAGAATTGTCCTAGACTGGTTTGGTTCCGATCGGGCGAAAAACCAGGGACTAGTTCGCAAAAGTAGGTTTTGGACAAAATTCGACATAGCAGAAATTTTTCCCTGCCTACATCCAAATCGGAGATAGCCATTTTGTCCGCCTTGAGCCAAGGATTCCAACGATATAAGACACTTGATTCTGGGACAAACGGTCTAAGAGTTATGAGCGATTTTGAACTTTTGGTTGCTGTAGCGCCACCTATGGGCCAATCGGGGTCATACTCTGATAGGTTGTCCCCAAATTGAGGCCTACCATCTGGCCAGGTTTCAAGTCTCTAGGCCTTACGGTTTGTCCTGCACGATGCGTTTTACGAATCCTTACAATTACAATAGGGTTTCAGCATTTCATGCTTGAACCCCTAATAAGAATGAAGGCTTTTTGCCAGTTATAGCGCCACCTATGGTCCGATCTCCATGAAACTCTGCATGCTTCCTCACCATGTTCGGACACATGTGCTCATCAATTTTGGTGAAGTTCTGAGTTTTCATTTGGGATTTATAGGCTTTTGAGTGTATTTTGCCACGCCCCTTTTCTAAATGACCCTGTTACAGCCACCCAAATGCCAAAGTTCAACTTTTTTTCGATAATTATTGATCTAGAGAGTCCAGAGAATTGTCCTAGACTGGTTTGGTTCCGATCGGGCAAAAAACCAGGGACTAGTTCGCAAAAGTAGGTTTTGGACAAAATTCGACATAGCAGAAATTTTTCCCTGCCTACATCCAAATCGGAGATAGCCATTTTGTCCGCCTTGAGCCAAGGATTCCAACGATATAAGACACTTGATTCTGGGACAAACGGTCTAAGAGTTATGAGCGATTTTGAACTTTTGGTTGCTGTAGCGCCACCTATGGGCCAATCGGGGTCATACTCTGATAGGTTGTCCCCAAATTGAGGCCTACCATCTGGCCAGGTTTCAAGTCTCTAGGCCTTACGGTTTGTCCTGCACGATGCGTTTTACGAATCCTTACAATTACAATAGGGTTTCAGCATTTCATGCTTGAACCCCTAATAAGAATGAAGGCTTTTTGCCAGTTATAGCGCCACCTATGGTCCGATCTCCATGAAACTCTGCATGCTTCCTCACCATGTTCGGACACATGTGCTCATCAATTTTGGTGAAGTTCTGAGTTTTCATTTGGGATTTATAGGCTTTTGAGTGTATTTTGCCACGCCCCTTTTCTAAATGACCCTGTTACAGCCACCCAAATGCCAAAGTTCAACTTTTTTTCGATAATTATTGATCTAGAGAGTCCAGAGAATTGTCCTAGACTGGTTTGGTTCCGATCGGGCGAAAAACCAGGGACTAGTTCGCAAAAGTAGGTTTTGGACAAAATTCGACATAGCAGAAATTTTTCCCTGCCTACATCCAAATCGGAGATAGCCATTTTGTCCGCCTTGAGCCAAGGATTCCAACGATATAAGACACTTGATTCTGGGACAAACGGTCTAAGAGTTATGAGCGATTTTGAACTTTTGGTTGCTGTAGCGCCACCTATGGGCCAATCGGGGTCATACTCTGATAGGTTGTCCCCAAATTGAGGCCTACCATCTGGCCAGGTTTCAAGTCTCTAGGCCTTACGGTTTGTCCTGCACGATGCGTTTTACGAATCCTTACAATTACAATAGGGTTTCAGCATTTCATGCTTGAACCCCTAATAAGAATGAAGGCTTTTTGCCAGTTATAGCGCCACCTATGGTCCGATCTCCATGAAACTCTGCATGCTTCCTCACCATGTTCGGACACATGTGCTCATCAATTTTGGTGAAGTTCTGAGTTTTCATTTGGGATTTATAGGCTTTTGAGTGTATTTTGCCACGCCCCTTTTCTAAATGACCCTGTTACAGCCACCCAAATGCCAAAGTTCAACTTTTTTTCGATAATTATTGATCTAGAGAGTCCAGAGAATTGTCCTAGACTGGTTTGGTTCCGATCGGGCGAAAAACCAGGGACTAGTTCGCAAAAGTAGGTTTTGGACAAAATTCGACATAGCAGAAAATTTTCCCTGCCCACATCCAAATCGGAGATAGCCATGTCGCCCGCCTTGAGCCAAGGATTCCAACGATATAAGACACTTGATCCTGGGACAAACGGTCTAAGAGTTATGAGCGATTTTCAACTTTTGGCTGCTGTAGCGCCACCTATGGGCCAATCGGGGTCATACTCTGATAGGTTGTCCCCAAATTGAGGCCTACCATCTGGCCAGGTTTCAAGTCTCTAGGCCTTACGGTTTGTCCTGCACGATGCGTTTTACGAATCCTTACAATTACAATAGGGTTTCTGCATTTCATGCTTGAACCCCTAATAAGAATGAAGGCTTTTTGCCAGTTATAGCGCCACCTATGGTCCGATCTCCATGAAACTCTGCATGCTTCCTCACCGTGTTCTGACACATATGCTCATCAATTTTGGTCAAGTTCTGAGTTTTCCTTTGGGATTTATAGGCTTTTGAGTGTATTTTGCCACGCCCCTTTTCTAAATGACCCCGTTACAGCCACCCAAATGCCAAAGTTCAACTTTTTTTTGATAATTATTGATCTAGAGAGTCCAGAGAATTGTCCTAGACTGGTTTGGTTCCGATCGGGCGAAAAACCAGGGACTAGTTCGCAAAAGTAGGTTTTGGACAAAATTCGACATAGCAGAAATGTTTCCCTGCCTACATCCAAATCGGAGATAGCCATTTTGTCCGCCTCGAGCCAAGGATTCCAACGATATAAGACACTTGATCCTGGTACAAACGGTCTAAGAGTTATGAGCGATTTTGAACATTTGGTTGCTGTAGCGCCACCTATGGGCCAATCGGGGTCATACTCTGTTAGGTTGTCCCCACATTGAGGCCTACCATCTGGCCAGGTTTCAAGTCTCTAGGCCTTACGGTTTGTCCTGCACGATGCGTTTTACGAATCCTTACAATTACAATAGGGTTTCAGCATTTCATGCTTGAACCCCTAATAAGAATGAAGGCTTTTTGCCAGTTATAGCGCCACCTATGGTCCGATCTCCATGAAACTCTGCATGCTTCCTCACCGTGTTCTGACACATATGCTCATCAATTTTGGTCAAGTTCTGAGTTTTCCTTTGGGATTTATAGGCTTTTGAGTGTATTTTGCCACGCCCCTTTTCTAAATGACCCCGTTACAGCCACCCAAATGCCAAAGTTCAACTTTTTTTTGATAATTATTGATCTAGAGAGTCCAGAGAATTGTCCTAGACTGGTTTGGTTCCGATCGGGCGAAAAACCAGGGACTAGTTCGCAAAAGTAGGTTTTGGACAAAATTCGACATAGCAGAAAATTTTCCCTGCCCACATCCAAATCGGAGATAGCCATGTCGCCCGCCTTGAGCCAAGGATTCCAACGATATAAGACACTTGATCCTGGGACAAACGGTCTAAGAGTTATGAGCGATTTTGAACTTTTGGCTGCTGTAGCGCCACCTATGGGCCAATCGGGGTCATACTCTGATAGGTTGTCCCCAAATTGAGGCCTACCATCTGGCCAGGTTTCAAGTCTCTAGGCCTTACGGTTTGTCCTGCACGATGCGTTTTACGAATCCTTACAATTACAATAGGGTTTCAGCATTTCATGCTTGAACCCCTAATAAGAATGAAGGCTTTTTGCCAGTTATAGCGCCACCTATGGTCCGATCTCCATGAAACTCTGCATGCTTCCTCACCGTGTTCTGACACATATGCTCATCAATTTTGGTCAAGTTCTGAGTTTTCCTTTGGGATTTATAGGCTTTTGAGTGTATTTTGCCACGCCCCTTTTCTAAATGACCCCGTTACAGCCACCCAAATGCCAAAGTTCAACTTTTTTTTGATAATTATTGATCTAGAGAGTCCAGAGAATTGTCCTAGACTGGTTTGGTTCCGATCGGGCGAAAAACCAGGGACTAGTTCGCAAAAGTAGGTTTTGGACAAAATTCGACATAGCAGAAAATTTTCCCTGCCCACATCCAAATCGGAGATAGCCATGTCGCCCGCCTTGAGCCAAGGATTCCAACGATATAAGACACTTGATCCTGGGACAAACGGTCTAAGAGTTATGAGCGATTTTCAACTTTTGGCTGCTGTAGCGCCACCTATGGGCCAATCGGGGTCATACTCTGATAGGTTGTCCCCAAATTGAGGCCTACCATCTGGCCAGGTTTCAAGTCTCTAGGCCTTACGGTTTGTCCTGCACGATGCGTTTTACGAATCCTTACAATTACAATAGGGTTTCAGCATTTCATGCTTGAACCCCTAATAAGAATGAAGGCTTTTTGCCAGTTATAGCGCCACCTATGGTCCGATCTCCATGAAACTCTGCATGCTTCCTCACCGTGTTCTGACACATATGCTCATCAATTTTGGTCAAGTTCTGAGTTTTCCTTTGGAATTTATAGGCTTTTGAGTGTATTTTGCCACGCCCCTTTTCTAAATGACCCCGTTACAGCCACCCAAATGCCAAAGTTCAACTTTTTTTTGATAATTATTGATCTAGAGAGTCCAGAGAATTGTCCTAGACTGGTTTGGTTCCGATCGGGCGAAAAACCAGGGACTAGTTCGCAAAAGTAGGTTTTGGACAAAATTCGACATAGCAGAAATGTTTCCCTGCCTACATCCAAATCGGAGATAGCCATTTTGTCCGCCTCGAGCCAAGGATTCCAACGATATAAGACACTTGATCCTGGGACAAACGGTCTAAGAGTTATGAGCGATTTTGAACTTTTGGTTGCTGTAGCGCCACCTATGGGCCAATCGGGGTCATACTCTGTTAGGTTGTCCCCACATTGAGGCCTACCATCTGGCCAGGTTTCAAGTCTCTAGGCCTTACGGTTTGTCCTGCACGATGCGTTTTACGAATCCTTACAATTACAATAGGGTTTCAGCATTTCATGCTTGAACCCCTAATAAGAATGAAGGCTTTTTGCCAGTTATAGCGCCACCTATGGTCCGATCTCCATGAAACTCTGCATGCTTCCTCACCGTGTTCTGACACATATGCTCATCAATTTTGGTCAAGTTCTGAGTTTTCCTTTGGGATTTATAGGCTTTTGAGTGTATTTTGCCACGCCCCTTTTCTAAATGACCCCGTTACAGCCACCCAAATGCCAAAGTTCAACTTTTTTTTGATAATTATTGATCTAGAGAGTCCAGAGAATTGTCCTAGACTGGTTTGGTTCCGATCGGGCGAAAAACCAGGGACTAGTTCGCAAAAGTAGGTTTTGGACAAAATTCGACATAGCAGAAATGTTTCCCTGCCTACATCCAAATCGGAGATAGCCATTTTGTCCGCCTCGAGCCAAGGATTCCAACGATATAAGACACTTGATCCTGGGACAAACGGTCTAAGAGTTATGAGCGATTTTGAACTTTTGGTTGCTGTAGCGCCACCTATGGGCCAATCGGGGTCATACTCTGTTAGGTTGTCCCCACATTGAGGCCTACCATCTGGCCAGGTTTCAAGTCTCTAGGCCTTACGGTTTGTCCTGCACGATGCGTTTTACGAATCATTACAATTACAATAGGGTTTCAGCATTTCATGCTTGAACCCCTAATAAGAATGAAGGCTTTTTGCCAGTTATAGCGCCACCTATGGTCCGATCTCCATGAAACTCTGCATGCTTCCTCACCGTGTTCTGACACATATGCTCATCAATTTTGGTCAAGTTCTGAGTTTTCCTTTGGGATTTATAGGCTTTTGAGTGTATTTTGCCACGCCCCTTTTCTAAATGACCCCGTTACAGCCACCCAAATGCCAAAGTTCAACTTTTTTTTGATAATTATTGATCTAGAGAGTCCAGAGAATTGTCCTAGACTGGTTTGGTTCCGATCGGGCGAAAAACCAGGGACTAGTTCGCAAAAGTAGGTTTTGGACAAAATTCGACATAGCAGAAATGTTTCCCTGCCTACATCCAAATCGGAGATAGCCATTTTGTCCGCCTCGAGCCAAGGATTCCAACGATATAAGACACTTGATCCTGGGACAAACGGTCTAAGAGTTATGAGCGATTTTGAACTTTTGGTTGCTGTAGCGCCACCTATGGGCCAATCGGGGTCATACTCTGTTAGGTTGTCCCCACATTGAGGCCTACCATCTGGCCAGGTTTCAAGTCTCTAGGCCTTACGGTTTGTCCTGCACGATGCGTTTTACGAATCCTTACAATTACAATAGGGTTTCAGCATTTCATGCTTGAACCCCTAATAAGAATGAAGGCTTTTTGCCAGTTATAGCGCCACCTATGGTCCGATCTCCATGAAACTCTGCATGCTTCCTCACCGTGTTCTGACACATATGCTCATCAATTTTGGTCAAGTTCTGAGTTTTCCTTTGGGATTTATAGGCTTTTGAGTGTATTTTGCCACGCCCCTTTTCTAAATGACCCCGTTACAGCCACCCAAATGCCAAAGTTCAACTTTTTTTTGATAATTATTGATCTAGAGAGTCCAGAGAATTGTCCTAGACTGGTTTGGTTCCGATCGGGCGAAAAACCAGGGACTAGTTCGCAAAAGTAGGTTTTGGACAAAATTCGACATAGCAGAAAATTTTCCCTGCCCACATCCAAATCGGAGATAGCCATGTCGCCCGCCTTGAGCCAAGGATTCCAACGATATAAGACACTTGATCCTGGGACAAACGGTCTAAGAGTTATGAGCGATTTTGAACTTTTGGCTGCTGTAGCGCCACCTATGGGCCAATCGGGGTCATACTCTGATAGGTTGTCCCCAAATTGAGGCCTACCATCTGGCCAGGTTTCAAGTCTCTAGGCCTTACGGTTTGTCCTGCACGATGCGTTTTACGAATCCTTACAATTACAATAGGGTTTCAGCATTTCATGCTTGAACCCCTAATAAGAATGAAGGCTTTTTGCCAGTTATAGCGCCACCTATGGTCCGATCTCCATGAAACTCTGCATGCTTCCTCACCGTGTTCTGACACATATGCTCATCAATTTTGGTCAAGTTCTGAGTTTTCCTTTGGGATTTATAGGCTTTTGAGTGTATTTTGCCACGCCCCTTTTCTAAATGACCCCGTTACAGCCACCCAAATGCCAAAGTTCAACTTTTTTTTGATAATTATTGATCTAGAGAGTCCAGAGAATTGTCCTAGACTGGTTTGGTTCCGATCGGGCGAAAAACCAGGGACTAGTTCGCAAAAGTAGGTTTTGGACAAAATTCGACATAGCAGAAAATTTTCCCTGCCCACATCCAAATCGGAGATAGCCATGTCGCCCGCCTTGAGCCAAGGATTCCAACGATATAAGACACTTGATCCTGGGACAAACGGTCTAAGAGTTATGAGCGATTTTGAACTTTTGGCTGCTGTAGCTTTTGAGTGTATTTTGCCACGCCCCTTTTCTAAATGACCCCGTTACAGCCACCCAAATGCCAAAGTTCAACTTTTTTTTGATAATTATTGATCTAGAGAGTCCAGAGAATTGTCCTAGACTGGTTTGGTTCCGATCGGGCGAAAAACCAGGGACTAGTTCGCAAAAGTAGGTTTTGGACAAAATTCGACATAGCAGAAAATTTTCCCTGCCCACATCCAAATCGGAGATAGCCATGTCGCCCGCCTTGAGCCAAGGATTCCAACGATATAAGACACTTGATCCTGGGACAAACGGTCTAAGAGTTATGAGCGATTTTCAACTTTTGGCTGCTGTAGCGCCACCTATGGGCCAATCGGGGTCATACTCTGATAGGTTGTCCCCAAATTGAGGCCTACCATCTGGCCAGGTTTCAAGTCTCTAGGCCTTACGGTTTGTCCTGCACGATGCGTTTTACGAATCCTTACAATTACAATAGGGTTTCAGCATTTCATGCTTGAACCCCTAATAAGAATGAAGGCTTTTTGCCAGTTATAGCGCCACCTATGGTCCGATCTCCATGAAACTCTGCATGCTTCCTCACCGTGTTCTGACACATATGCTCATCAATTTTGGTCAAGTTCTGAGTTTTCCTTTGGGATTTATAGGCTTTTGAGTGTATTTTGCCACGCCCCTTTTCTAAATGACCCCGTTACAGCCACCCAAATGCCAAAGTTCAACTTTTTTTTGATAATTATTGATCTAGAGAGTCCAGAGAATTGTCCTAGACTGGTTTGGTTCCGATCGGGCGAAAAACCAGGGACTAGTTCGCAAAAGTAGGTTTTGGACAAAATTCGACATAGCAGAAATGTTTCCCTGCCTACATCCAAATCGGAGATAGCCATTTTGTCCGCCTCGAGCCAAGGATTCCAACGTTATAAGACACTTGATCCTGGGACAAACGGTCTAAGAGTTATGAGCGATTTTGAACTTTTGGTTGCTGTAGCGCCACCTATGGGCCAATCGGGGTCATACTCTGTTAGGTTGTCCCCACATTGAGGCCTACCATCTGGCCAGGTTTCAAGTCTCTAGGCCTTACGGTTTGTCCTGCACGATGCGTTTTACGAATCCTTACAATTACAATAGGGTTTCAGTAGGGGTGTGACGAGACGCTTACTCCACGAGACGAGACGAGACACGAGATTGGGTTCACGAGAACGAGACAAGACGAGATTTTTACACAATTTTTAAGAAATCCTCAATGATGAAATATATGAATGGAAAATAGTCTTTTATTCAACTGAAAATCACAAAATGCAAAACAATTTAGGTTCATTTTGAAATCAACTTGTAATGAATGTTATTTTACTTCTATTTTAATGAATTCTATGCAGTAAAGGACATGCAAACACTGCAAAATGTTTTGCTATAAACTCTACTGTCTGGCTTCTCCCCTGTACGATTTCACATGAGAAATCTAACTCCTTTCCACAAATCGAACATAAAGAAAAATAAAACAGTATAAATAAAATAAATATAAATAACTGAAATAACACTTTAAATGCAAACAGTAAGTGTGTATCCATAATCAAAGTACTGCTCTCTCAAAACTACAAGTTCAAACAGAAACAATTTTTTTCTTCAAGCATGAAAAAGAGATCAATTAACTACACAGAACAGACTAAGATTATGGTCATGTTCCTTTTCAAGAATTTAAGCATGTCGACGATTTCTGGCAGCAGTTGAGACCTTTGGGCAGTAACTAGGGCTGCACGATATGAGGAAAAGCTGCGATGTGCAATAAGATGTCGATATGACTTGTGATATGTGAATGTTAGCTATACTGTTCCCATGTCTTAGTGCTTTAATAGGTTCTTTGCGCGATAGGTCAAATGTTTATTACCTGCCTGGTTCAGATTACACAATTTTAGCGCGATTTTGGCACGATCCGTTTCGTGGAGATTCGTAAAGGACAACGGGCGTCGGGACGCAAGATTCGATCGTTTCATTTCGAATAGTGTGTCATAGTGGGCGACAACCTACGCGTCTGCGATGCTTCAGGACATCATGACAGAAAGACTAGCATGTTTAATTTTAACGGTCCTCCACGACGGGTTGAGTGTGAGCGAGAGTGAGTAAGAGTGCGAGCAACAGTGAGTGTGCGTGTGTGCGCGCGCCAGTGAGCGTGTGTGTGTGTGTGTTCGCGCGCGAGTGAGTGAGTGAGCGAGGGACAGTGAGTGTGTGTGTGTGCGCGGAGTGTGTGTGTGATTGGCCCGGCACACAAATGATTTAAAAGTGGCAGGGGCATCTTCAATACTAATTTCACCCTCACGCTCCATCACACTGACATCACAACAACTCACGAGACAAAGTTTCACCTCGACGAGAAATCTCGTCGCGTTTTAATCTCGCGAGATCTCGTAACACGAGATCTCGTCACACCCCTAGGTTTCAGCATTTCATGCTTGAACCCCTAATAAGAATGAAGGCTTTTTGCCAGTTATAGCGCCACCTATGGTCCGATCTCCATGAAACTCTGCATGCTTCCTCACCGTGTTCTGACACATATGCTCATCAATTTTGGTCAAGTTCTGAGTTTTCCTTTGGGATTTATAGGCTTTTGAGTGTATTTTGCCACGCCCCTTTTCTAAATGACCCCGTTACAGCCACCCAAATGCCAAAGTTCAACTTTTTTTTGATAATTATTGATCTAGAGAGTCCAGAGAATTGTCCTAGACTGGTTTGGTTCCGATCGGGCGAAAAACCAGGGACTAGTTCGCAAAAGTAGGTTTTGGACAAAATTTGACATAGCAGAAAATTTTCCCTGCCCACATCCAAATCGGAGATAGCCATGTCGCCCGCCTTGAGCCAAGGATTCCAACGATATAAGACACTTGATCCTGGGACAAACGGTCTAAGAGTTATGAGCGATTTTCAACTTTTGGCTGCTGTAGCGCCACCTATGGGCCAATCGGGGTCATACTCTGATAGGTTGTCCCCAAATTGAGGCCTACCATCTGGCCAGGTTTCAAGTCTCTAGGCCTTACGGTTTGTCCTGCACGATGCGTTTTACGAATCCTTACAATTACAATAGGGTTTCAGCATTTCATGCTTGAACCCCTAATAAGAATGAAGGCTTTTTGCCAGTTATAGCGCCACCTATGGTCCGATCTCCATGAAACTCTGCATGCTTCCTCACCGTGTTCTGACACATATGCTCATCAATTTTGGTCAAGTTCTGAGTTTTCCTTTGGGATTTATAGGCTTTTGAGTGTATTTTGCCACGCCCCTTTTCTAAATGACCCCGTTACAGCCACCCAAATGCCAAAGTTCAACTTTTTTTTGATAATTATTGATCTAGAGAGTCCAGAGAATTGTCCTAGACTGGTTTGGTTCCGATCGGGCGAAAAACCAGGGACTAGTTCGCAAAAGTAGGTTTTGGACAAAATTCGACATAGCAGAAATGTTTCCCTGCCTACATCCAAATCGGAGATAGCCATTTTGTCCGCCTCGAGCCAAGGATTCCAACGATATAAGACACTTGATCCTGGGACAAACGGTCTAAGAGTTATGAGCGATTTTGAACTTTTGGTTGCTGTAGCGCCACCTATGGGCCAATCGGGGTCATACTCTGTTAGGTTGTCCCCACATTGAGGCCTACCATCTGGCCAGGTTTCAAGTCTCTAGGCCTTACGGTTTGTCCTGCACGATGCGTTTTACGAATCCTTACAATTACAATAGGGTTTCAGCATTTCATGCTTGAACCCCTAATAAGAATGAAGGCTTTTTGCCAGTTATAGCGCCACCTATGGTCCGATCTCCATGAAACTCTGCATGCTTCCTCACCGTGTTCTGACACATATGCTCATCAATTTTGGTCAAGTTCTGAGTTTTCCTTTGGGATTTATAGGCTTTTGAGTGTATTTTGCCACGCCCCTTTTCTAAATGACCCCGTTACAGCCACCCAAATGCCAAAGTTCAACTTTTTTTTGATAATTATTGATCTAGAGAGTCCAGAGAATTGTCCTAGACTGGTTTGGTTCCGATCGGGCGAAAAACCAGGGACTAGTTCGCAAAAGTAGGTTTTGGACAAAATTCGACATAGCAGAAAATTTTCCCTGCCCACATCCAAATCGGAGATAGCCATGTCGCCCGCCTTGAGCCAAGGATTCCAACGATATAAGACACTTGATCCTGGGACAAATGGTCTAAGAGTTATGAGCGATTTTCAACTTTTGGCTGCTGTAGCGCCACCTATGGGCCAATCGGGGTCATACTCTGATAGGTTGTCCCCAAATTGAGGCCTACCATCTGGCCAGGTTTCAAGTCTCTAGGCCTTACGGTTTGTCCTGCACGATGCGTTTTACGAATCCTTACAATTACAATAGGGTTTCAGCATTTCATGCTTGAACCCCTAATAAGAATGAAGGCTTTTTGCCAGTTATAGCGCCACCTATGGTCCGATCTCCATGAAACTCTGCATGCTTCCTCACCGTGTTCTGACACATATGCTCATCAATTTTGGTCAAGTTCTGAGTTTTCCTTTGGGATTTATAGGCTTTTGAGTGTATTTTGCCACGCCCCTTTTCTAAATGACCCCGTTACAGCCACCCAAATGCCAAAGTTCAACTTTTTTTTGATAATTATTGATCTAGAGAGTCCAGAGAATTGTCCTAGACTGGTTTGGTTCCGATCGGGCGAAAAACCAGGGACTAGTTCGCAAAAGTAGGTTTTGGACAAAATTCGACATAGCAGAAAATTTTCCCTGCCCACATCCAAATCGGAGATAGCCATGTCGCCCGCCTTGAGCCAAGGATTCCAACGATATAAGACACTTGATCCTGGGACAAACGGTCTAAGAGTTATGAGCGATTTTCAACTTTTGGCTGCTGTAGCGCCACCTATGGGCCAATCGGGGTCATACTCTGATAGGTTGTCCCCAAATTGAGGCCTACCATCTGGCCAGGTTTCAAGTCTCTAGGCCTTACGGTTTGTCCTGCACGATGCGTTTTACGAATCCTTACAATTACAATAGGGTTTCAGCATTTCATGCTTGAACCCCTAAAAATCAGGGCAATTACAATAGGGTTTCAGCACTTCGTGCTTGAACCCCTAATAAAAATCAGCACAATTACAATAGGGTTTCAGCACTTCGTGCTTGAACCCCTAATTAAAGCTGCAAGCAGCATTTATCGGGGTTCAAGCAGTTAAGGCCTTTAAGGCATTTAAGCACAAAAGCATCAAAAGTTATTAAGATTTATTTAGCAAGCATGTAACCACGGACATAATAGATGGAAAAGACCATTTACAGCTAATACAGGCAGTTTACCATGGGATATATATGGTTTTAAAGCTTTTTAACAGTTATAGCGCCACCTATGGTCCGATCTCCATAAAAATGTTTACTGTGACCTCAAATTGAACCCATACACATGTGTACTGAGTTTGGTGAAGATATCTCATTTACTTCTTGAGTTATAGCCATTTTAGTAAAATAGGCTCCTCCCACAACAATTTACCACATTCTAGTATTATTTACTATGATTCTAGCATGATTTGCCATATTTTAGCATGATTTACCATGATATACTACATTCTAGTATGATTTACCATTGTTTACTGTGATTCTAGCATGGTTTACCATAGTTTATCATGATTTATCATAGTTTACCATGATTTATCATAGTTTACCATGGTTTACCCTGTTCTAGCATAGTTTACCATGATTTACCATGTTCTAGCATGATTTACCATGATATACCACATTCTAGTATTATTTATTATGATTTACCATGTTTTTAGTGTGATTTACCATGATTTACCACATTGCTAGCAATTATGTGAAGTATCAGTACAAATGAAGTGATAAACTCTGACAAAATATGATTGTGCTACAATAGTAATTGTTATATAAGTTATTTTTTAGTGTCTTATTGTTATATAAGTGATTTTTAGTGTCTAATGAATGCAAAAGCATATGTGAGTAGACTTCATTAATAAGTAGAATGACCAGCAGAGGGCAGTAGAAGACCACTTATTGGCTCACTTTCACTTTAAACTTCATGATTTTCACCATTTGTCTGCACTAAAGCAAACCAGTTTTTCCATTTTAACTCCATAATGCATGTTTACACACACACACACACACACACACAAAGACAAATGTTGTTGTTTTTTCAATGCTATTGGAATGTGTCATTATGAAAATATATTTGAATGGTCTATAAACATTTCACAAAGTCTTTGTAAGCTATTAATCAGATTATTCAGAATTTATTCAGAAACCTAAGACTACACACACACATTATGTTGTAGATACAGATATTTGATATATATGATGTGATCAAACTGTCAATACTAATACTTTAACAGATGGATTTTGACTAAATGTAATTGTAAATGTTCAAATAGGGATTTTATAAAGTCTCAATATAAATTATAGAACAATATGACAAAATGACTATTTTAAACAGCAGGGGGCAGTAAAATACCACTTATTGGCTTAATATGCCATTATATTCATATCATTTTCACCTTTTTAACTGTTATAGAGGCAAATTTTGTCCGATCTGTCTGAAAATTTTCATGCATGTTCAGAGTGATATTTCACATGTTCTGACTTGTTTTTAAGAAGGTTTGAACATTCATTAAAGAGATATAGGCTTTCGGGGACACTTGGTAAAGGCCACATTTTGAAGTGAACCTATTATAGCTATCCAAATGAAGTAGTTCAACTTTTTCTGACAATTATTGTTCTAGTGAGTCCAGAGAATTGTATTGCACTAGTTTTTAACATTATGATATAAAAAAAAATTATATGATCAGAGATGGAAAAGTCCATTTACAGCCAATACAGGCAGTTTACCATAGGAAATATATGGTTTTAAAGCCTTTTAACAGTTATAGCGCCAACTATTGTCCGATCTCCATAAAATTTGGCATGCTTCTTAATGATGTTATGTCACATATGCTCACCAATTTTTGTGATGTTGTGTTTTTTCATTTAGGATTTATAGGCTTTTTAGTGTATTTTGCCACGCCCCTTTTCTTTATGACCCAATTATAGCCATACGAAAAATTCAAAAGTTAAACTTTTTTTTGATAATTATTGATCTAGAGAGTCCAGAGAATTGTCCTAGACTGGTCTGGTTCCGATCGGGCGAAAAACCTAGGACTAGTTCGCAAAAGTAGGTTTTTAACATGTTCGCGAATATTTAATGAACGGTTTGATTGACAGCAATGGTTCTTGAGGCAAAGTTTTTCAGCATGAGCAGATCTATCAAATGATATGCATTTTGTTACGATAAGTGTAACACCACGTGATTACAGAGCCATAAAACTCGTTAGTGCCAACTAGTGGCTGATTTCTTTCAAAATTCTTACAGACCTCTAGGGCCATGAGTCGAACATGCCCACTGAGTTTCGTTCCGATCGGCCTCCGTTAACCTTGTCTAATAGGTGCTCAAACTTCATTGGCCGATGGCGGCCATGTTTTTTGAGATACACCAATGTCCTCATAGACATACATGACACCTTGGACCAAGACACTGCATACCAATTTTCAAGTCAATCGGACTAATGGTCAGGTGGTTATAGCCAGTTTTATGTTTTTTTCATGTTATAGCGTCACCATGTGGCCAATCGCCACGATTTTTTTACTGTGACCTCAGATTGACCTCTTAAATAATTGTACTGAGTTTGGTGAAGATACCTCATTTACTTCTGGAGTTATGGCCGTTTTAGTAAAATAGGCTCCTCCCACAACATACAATTTGGCGCCCCTTAGCGACCGTGAATCGAAATTTCAACTTTTTTTCTATAATTATTGATATTCAAACTCCAGAGAACATTTCTGCACTGGTTTGGTTCCGATCGGGCAAAAAACCTAGGACTAGTTCGCAAAAGTAGGTTTTTGACAAAATTCAAAATGGCGGAAAAATTTGTATACCGGAAATGAAATCGGAGATATACGTTTTGTTTGCCATGAGGTCTTGATTACATTGATATAAGACACTTGAGTCTACGACATACAGTCTAGGAGTTATGAGCAGTTTCGCGCTTTTGGTCGCTGTAGCGCCACCTATGGGCCGATTTGGCTAAGTCCGTGTATCTGAGTAGCGAGCAATACTACTACCATTTGACCAAGTATCACGTCTCTAGGCCTTACGGTTTTGGCTGCACAATGCGTTTTAGGGAAGAATAATAATAATAATATTAAAGCTGCAAGCAGCATTTATCGGGGTTCAAGCAGTTAAGGCCTTTAAGGCCTTTAAGCACAAAAGCATCAAAAGTTATTAGTTTTATTTAGCAAGCATCTAACCACTGACATAATAGATGAAAAAGACCATTTACAGCCAATACAGGCAATGTACCATAGGAAATATATGGTTTTAAAGCTTTTTAACAGTTATAGCGCCACCTATCGTCCGATCTCCATAAAATTGTTTACTGTGACCTCAAATTGAACCCATACACATGTGTACTGAGTTTGGTGAAGATATCTCATTTACTTCTTGACTTATAGCCATTTTAGTAAAATAGGCTCCTCCCACAACAATTTACCACATTCTAGTATTATTTACTATGATTCTAGCATGATTGTGCTACAATAGTAATTGTTATATAAGTGACTTTTTAGTTTCTTATTGTTATATAAGTGATTTTTAGTGTCTAATGAATGTAAAAGCATATGTGAGTAGACTTCATTAATAAGTAGAATGGCCAGCAGAGAGCAGTAGAAGACCACATATTGGCATAGCTATATATTCAATTAACACTTTCACTTTAAACTTCTTGATTTTCACCATTTTTCTGCACTAAAACAATCCAGTTTTTCCATTTTAACTCCATAATGCATGTTTACACACACACACACACACACACACACACACACACACACACACACACAAAGACAAATGTTGTTGTTTTTTCAATGCTATTGGGATATGTCATTATGAAAATATATTTGAATGGTCTATAAACATTTTCACAAAGTCTTTGTAAGCTATTAATCAGATGATTCAGAATTTATTCAGAAACCTAAGACTACACACACACACATTATGTTGTAGATACAGACATTTGAACTGTATGATGTGATCAAACTACCAATACTAATACTTTAACAGATAGATTTTGACTAAATGTAATTGTAAATGTTAAAATAGTGATTTTATAAAGTCTAAATATAAATTATAGAACAATATGACAAAATGACTATTTTAAACAGCAGGGGGCAGTAAAATACCACTTATTGGCTTAATATGCCATTATATTCATATCATTTTCACCTTTTTAACTGTTATAGAGGCAAATTTTGTCCGATCTGTCTGAAAATTTTCATGCATGTTCAGAGTTATATTTCACATGTTCTGACTTGTTTTTAAGAAGGTTTGAACATTCATTAAAGAGATATAGGCTTTCGGGGACACTTGGTAAAGGCCACATTTTGAAGTGAACCTATTATAGCTATCCAAATGAAGTAGTTCAACTTTTTTTGACAATTATTGTTCTAGTGAGTCCAGAGAATTGTATTGCACTAGTTTTTAACATTATGATATGAAAATGATATGATCAGAGATGGAAAAGACCATTTATAGCCAATACAGGCAGTTTACCATAGGAAATAAATGGTTTTAAAGCCTTTTAACAGTTATAGCGCCAACCATTGTCCGATCACCATAAAATTTTGCATGCTTGTTATGGATGGTATGTCACATATGTTCACCAATTTTTGTGAAGTTCTGAGTTTTTGTTTAGGATTTATAGGCTTTTGATTGCATTTTGCCACGCCCATTTTATAAATGACCCTATTAGAGACATCCAAATGCAAAAGTTCAACTTTTTTTTGATAATTATTGATCTAGAGAGTACAGAGAATTGTCCTAGACTGGTCTGGTTCCGATCGGGCAAAAAACCTAGGACTAGTTCGCAAAAGTAGGTTTTTAACATATTCGCGAATATTTAATGAATGGTTTGATTGACAGCAGTGGTTCTTGAGGCAAAGTTGTTCAATATGAGGAGATCTATCAAATGATATGCATTTTCTGACTAAATTTGTTACACCACGTGATTACAGAGCCTTAAAACTCGTTAGCGCCAACTAGTGGCCGATTTCTTTCAAAATTCTTACAGACATCTAGGGGCTTGAGCCGAACATGCCCACCGAGTTTCGTTCCGATCAGACTTCGTTAACCTTGTCTAATAGGTGCTCAACTTTATTGGCCAATGGCGGCCATGTTTTTTGAGATACACCAATGTCCTCATAGACATACATGGCACCTTGGACCAAGACACTGCATACCAATTTTCAAGTCAATCGGACTAACGGTCAGGTGGTTATAGCCTGTTTTATGTTTTTTTCATGTTATAGCGCCACCATGTGGCCAATCGCCGCGATTTTTTTACTGTAACCTCAGATTGACCTCTTACATATGTGTACCAAGCTTGGTGAAAATACCTCATTTACTTCTGGAGTTATAGCCATTTTAGTAAAATAGGCCCCTCCCACAATGTACGTTTTGGCGCCCCTTAACGTCCGTGAATCGAAATTTCAACTTTTTTTCGATAATTATTGATCTTCAGACTCTAGAGAACATTTCTGCACTGGTTTGGTTCCGATCGGGCGAAAAACCAGGGACTAGTTCGCAAAAGTAGGTTTTTGACAAAATTCAAAATGGCGGAAAATCTATCATGGCGGAAATGAAATCGGAGATATACGTTTTGTTCGTCAGGCGTCCAGCTTTCCAATGATATAAGACACTTGAGTCTACGACATACGGTCTAGGAGTTATGAGCAGTTTTGCGCTTTTGGTTGTTATAGCGCCACCTATGGGCCAATCGAGGTCATAATTTGATAACCTCTCCTCGATTTTTGTACTACCATCTGGCAAAGTTTCAAAGCTCTAGCCCTTACGGTTTGGGCTGCACGATGCGTTTTACGGCAGAATAATAATAATAATAATAATAATTAAAGCTGCAAGCAGCATTTATCGGGGTTCAAGCAATTAAGGCCTTTAAGGCCTTTAAGCATAAAAGCATCAAAAGTTATTAAGATTTATTTAGCAAGCATGTAACCACTGACATAATAGATGAAAAAGACCATTTACAGCCAATACAGGCAATGTACCATAGGAAATATATGGTTTTAAAGCTTTTTAACAGTTATAGCGCCACCTATGGTCCGATCTCCATAAAATTGTTTACTGTGACCTCAAATTGAACCCATACACATGTGTACTGAGTTTGGTGAAGATATCTCATTTACTTCTTGAGTTATAGCCATTTTAGTAAAATAGGCTCCTCCCACAACAATTTACCACATTCTAGTATTATTTACTATGATTCTAGCATGATTTGCCATATTCTAGCAGGATTTACCATGATATACTACATTCTAGTATGATTTACCATACATTCTAGTATGATTTACCATTGTTTACTGTGATTCTAGCATGGTTCACCATAGTTTATCATGATTTATCATAGTTTACCATGATTTACCCTGTTCTAGCATAGTTTACCATGATTTACCATGTTCTAGCATGATTTACCATGATATACCACATTCTAACATGATTTACCATAGTTTATCATGATTTATCATGGCTTACCATGATTTACCCTGTTCTAGCAACGTTTACCATGATTTACCATGTTCTAGCATGATGTACCATGATATACCATGTTCTAGAATGATGTACCAGGATTCTAGTATGATTTACCTTGATACACCACATTCTAGTATTATTTACTATGATTTACCATGTTTTTAGCGTGATTTACCATGATTTACCACATTGTTAGCAGTTATGTGAAGTTAGGTTTCTGAATAAATTCTGAATAATCTGATTAATAGTTTACAAAGACTTTGTGAAGTGTTTATAGACCATTCAAATATATTTTCATAATGACATATCCCAATAGCATTGAAAAAACAACATTTGTGTGTGTGTGTGTGTGTGTGTGTGTGTGTGATCTGTCTGAAAATGTTCATGCATGTTTAGAGTGATATTTCACATGTTCTGACTTGTTTTTAAGAAGGTCTGAGCATCTTAAAAGATATAAGCTTTCGGGGACACTTGGTCAAGGCCACATATTGAAGTGACCCTATTATAGTCATCCAAATGAAGTAGTTCAACTTTTTCTGATAATTATTGATCTAGAGAGTCCAGAGAATTGTACTGCACTAGTTTTGAACATTATGATATGAAAATTATTTGATCATAGATGAAACAGACCATTTGCAGCCAATACAGGCAATTTACCATAGGAAATATATGGTTTTAAAGCTTTTTAACAATTATAGCGCCAACTATGGTCCGATCTCCATAAAATTTGGCATGCTTGTTAAAGATGTTATGGCACATATTCCCACCAATTTTTGTGAAGTTCTGAGTTTTCATTTATGATTTATAGGCTTTTTAGTGCATTTTGCCACGCCCATTTTCTTTATGACCCTATTATAGCCATGCGCAAAATGCAAAAGTTCAACTTTTTTTGATAATTATTGATCTAGAGAGTCCATAGAATTGTCCTAGACTGGTCTGGTTCCGATCGGGCGAAAAACCTAGGACTAGTTCGCAAAAGTAGGTTTTTAACATATTCGCGAATAATTAATGAACGGTTTGATTGACAGCAATGTTTCTTGAGGCAAAGTTGTTCAGCATGAGCAGATCTATCAAATGATATGCATTTTGTGACAATAAGTGTAACACCACGTGATTACAGAGCCATAAAACTCGTTAGCGCCAACTAGTGGCCGATTTCTTTCAAAATTCTTACAGACCTCTAGGGCCATGAGTCGAACATGCCCACCGAGTTTCGTTCCGATCTGCCTCCGTTAACCTTGTCTAATAGGTGCTCAAACTTCATTGGCCGATGGCGGCCATGTTTTTTGAGATACACCAATGTCCTCATAGACATACATGGGGCCTTGGACCAAGACACTGCATGCCAATTTTCAAGTCAATCGGACTAACGGTCAGGTGGTTATAGCCTGTTTTATGTTTTTTTCATGTTATAGCGCCACCATGTGGCCAATCGCCACGATTTTTTTACTGTGACCTCAGATTGACCTCTTACATATACGTACCGAGTTTGGTGAAGATACCTCATTCATTTCTGGAGTTATAGCTGTTTTAGTACAATAGGCTCCTCCCACAACATACATTTTGGCGCCCCTTAGCGACCGTGAATCGAAATTTCGACTTTTTTTCGATAATTATTGATATTCAGACTCCAGAGAACATTTCTGCACTGGTTTGGTTCCGATCGGACAAAAAACCTAGGACTAGTTCGCAAAAGTAGGTTTATAACAAAATTCAAAATGGCGGAAAAATTTCCATACCGTAAATGAAATCGGAGATATACGTTTTGTTCTTCAAGTGTCCAGCTTTCCAATGATATAAGACACTTGAGTCTACGACATACGGTCTAGGAGTTATGAACAGTTTCGCGCTTTTGGTTGCTATAGCGCCACCTATGGGCCAATCGGGGTCATACTCTCTGAACCTCTCCTCGATTTTTGTACTACCATCTGGCAAAGTTTCAAGGTTCCAGCTCTTACGGTTTGGGCTGCACGATGCGTTTTAGCGGAGAAGAAAAATAATAATAAAAATCAGTACAATTACAATAGGGTTTCAGCACTTCGTGCTTGAACCCCTAATTAAAGCTGCAAGCAGCATTTAGCGGGGTTCAAGCATTTAGGGTCTTTAAGCACAGAAGGCAGTTTAGTGAGTTGTCTGAGTTTTCGTTTAGGATTTACAGGCTTTTGAGTGTTTTTTGCCATACACATTTTCTAAATGATCCTATTATGGCTACCCAATGGGTAAAGTTTAAGTTTTTTATATAATTATTGATCTAGAGAGTCCAGAGAATTGTACTGCACTGGTATATTTCCGATCGGGTGAAAAACATAGGACTAGTTCGCAAAAGTAGGTTTTTAACATAATCGCAAGTATTTAATGAACAAATTAATTGACAGCAGTAGTTTTTGAGGCAAAGTTGTTCAGTATGAGGAGATCTATCAAATGACATGCATCACGTGATTACAAAGCCGTAAAACCTGTTAGCGTCAACTAGTGGCTGATTTCTTTCAAAATTCTTACAGACCTCTAGGGCCACGAGTCGAACATGCCCACCGAGTTTCGTTCCGATCGGCCTTCGTTAACCTTGTCTAAGAGGTGCACAAACTTTATTGGCCTATGGCGGCATAGACATACATGGCACCTTGGACCAAGACACTGCATGCCAATTTTAAAGTCAATCGAACTAATGGTCAGGTGGTTATAGCCCTTTTCATGTTTTTGTGATGTTATGGCCTGATCTCCATTTTAAATAATTATTTTAAAGGTGCCGTAGAATGCATTGATATATTTTAAATTGTTCTCTGATATCTCTGAAACAGAAATGTCTTCAACAGTCAAGTAGTGGATAAAATCAGTAACGTTACTTTCTGCTTGCGGTAGGGGTTGTAATGGAAATATAACATTAGTTGGAACTGCCCCCTTCTTCAGTATCAAACGATGAGCGAAACCTGCTTGATATTGTCCCAGGTTAGAAAAACTGTCAGTGGTGAAATGGGCAGAGCAAACTAACAGCTTTGAATTAAAATGGTAAGGTATCCTGTTGTAAAAATCAACCATGCCTGTTGGCAGTTCTCTTTTGTGGGAAGGGAATGAAAAGTTCTGAAATCCGCAGCACAGCCTCGAACATAACATTTATATCCATGATCTGACATTTTCACTATTGTCCTTGCTTGCTTCTTCACAATACCTGCAGAACTTCTGATGATTCGGCTGTGCAGGTCCACGTTAACACTGCCTGGCCTAGAACATGGGCTGGTATATGCAAATTGGGGGGGTATAAATATGAATGATCCCGACTCCAACGTCACAGTCGGTGTTATGCTGTAATTCACTCATTTTTCAGCGGTCTTTTGCAAACAGGAGATTTACACATGAAGGAGGAAACAATGGTGTTTGAGGCTCACGGTGTGTCAGTTCCATGTCCAGAACTCTTACCATTCAACTATGCCAAGATAAATACAGTTTTCAATTGTATGGCACCTTTAAAATAGTTGATTAGTAATATAATGCTTACTTGTAGTCTGAAGTGGCTTTAACAAAAGAAGAAAAATATTCTTAGATGTCTGTTCATTCTAATCATGTACAAATAAAGTAGCACAGTAAGATTACATTTATTTGAATGCATTAGTGGGTGTGTGATTGCGCTGTGTGTGCAGCTTATCAATATTAAAAGTGAAGGTGTAGTTGATATCTTTGTTGATAATATCTGTAGTAATCAGAAAAAAACAATTAAGAAATAAAGAATTAAAATTACAAATAATATTCTGTTAAGATATGAGTTACAATAACATGATTTGCAATAGTAATAATATCAATACTATATGCACAATACACAAAGATTAGACTATCAGGTCTGTGTCTTTCAAAAACATTAGTATTGCAGCCAATGTGAGTCTGTGGGATTTATAAACAGACAAAATATGATTTGAAATGTTATTTTAATGATTTTATAAAGTTTAAACAATATTTCAAATGGAAACTAAATGGAAAATAATATTTTAGTAAGCAGAATGAAGCAATGAGTGGTCTTCTGGTGGTTAAAATGTAAATGAAAACAATAATACTTAAACAATAATACTTAATACACTAACCATGCTTCAACACACACATGCAAACACATTTGGTTGTAGATGTAGATATTTTAAACAAAAGATAGGTAACAAAATGATAATTGCAAATCTCCTCTGTATAACACCATTTTCAGATTTCAAATTAATCACTGAGAGGCAGAATTGTTCAAACTGAGAGCTCAGTACAAATGAAGTGATAAACTGACAAAACATGATTGTGTTATAATAGGTGATTTTCATGCAAGCAATTTTATATAGTCTAAAAATGTATGCAAAAGCACAGGTAAAAATATTTTAATAAGTAGAATGTCCTGCAGAGGGCAGTAGAAGACCACTAATTGACTCACTTTCATTTGAAAGACTTTTTTATCCACCAGTAAAACAAAGCAGTTTCTCCATGTTCTTTCCATTAAGCATGCTTACACACACAGACACACACAGACACACACACACACACACAAAGACAAATATGTTTTCAATGTTTTTGGGATGTTATTGTGAAAATATCTTTTAATGGTCTAACCATTTCACATATTTCTTTGTGATCTGTATTATCAGTCCATAATAATAATAATAAATAGCTTTAAGCATTTGCTTGTTGGCCAAAGCTGAAAGCTGATAAAAAGATTAATACTATGTCTAATACTGCTGCTCCCTCTAGTTGACAACAGTGGAATTACAGCCTCCATCTTACAATTGAAGTGAATGAATGGGAATTAGTTTTTTCACTTATATCTCGGGAACCAGATGGCGAAAAATTCTAAACCTCAGAGCATAGATAGTGCTTGAGGAGCCCTGTTGAATGAGACCATCACAGTGTTTTTGGGCGATTGGGGCCGGGAGCTACGTTTCGATCAAGAGCCCGGAGAGGTCCTTACCATCAAAATTTGAGCGCGCGGCGACTTTCCGTTTTCGAGTTATGAGTGAATTTGTACTGGGGGGGGCGTGGCCTAAATGGCGGACAAGGTTTTACTTTCGTTTTCTAAATGTAAAACAATTGTCAATAGTAACACTCCAATAGATGCATTTTGACAAAATGTGATTGTAAATGTTAAAATAATGATTTTATAAAGTCTAAATATGAATTATATAACAATATTAGGGAGTAGTATGATTAAATGACAGCAGGGGGCAGTACAATACCACTTATTGGCTTAATATGCCATGTTATATCATTTTTACCTTTTTAACTGTTATAGAGGCAAATTTTGTCCGATCTGTCTGAAATTTTTCATGCTTGTTAAGAGTAACATGTTCTGACTAGATCTGAAAGATATTTAAAAGATATAGGCTTTTGGGGACACTTGGTCAAGGCTACATATTGAAGTGACTCTATTATAGCCATCCAAATGAAGAAGTTATACTTTTTCTGATAATTATTGATCTAGAGAGTCCAGAGAATTGTACTGCACTAGATTTGAACATTATGATTTGAAAATTATAAGATCATAAATGGAAAACACCATTTACAGCCAATACAGGCAATTTACCATAGAATATATATTGTTTTAAAGCTTTTTAACAGTTATAGCGCCACCTATGGTCCAATCTCCATAAAAATTCCCATGCTTCTTTAGCATGTTATGTCACATGTGCTCATCAATTTTTGTAAAGTTCTGAGTTTTTATTTATGATTTATAAACGTTTGAGTGTATTTTGACACGCCCATTTTCTAAATGATCATGTTATAGCCAAACAAAAGCAAAATTTCTACTTTTTTTCGATAATTATTGATCTAGAGAGTCCAGAGAATTGCCCTAGACTGGTCTGGTTCCGATCGGGCGAAAAACCTATGACTAGTTCGCAAAAGTAGGTTTTTAACATGTTCACGAATATTTAATGAACGGTTTGATTGACAGCAATGGTTCTTGAGGCAAAGTTGTTCAGCATGAGTAGATCTATCAAATGATATGCATAATGTGACTATAAGTGTAACACCACGTGATTACAGAGCCATAAAACTCGTTAGCGCCAACTAGTGGCCGATTTCTTTCAAAATTCTTACAGACCTCTAGGGCCATGAGCCGAACATGCCCATCGAGTTTCGTTCCGATCAGCCTCCGTTAACCTTGTCTAATAGGTGCTCAAACTTCATTGGCCGATGGCGGCCATGTTTTTTGAGATACGTCAATGTCCTCATAGACATACATGGCACCTTGGACCAAGACACTGCATACCAATTTTCAAGTCAATCGGACAAACGGTCAGTTGGTTATAGCCCTTTCCATGTTTTTTTCAAGTTATAGCGCCACCTACTGTTCAATTGTCGCGATTTTTTCACTGTGACCTCAAATTGAACTATTACACATGTGTACCGAGTTTGGTGAAGATAATTCATTTATTTCTCGAGTTATAGCCGTTTTAGTAAAATAGGCTCCTCCCACAACGTACGTTTTGACGCCCCCTAACGTCCATGAATCGAAATTTCAACATTTTTTCGATAATTATTGATATTCAGACTCCAGAGAACATTTCTGCACTGGTTTGGTTCCAATCGGACGAAAAACCTAGGACTAGTTCGCAAAAGTAGGTTTTTGAGAAAATTCAAAATGGCGGAAAATTTTCCCAGGCGGAAATGAAATCGGAGATATACGTTTTGACCGTCTTGAGCCAAGGATTACAGTGATATAAGACACTTGATTCTATGACAAACCGTCTAGGAGTTATGGCTGATTTCATACTTTTGCTTGCTATAGCGCCACCTATTGACCAATCGGGGCCATACTTTGATAGGTTCTCCCCAAATTGAGGACTACCATTTGGCTGAGTTTCAAGTCTCCAGCATTTACGGTTTGGGCTGCACGATGCGTTTTAGGGGAAAATAATAATAATAAAAATCAGAGCAATTACAATAGGGTTTCAGCACTTCGTGCTTGAACCCCTAATTAAAGCTGCAAGCAGCATTTATCGGGGTTCAAGCAGTTAAGGCCTTTAAGGCATTTAAGCACAAAAGCATCAAAAGTCATTAAGATTTATTTAGCAAGCATGTAACCACTGACATAATAGATGGAAAAGACCATTTACAGCCAATACAGGCAAATTGCCATGGGATATATATGGTTTTAAAGCTTTTTAACAGTTATAGCGCCACCTATGGTCCGATCTCCATAAAATTGTTTATTGTGACCTCAAATTGAACCCATACACATGTGTACTGATTTTGGTGAAGATATCTCATTTACTTCTTGAGTTATAGCCATTTGAGTAAAATAGGCTCCTCCCACAACGATTTGCCACATTCAAGAATTATTTAATATGATTCTAGCATGATTTACTATCATATACCATGTTCCAGAATGATTTATTAGGATTCTAGCATGATTTACCTTGATACACCTCATTTCAGTATTATTTACTATGATTTACAATGTTTCTAGCATGATTAACCACATTACTAGCAATTATGTGAAGTGTCAGTGCAAATGAGGTGATGAACACTGACAAAATATTATTGTGTTATAATAGTTAGTTATATACGTGATTTTTAGTGTGTGTCCAAGTATGAATGCAAAAGCACATGTAAAATATTTCATTATTAAGTAGAATGGCCAGCAGAGGGCACTAGAAGACCACTTATTGGCTCACTTTCACTTTAAACCAGTTTTCTGCACTAAAGCAAACCAGTTTTTCCATGTTAACTCAATGCATGCTTACACACACACACACACACACACACACACACACACACACACACACACACACACACACACACACACACACACACAGCATAGCATAGTTAACCATGATTTACCATGATATACCACGTTCTAGTATTATTTACCAGGAGATAAACGACAATCTAGTATTATTTACTTTGATTTACCATGTTTCTAGCCTGATTTATCACATTACTAGCAATTATTTGAAGTGTCAGTGCAAATAAAGTGATTAACACTGACAAAATATGATTGTGTTATAATAGTTATTGCTATATATTTTTAGTGTGTATTCAAGTATAAATGCAAGCACATGTGGAAATATTTAATTAATAAGTAGAATGGCCAGCAGAGGGCACTAGAAGACCACTTATTGGCTCACTTTCACTTTAAACCTCATGATTTTGACCAGTTTTCTGCACTAAAGCAAACCAGTGTTTCCATGTTAACTCAATAATGCATACTTGCTACATATGCTACACACAATAATGCCACACACACACACACACACACACACACACAAATGTTTCAGTGATATTGGTGTCACATTCACCTTCATCACATTCACCTTCTGTCTTCATCACATTCACCATCTGTCGTCATCACCTGCACCTGCTCCTCATCACCCTCCTCATCATCACCTGCTCCTCATCATCATAACCGTCACCTGTTGTCCTTGTCTTGATCTGTGTATTTAAGTTCCCCTCTCATCCATTATCATTGTCGGTTATTGTTTGTGCACTAGCACTCTGTTATGTTTGTTTTCATGTTGGAAAATAAAACCTTTGTTATATTTGTACCACACACACACACACACACACACACACACACACACACACACACACACCATCATTTATCATGATTTACCATGGCTGATACCAATACCAATATGAGAAAATGACTATTTTAAACAGCAGGGGGCAGTAAAATACCACTTATTGGCTTAACATGCCATTAATTCATATCATTTTCACCTTTTTAACTGTTATAGAGGCAAATTTTGTCCGATCTGTCTGAAAATTTTCATGCTTGTTCAGGGTGATATTTCACACGTTCTGACTTGTTTTTAAGAAGGTCTGAGCATTGATTAAAGAGATATAGGCTTTCGGGGACACTTGGTAAAGGCCAGATTTTGAAGTGAACCTATTATAGCTATCCAAATGAAGTAGTTCAACTTTTTCTGACAATTATTGATCTAGTGAGTCCAGAGAATTGTATTGCACTAGTTTTGAACATTATGATATGAAAATTATATGATCAGAGATGGAAAAGACCATTTACAGCCAATACAGGCAGTTTACCATAGGAAATATATGATTTTAAAGCTTTTTAACAGTTATAGCGCCACCTATCGTCCGATCTCCATAGAATTTTTCATGCTTGTTAATGATGTTATGTCACATATGCTGACCAATTTTTGTGAAGTTCTGAGTTTTTATTTAGGATTTATAGGCTTTTTAATGTATTTTGACACGCCCATTTTATGAATGACCCTATTACAGCCATCCAAATGCAAAAGTTCAACTTTTTTTTGATAATTATTGATCTAGAGAGTCCAGAGAATTGTCCTAGACTGGTCTGGTTCCGATCGGGCGAAAAACCTAGGACTAGTTCGCAAAAGTAGGTTTTTAACATATTAATGAATAATTAATGAACAGTTTGATTGACAGCAATGGTTCTTGAGGCAAAGTTGTTCAGGATGAGGAGATCTATCAAATGATATGCATATTGTGTGGATATTTGTAACACCACGTGATTACAGAGCCGTAAAACTCGTTAGCGCCAACTAGTGGCCGATTTCTTTCAAAATTCTTACAGACCTCTAGGGCTATGAGTTGAACATGCCCATCGAGTTTCGTTCCGATCGGCCTCCGTTAACCTTGTCTAATAGGTGCTCAAACTTCATTGGCCGATGGCGGCCATGTTTTTTGAGATACACCAATGTCCTCATAGACATACATGACACCTTGGGCCAAGACACTGCATACCAATTTTCAAGTCAATCGGACTAACGGTCAGGTGGTTAAAGCCTGTTTTATGTTTTTTTCATGTTATAGCGCCACCATGTGGCCAATCGCCGCGATTTTTTTACTGTGACCTCAGATTGACCTCTTACACATGTGTACCGAGTTTGGTGAAGATACCTCATTTACTTCTGGAGTTATAGCCATTTTAGTAAAATAGGCCCCTCCCACAACGTACGTTTTGGCGCCCCTTAGCGTCCGTGAATCGAAATTTCAACTTTTTTTCGATAATTATTGATATTCAGACTCCAGAGAACATTTCTGTACTGGTTTGGTTCCGATCGGGCGAAAAACCTAGGACTAGTTCGCAAAAGTAGGTTTTTGGCAAAATTCAAAATGGCGGAAAATCTATCATGGCGGAAATGAAATCGGAGATATACGTTTTGTTCGTCAGGCATCCAGCTTTCCAATGATATAAGACACTTGAGTCTACGACATACGGTCTAGGAGTTCTGAGCAGTTTTGCGCTTTTGGTCGCTGTAGCGCCACCTATGGGCCGATTTGGCTAAGTCCGTGTATCTGAGTAGCGAGCAATACTACTACCATTTGACCAAGTATCACGTCTCTAGGCCTTACGGTTTTGGCTGCACGATGCGTTTTAGGGAAGAATAATAATAATAATTAAAGCTGCAAGCAGCATTTATCGGGGTTCAAGCATTTAAGGCCTTTAAGCACATAAGCATTTAAGACATTAAGATTTATTTAGAAAGCTTTTAACCACTGAAATAATAGATTGAAAAGTCCATTTACAGCCAATACAGGCAATTTACCATAGGAAATATGTGGTTTTAAAGCTTTTTAACAGTTATAGTGCCACCTTTGGTCCGATGTCCATAAAATTTGGCATGCTTGTTAATGATGTTATGTGACATATGCTCACCAATTTTTGTGAAGTTTTGAGTTTTCATTTAGGATTTATAGGCTTTTTAGTGTATTTTGCCACGCCCATTTTATAAATGACCCTATTACAGCCATCCAAATGCAAAAGTTCAACTTTTTTTTGATAATTATTGATCTAGAGAGTCCAGAGAATTGTCCTAGACTGGTTTGGTTCCGATTGGGCAAAAAACCTAGGACTAGTTCGCAAAAGTAGGTTTTTAACATGTTTGCGAATATTAAATGAACAGTTTGATTGACAGCAATGGTTCTTGAGGCAAAGTTGTTCAGTATGAGGAGATCTATCAACTGATATGCATATTGTGTGGATGTATGCAACACCACGTGATTACAGAGCCGAAAAATCTCGTTAGCGCCAACTAGTGGCCGATTTCTTTCAAAATTCTTACAGACCTCTTGGGCCATGAGTCGAACATGCCCATCGAGTTTCGTTCCGATCAGCCTCCGTTAACCTTGTCTAATAGGTGCTCAAACTTCATTGGCCGATGGCGGCCATGTTTTTTGAGATACGTCAATGTCCTCATAGGCATACATGGCACCTTGGACCAAGACACTGCATACCAATTTTCAAGTCAATCGGACAAACGGTCAGGTGGTTATAGCCCTTTTCATGTTTTTTTCAAGTTATAGCGCCACCTACTGTTCAATCGTCGCGATTTTTTTACTGTGACCTCAAATTGAACTATTACACATGTATACCGAGTTTGGTGAAGATAACTCATTTATTTCTCGAGTTATAGCCGTTTTAGTAAAATAGGCTCATCCTACAACGTACGTTTTGGCGCCCCCTATCGTCCGTGAATCGAAATATCAACTTTTTTTCGATAATTATTGATAATCAGGCTCCAGAGAACATTTCTGCACTGGTTTGGTTCCAATCGGACGAAAAACCTAGGACTAGTTCGCAAAAGTAGGTTTTTGAGAAAATTCAAAATGGCGGAAAATTTTCCCAGGCGGAAATGAAATCGGATATATACGTTTTGACCGTCTTGAGCCACGGATTACAGTGATATAAGACACTTGATTCTATGACAAACCGTCTAGGAGTTATGGCTGATTTCATACTTTTGCTTGCTATAGCGCCACCTATTGGCCAATCGGGGTCATACTTTGATAGGTTCTCCCCAAATTGAGGACTACCATTTGGCTGAGTTTCAAGTCTCCAGCATTTACGGTTTGGGCTGCACGATGCGTTTTAGGGGAAAATAATAATAATAAAAATCAGAGCAATTACAATAGGGTTTCAGCACTTCGTGCTTGAACCCCTAATAATAATAATAATAATAATAATAATAATAATAAAAATCAGTACAATTACAATAGGGTTTCAGCACTTCGTGCTTGAACCCCTAATTAAAGCTGCAAGCAGCATTTATCGGGGTTCAAGCAGTTAAGGCCTTTAAGCACACAAGCATCAAAAGACATTACGTTTTATTTAGCAAGCATTTAACAACTGCCATCATAGATGAAAAAGTCAATTTACAGCCAATACAGGCAGTTTACCATAGGAAATATATGGTTTTAAAGCGTTTTTACAGTTATAGCACCTTCTTGCCTGAGTCTTCTTACAGTCTTGCCTGATCTCCACCACTTTTATTAGTAGTACTCAAAGTGTGCCCATATATATGTGTCAAATTTGTTGTAAATATGTAATTTTGATAAGGAGTTTAGACAATTATATTCAGTGGTGTAACGAGCCAACACCGGGCCCTTAAGTAGGATTATCAAGGCGGGCCCCTTGATGACGCAATTGATGACATTGATGACGCAATGTCCGCGAGTAGGCTACCATGAATAGGGCAGGATATGATCATACACAGCATATAAGAGATGAGATGACTAACAAAATCAGGAGGAGCCTACGCTCACCAAAAAAAAACACAAAAAAAAACCACTGGTGACAGCGCACCATAACACATTGTTAGGCCTAGGTCCAAATACATAAAAAAGATGCTCTCTTACATTATAGCGGGATTTTCCGGGCTTTCCTATGTGCAACTGCAAAGTTGTCGATTAGATCAGGATTGTGCGCACGAGCATTCTCAATTGACCCTTCGCAGGGAGTTTGATTTACAGGTGATCTGACTAATCATAATCCGCCATTTTGTCCCACAAAGCAGTCAGGAGAGTTAGTAGATTAACTTTGGAGGATTTAAATTTGAAAAACAAAGTGTACTGACGTCTTAGCACTTTAAAACAACATTCCTTTTATGTTCATTCATGTTTATTTTAATGCTATAAATGAACTAGAAGGAAGAGATGATCGGTTCACGAGCAGCTTTAACTGAGCCTTGAGTCTACAGCGATCTGTCAGACACATTAAAGAGTCACAAAACGGTATTTATTGTTTAAATGTCTCTAAAAATGACTACATTTGAAAGGTGAGACTTTTGCCGCTTTTCCATTACCAGTACCAGCTCAACTCAACTCGACTCGACTCGGCTCGCTTTTCGCTCCGTTTTCCATTGCAGATAGTACCTCCACAATAGTACCTGGTCGTCATAGCGACGCCGCAGGAAACTGCCGTGACTTAATCTTCTACGCGAGATACATCCGCTGCCACACACAATGGACAATGGAGGAAATCGAGTGTATGCTGTTTTTGGATGTTTTTGTTTTTGCTGTTTTTTATTCAGGATACTCCGTCTGGCGCGTGCAATGATGACGCAGTGAATAGTGACAATTCTCTCTGACCAATCAGCAGTCTGCCGTGTTTTCACGTCACATTTTAGTATCGCCTCAGCTTGCCCCAGCTCACTTAGAACCTCGCCGGAGGTGGTACGAAAAAAAGTACCTGGAAGCAGGTACAGGTACAACTTTTACACAGTGGAAAACCAAACAAAGCCGAGTCAAGTCGAGCCGAGCCGAGCCGAGCCGAGCCGAGCTGGCTGTAGTGGAAAAGCGCCATTTGTTTCATATCAAAAGTACTTGTCTGTCAGCGCGCAGTCTCCTCTCTGATCCGCAATGTATTTTTCACTGCGTGAGAACTTGGTGTGGTGTGAGAGTGGCGTCGCTTGACAGACATAGCAACAGTAACTAAAGTGGGCGGGTCTTTGCGAATGGTCATTGACAGTATGGACGGGGATTCGCCAGTCCCAATTCAAAACAAATTTCATGACAATCCATCATTGTTTGTTTCAAACATGTGAGAGCATCAAAATGATCCATGGGTGAAATTGATTGGATTTAATTCATTTTTTTGTCAGTTCCTATCATAATTTTAACATTTTGGCGTTATTGTTTAGCTATTTACCTATGTTTTCAAATTTCCTGTGTTTTTTTGTTGTTGTCTCGATCGGACTAACGGCTTTGAAGATAAACACAATTTTGTAAAGCTCTAAATGACACTTGCAAAAACCATAAGGCGAAACCTGGCATGTTTGGTATTGTTGGACTCTGCAAGGATTCAGGAGTCTTAGGAGGTCACTCCTGTGAAAAAACACTGGCTTGAAACTTCTAAGGCTCCTTCAAGGCATTGTGCCAATGACGTATACTGAGTTTTTTGAGATACACCAATGTTCTCATAGACTATCATGGCACCCTGGACAAAGACAATGCGTGCCAATTTTCTGTAGACTAACAGTTGGGTGCGCTTATAGCTATTTTCATGATTTTTTTCACTGTTATAGCGCCACCAAGTGGCCAATTGTCACGATTTTTTTCATGTCAACTCAGATTGAGCTTATGAACATGTGTGCCAAGTTTAGCGAAAATATCTCTTTCCGCTCACAAGTTATAACCATTTTATAGTGCCACCAAGTGGCCAATTGTCATGTCTTTTTTTCACGTGACCTCAGAATGAGCTCATGAACATGTGTCCCAAGTTTTGCGAAAATATCTCATTCCGTTCACAAGTTATAACCATTTTATAGTGCCACCAAGTGGCCAATTGTTGCGATTTCTCTCAAGTGATCTCAGGTTGAGCTCTGGAAGATGTATCCCAAGTTTAGCAAAAAAATCTCTTTCTGTTCACAATTTATAACCGTTTTAGTAAAAGTGGCCATGGTGCCATCAAATATTTTGGTTCCCCTTATCGACCGTTAATTGAAATTTTGAATTTTTTGGATGATTATTGATTGACAGACTCCAGAGAATACTCAGGCAGTGGTTTGGTTCCGATCGGGCGAAAAACCTAGGAGAAGTTTGCAAAAATAGGTTTTTCAAAAAAATGCAATTTACTCGAAATTGGCGAAGGGCGAGCAAATCGGAGATAGCCATTTTGTCCGCCTCGAGCCAAGGATTCCAACGATATAAGACACTTGATCCTGGGACAAACGGTCTAAGAGTTATGAGCGATTTTGAACTTTTGGTTGCTGTAGCGCCACCTATGGGCCAATCGGGGTCATACTCTGATAGGTTGTCCCCACATTGAGGCCTACCATCTGGCCAGGTTTCAAGTCTCTAGGCCTTACGGTTTGTCCTGCACGATGCGTTTTACGAATCCTTACAATTACAATAGGGTTTCAGCATTTCATGCTTGAACCCCTAATAAGAATGAAGGCTTTTTGCCAGTTATAGCGCCACCTATGGTCCGATCTCCATGAAACTCTGCATGCTTCCTCACCGTGTTCTGACACATATGCTCATCAATTTTGGTGAAGTTCTGAGTTTTCCTTTGGGATTTATAGGCTTTTGAGTGTATTTTGCCACGCCCCTTTTCTAAATGACCCTGTTACAGCCACCCAAATGCCAAAGTTCAACTTTTTTTTGATAATTATTGATCTAGAGAGTCCAGAGAATTGTCCTAGACTGGTTTGGTTCCGATCGGGCGAAAAACCAGGGACTAGTTCGCAAAAGTATGTTTTGGACAAAATTCGACATAGCAGAAATGTTTCCCTGCCTACATCCAAATCGGAGATAGCCATTTTGTCCGCCTCGAGCCAAGGATTCCAACGATATAAGACACTTGATCCTGGGACAAACGGTCTAAGAGTTATGAGCGATTTTGAACTTTTGGTTGCTGTAGCGCCACCTATGGGCCAATCGGGGTCATACTCTGATAGGTTGTCCCCACATTGAGGCCTACCATCTGGCCAGGTTTCAAGTCTCTAGGCCTTACGGTTTGTCCTGCACGATGCGTTTTACGAATCCTTACAATTACAATAGGGTTTCAGCATTTCATGCTTGAACCCCTAATAAGAATGAAGGCTTTTTGCCAGTTATAGCGCCACCTATGGTCCGATCTCCATGAAACTCTGCATGCTTCCTCACCGTGTTCTGACACATATGCTCATCAATTTTGGTGAAGTTCTGAGTTTTCCTTTGGGATTTATAGGCTTTTGAGTGTATTTTGCCACGCCCCTTTTCTAAATGACCCTGTTACAGCCACCCAAATGCCAAAGTTCAACTTTTTTTTGATAATTATTGATCTAGAGAGTCCAGAGAATTGTCCTAGACTGGTTTGGTTCCGATCGGGCGAAAAACCAGGGACTAGTTCGCAAAAGTATGTTTTGGACAAAATTCGACATAGCAGAAATGTTTCCCTGCCTACATCCAAATCGGAGATAGCCATTTTGTCCGCCTCGAGCCAAGGATTCCAACGATATAAGACACTTGATCCTGGGACAAACGGTCTAAGAGTTATGAGCGATTTTGAACTTTTGGTTGCTGTAGCGCCACCTATGGGCCAATCGGGGTCATACTCTGATAGGTTGTCCCCACATTGAGGCCTACCATCTGGCCAGGTTTCAAGTCTCTAGGCCTTACGGTTTGTCCTGCACGATGCGTTTTACGAATCCTTACAATTACAATAGGGTTTCAGCATTTCATGCTTGAACCCCTAATAAGAATGAAGGCTTTTTGCCAGTTATAGCGCCACCTATGGTCCGATCTCCATGAAACTCTGCATGCTTCCTCACCGTGTTCTGACACATATGCTCATCAATTTTGGTGAAGTTCTGAGTTTTCCTTTGGGATTTATAGGCTTTTGAGTGTATTTTGCCACGCCCCTTTTCTAAATGACCCTGTTACAGCCACCCAAATGCCAAAGTTCAACTTTTTTTTGATAATTATTGATCTAGAGAGTCCAGAGAATTGTCCTAGACTGGTTTGGTTCCGATCGGGCGAAAAACCAGGGACTAGTTCGCAAAAGTATGTTTTGGACAAAATTCGACATAGCAGAAATGTTTCCCTGCCTACATCCAAATCGGAGATAGCCATTTTGTCCGCCTCGAGCCAAGGATTCCAACGATATAAGACACTTGATCCTGGGACAAACGGTCTAAGAGTTATGAGCGATTTTGAACTTTTGGTTGCTGTAGCGCCACCTATGGGCCAATCGGGGTCATACTCTGATAGGTTGTCCCCACATTGAGGCCTACCATCTGGCCAGGTTTCAAGTCTCTAGGCCTTACGGTTTGTCCTGCACGATGCGTTTTACGAATCCTTACAATTACAATAGGGTTTCAGCATTTCATGCTTGAACCCCTAAAAAATCAGGGCAATTACAATAGGGTTTCAGCACTTCGTGCTTGAACCCCTAAAAATTAAAGCTGCAAGCAGCATTTATCGGGGTTCAAGCATTTAAGGCCTTTAAGCACATAAGCATTTAAGACATTAAGTTTTATTTAGAAAGCTTTTAACCACTGAAATAATAGATGGAAAAGTCCATTTACAGCCAATACAGGCAATTTACCATAGGAAATATATGGTTTTCAAACCTTTTTAACAGTTATAGCGCCACCTATGGTCCGATCAACATGAAATTTGGCATGCTTGTTTAGAATATTATGGCACATATGCTCACCAATTTTCGTGAAGTTCTGAGTTTTCGTTTAGGATTTATAAGCTTTTGAGTGCATTTTGCCACGCCCATTTTCTTTATGACCCAATTATAGCCATACGAAAAATTCAAAAGTTCAACTTTTTTTCGATAATTATTGATCAGGAGAGTCCAGAGAATTGTCCTAGACTGGTCTGGTTCCGATCGGGCGAAAAACCAGGGACTAGTTCGCAAAAGTAGGTTTTTAACATATTCGCGAATAATTAATGAACGATTTGATTGACAGCAATGGTTCTTGAGGCAATGTTGTTCAGCATGAGCAGATCTATCAAATGATATGCATTTTGTGACAATAAGTGTAACACCACGTGATTACAGAGCCGTAAAACTCGTTAGCGCCAACTAGTGGCCGATTTCTTTCAAAATTCTTACAGACCTTTAGGGCCATGAGCCGAACATGCCCATTGAGTTTCGTTCCGATCGGCCTCCGTTAACCTTGTCTAATAGGTGCTCAAACTTCATTGGCCGATGGCGGCCATGTTTTTCGAGATACACCAATGTCCTCATAGACATACATGACACATTGGGCCAAGACACTGCATACCAATTTTCAAGTCAATCGGACTAACGGTCAGGTGGTTAAAGCCTGTTTTATGTTTTTTTCATGTTATAGCGCCACCATGTGGCCAATCGCCGCGATTTTTTTACTGTGACCTCAGATTGACCTCTTACACATGTTTACCGAGTTTGGTGAAGATACCTCATTTACTTCTGGAGTTATAGCCATTTTAGTAAAATAGGCCCCTCCCACAACGTACGTTTTGGCGCCCCTTAGCGTCCGTGAATCGAAATTTCAACTTTTCTTCGATAATTATTGATATTCAGACTCCAGAGAACATTTCTGTACTGGTTTGGTTCCGATCGGGCGAAAAACCTAGGACTAGTTCGCAAAAGTAGGTTTTTGGCAAAATTCAAAATGGCGGAAAATCTATCATGGCGGAAATGAAATCGGAGATATACGTTTTGTTCGTCAGGCATCCAGCTTTCCAATGATATAAGACACTTGAGTCTACGACATACGGTCTAGGAGTTCTGAGCAGTTTCGCGCTTTTGGTCGCTGTAGCGCCACCTATGGGCCGATTTGGCTAAGTCCGTGTATCTGAGTAGCGAGCAATACTACTACCATTTGACCAAGTATCACGTCTCTAGGCCTTACGGTTTTGGCTGCACGATGCGTTTTAGGGAAGAATAATAATAATTAAAGCTGCAAGCAGCATTTATCGGGGTTCAAGCTATTAAGGCCTTTAAGGGTTTTTAAGCACATAAAGCATCAAAAGTTATCAGGTTTTATTTAGCAAGCATGTAACCACTGACATAATAGATGGAAAAGACCATTTACAGCCAATACAGGCAATGTACCATAGGAAATATATGGTGTTAAAGCTTTTTGACAGTTATAGCTCCACCTATGGTCCGATCTCCATAAAATTTGGCATGCTTGTTAATGATGTTATGTCACATATGCTCACCAATTTTTGTGAAGTTCTGAGTTTTCATTTAGGATTTATAGGCTTTTTAGTGTATTTTGCCACGCCCATTTTATAAATGACCCTATTACAGCCATCCAAATGCAAAAGTTCAACTTTTTTTTGATAGTTTTTGATCTAGAGAGTCCAGAGAATTGTCCTAGACTGGTCTGGTTCAGATCGGGCGAAAAACCTAGGACTAGTTCGCAAAAGTAGGTTTTTAATATGTTTGCGAATATTTAATAAACGGTTTGATTGACAGCAATGGTTCTTGAGGCAAAGTTGTTCAGGATGAGGAGATCTATCAAATTATATGCATATTGTGTGGATATTTGTAACACCACGTGATTACAGAGCCGTAAAACTCGTTAGCGCCAACTAGTGGCCGATTTCTTTCAAAATTCTTACAGACCTCTAGGGCCTTGAGTCGAACATGCCCATCTAGTTTCGTTCCGTTCGGCCTCCGTTAACCTTGTCTAATAGGTGCTCAAACTTCATTGGCCAATGGCGGCCATGTTTTTCGAGATACGCCAATGTCCTCATACACATACATGGCACCTTGGACCAAGACACTGCATGCCAATTTTCAAGTCAATCGGACTAATGGTCAGGTGGTTATAGCCTGTTTTATGTTTTTTTCATGTTATAGCGCCACCATGTGGCCAATTGCCGCGGTTTTTTTACTGTGACCTCAGATTGACCTCTTACACATGTGTACCAAGTTTGGTGAAGATACCTCATTTACTTCTGGAGTTATAGCCATTTTAGTAAAATAGGCCCTTCCCACAACGTACGTTTTGGCGCCCCTTAGCGTCCGTGAGTCGAAATTTCAACTTTTTTTCGATAGTTTTTGATAATCAGACTCTAGAGAACATTTCTGCACTGGTTTGGTTCCGATCGGGCGAAAAACCTAGGACAAGTTCGCAAAAGTATGTTTTTGACAAAATTCAAAATGGCGGAAAATCTATCATGGCGGAAATGAAATCGGAGATATACGTTTTGTTCGTCAGGCGTCCAGCTTTCCAATGATATAACACACTTGAGTCTACGTCATACGGTCTAGTAGTTATGAGCAGTTTCGCGCTTTTGGTTGCTATAGCGCCACCTATGGGCCAATCGGGGTCATACTTTGATAGGTTCTCCCCAAATTGAGGACTACCATTTGGCCAAGTTTCAAGGTTCCAGCTCTTACGGTTTGGTCTGCACGATGCGTTTTAGGGGAAAATAATAATAATAATAATAATAATTAAAGCTGCAAGCAGCATTTATCGGGGTTCAAGCATTTAAGGCCTTTAAGCACATAAGCATTTAAGACATTAAGTTTTATTTAGAAAGCTTTTAACCACTGAAATAATAGATGGAAAAGTCCATTTACAGCCAATACAGGCAATTTACCATAGGAAATATATGGTTTTCAAACCTTTTTAACAGTTATAGCGCCACCTATGGTCCGATCAACATGAAATTTGGCATGCTTGTTTAGAATATTATGGCACATATGCTCACCAATTTTCGTGAAGTTCTGAGTTTTCGTTTAGGATTTATAAGCTTTTGAGTGCATTTTGCCACGCCCATTTTCTTTATGACCCAATTATAGCATACGAAAAATTCAAAAGTTCAACTTTTTTTCGATAATTATTGATCAGGAGAGTCCAGAGAATTGTCCTAGACTGGTCTGGTTCCGATCGGGCGAAAAACCAGGGACTAGTTCGCAAAAGTAGGTTTTTAACATATTCGCGAATAATTAATGAACGATTTGATTGACAGCAATGGTTCTTGAGGCAATGTTGTTCAGCATGAGCAGATCTATCAAATGATATGCATTTTGTGACAATAAGTGTAACACCACGTGATTACAGAGCCGTAAAACTCGTTAGCGCCAACTAGTGGCCGATTTCTTTCAAAATTCTTACAGACCTCTAGGGCTATGAGTTGAACATGCCCATCGAGTTTCGTTCCGATCGGCCTCCGTTAACCTTGTCTAATAGGTGCTCAAACTTCATTGGCCGATGACGGCCATGTTTTTTGAGATACACCAATGTCCTCATAGACATACATGACACCTTGGGCCAAGACACTGCATACCAATTTTCAAGTCAATCGGACTAACGGTCAGGTGGTTAAAGCCTGTTTTATGTTTTTTTCATGTTATAGCGCCACCATGTGGCCAATCGCCGCGATTTTTTTACTGTGACCTCAGATTGACCTCTTACACATGTGTACCGAGTTTGGTGAAGATACCTCATTTACTTCTGGAGTTATAGCCATTTTAGTAAAATAGGCCCCTCCCACAACGTACGTTTTGGCGCCCCTTAGCGTCCGTGAATCGAAATTTCAACTTTTTTTCGATAATTATTGATATTCAGACTCCAGAGAACATTTCTGTACTGGTTTGGTTCCGATCGGGCGAAAAACCTAGGACTAGTTCGCAAAAGTAGGTTTTTGGCAAAATTCAAAATGGCGGAAAATCTATCATGGCGGAAATGAAATCGGAGATATACGTTTTGTTCGTCAGGCATCCAGCTTTCCAATGATATAAGACACTTGAGTCTACGACATACGGTCTAGGAGTTCTGAGCAGTTTCGCGCTTTTGGTCGCTGTAGCGCCACCTATGGGCCGATTTGGCTAAGTCCGTGTATCTGAGTAGCGAGCAATACTACTACCATTTGACCAAGTATCACGTCTCTAGGCCTTACGGTTTTGGCTGCACGATGCGTTTTAGGGAAGAATAATAATAATTAAAGCTGCAAGCAGCATTTATCGGGGTTCAAGCATTTAAGGCCTTTAAGCACATAAGCATTTAAGACATTAAGATTTATTTAGAAAGCTTTTAACCACTGAAATAATAGATGGAAAAGTCCATTTACAGCCAATACAGGAAATTTACCATAGGAAATATATGGTTTTCAAAGCTTTTTAACAGTTATAGCGCCACCTATGGTCCGATCTCCATAAAAATTTCCATGCTTCTTTAGCATGTTATTTCACATATGCCCATCAATTTTTGTGAAGTTCTGAGTTTTTATTTAGGCTTTATAGACGTTTGAGTGTATTTGGACACGCCTATTTTATAAATGATCCTCTTCTAGCCAACCAAAAGCAAAATTTTAACTTTTTTTTGATAATTATTGATCTAGAGAGTCCAGAGAATTGTCCTAGACTGGTCTGGTTCCGATCGGGCGAAAAACCAGGGACTAGTTCGCAAAAGTAGGTTTTTAACATATTCGTGAATAATTAATAAACTGTTCGATTTACAGCAATGGTTCTAGAGGCAAAGTTGTTCAGCATGAGCAGATCTATCAAATGATATACATTTTGTGATGATAAGTGTAACACCACGTGATTACAGAGCCATAAAACTCGTTAGCGCCAACTAGTGGCCGATTTCTTTCAAAATTCTTACAGACCTCTAGGGCCATGAGTCGAACATGCCCACCGAGTTTTGTTCCGATCGGCCTCCGTTAACCTTGTCTAATAGGTGCTCAAACTTCATTGGCCGATGGCGGCCATGTTTTTTGAGATACACCAATGTCCTCATAGACATACATGACACCTTGGACCAAGACACTGCATACCAATTTTCAAGTCAATCGGACTAATGGTCAGGTGGTTATAGCCAGTTTTATGTTTTTTACATGTTATAGCGCCACCATGTGGCCAATCGCCACGATTTTTTTACTGTGACCTCAGATTGACCTCTTAAATAATTGTACCGAGTTTGGTGAAGATACCTCATTTACTTCTGGAGTTATGGCCGTTTTAGTAAAATAGGCTCCTCCCACAACATACAATTTGGCGCCCCTTAGCGACCGTGAATCGAAATTTCAACTTTTTTTCGATAATTATTGATATTCAAACTCCAGAGAACATTTCTGCACTGGTTTGGTTCCGATCGGGCAAAAAACCTAGGACTAGTTCGCAAAAGTAGGTTTTTGACAAAATTCAAAATGGCGGAAAAATTTGCATACCGGAAATGAAATCGGAGATATACGTTTTGTTTGCCATGAGGTCTTGATTACATTGATATAAGACACTTGAGTCTACGACATACAGTCTAGGAGTTATGAGCAGTTTCGCGCTTTTGGTCGCTGTAGCGCCACCTATGGGCCGATTTGGCTAAGTCCGTGTATCTGAGTAGCGAGCAATACTACTACCATTTGACCAAGTATCACGTCTCTAGGCCTTACGGTTTTGGCTGCACGATGCGTTTTAGGGAAGAATAATAATAATAATAAAAATCAGGGCAATTACAATAGGGTTTCAGCACTTCGTGCTTGAACCCCTAATAACAAGCAGCATTTATCGGGGTTCAAGCAGTTAAGGCCTTTAAGGCATTTAAGCACAAAAGCATCAAAAGTCATTAAGATTTATTTAGCAAGCATGTAACCACTGACATAATAGATGGAAAAGACCATTTACAGCCAATACAGGCAAATTGCCATGGGATATATATGGTTTTAAAGCTTTTTAACAGTTATAGCGCCACCTATGGTCCGATCTCCATAAAATTGTTTATTGTGACCTCAAATTGAACCCATACACATGTGTACTGATTTTGGTGAAGATATCTCATTTACTTCTTGAGTTATAGCCATTTGAGTAAAATAGGCTCCTCCCACAACGATTTGCCACATTCAAGAATTATTTAATATGATTCTAGCATGATTTACTATCATATACCATGTTCCAGAATGATTTATTAGGATTCTAGCATGATTTACCTTGATACACCTCATTTCAGTATTATTTACTATGATTTACAATGTTTCTAGCATGATTAACCACATTACTAGCAATTATGTGAAGTGTCAGTGCAAATGAGGTGATGAACACTGACAAAATATTATTGTGTTATAATAGTTAGTTATATACGTGATTTTTAGTGTGTGTCCAAGTATGAATGCAAAAGCACATGTAAAATATTTCATTATTAAGTAGAATGGCCAGCAGAGGGCCCTAGAAGACCACTTATTGGCTCACTTTCACTTTAAACCAGTTTTCTGCACTAAAGCAAACCAGTTTTTCCATGTTAATTCAATGCATGCTTACACACACACACACACACACACACACACACACACACACACACACACACACACACACACACACACACACTTACCATAGTTTATCATGATTTACCATGGCTGATACCAATACCAATATGACAAAATGACTATTTTAAACAGCAGGGGGCAGTAAAATACCACTTATTGGCTTAACATGCCATTAATTCATATCATTTTCACCTTTTTAACTGTTATAGAGGCAAATTTTGTCAGATCTGTCTGAAAATTTTCATGCATGTTCAGAGAGATATTTCACATGTTCTGACTTGTTTTTAAGAAGGTTTGAACATTCATTAAAGAGATATAGGCTTTTGGGGACACTTGGTAATGGCCACATATTGAAGTGACACTATTATAGCCATCCAAATGAAGAAGTCATACTTTTTCTGATAATTATTGATCTAGAGAGTCCAGAGAATTGCACTGCACTGGTTTTGAACATTATTATATGAACATTATGATTATAGATGGAAAAGACCATTCACAGGCAATACAGGCAATTTACCATAGGAAATATATGGTTTTAAAGCTTTTTAACAGTTATAGCGCCACCTTTGGTCCGATCTCCATAAAAATTTCCATGCTTCTTTAGCATGGTACGACACATATGCTGACCAATTATCGTGATGTTCTGAGTTTTTGTTTAGAATTTATAGGCTTTTGATTGCATTTTGCCACGTCCATTTTCTTTATGACACAATTATACCCATGCGAAAAATGCAAAAGTTCAACTTTTTTTGATAATTATTGATCTAGAGAGTCCAGAGAATTGTCCTAGACTCGTTTGGTTCCGATCGGGCAAAAAACCAGGGACTAGTTCGCAAAAGTAGGTTTTTAACATATTCGTGAATAATTAATAAACTGTTTGATTGACAGCAATGGTTCTAGAGGCAAAGTTGTTCAGCATAAGCAGATCTATCAAATGATATGCATTTTGTGATGATAAGTGTAACACCACGTGATTACAGAGCCATAAAACTCATTAGCGCCAACTAGTGGCCGATTTCTTTCAAAATTCTTACAGACCTCTAGGGCCATGAGCCGAACATGCCCATTGAGTTTCGTTCCGATCGGCCTCCGTTAACCTTGTCTAATAGGTGCTCAAACTTCATTGGCCGATGGCGGCCATGTTTTTTGAGATACGCCAATGTCCTCATACACATACATGGCACCTTGGGCCAAGACACTGCATACCAATTTTCAAGTCAATCGGACTAACGGTCAGGTGGTTATAGCCTGTTTTATGTTTTTTTCATTTTATAGCGCCACCATGAGGCCAATCGTCGCGATTTTTTTACTGTGACCCCAGATTGAACTCATACACATGTGTACCAAGTTTGGTGAAGATACCTCATTTACATCGGGAGTTATAGCCATTTTAGTAAAATAGGCCCCTCCCACAATGTACGTTTTGGCGCCCCTTAGCGACCGTGAATCGAAATTTCCACTTTTTTTCGATAATTATTGATATTCAGACTCCAGAGAACATTTCTGCACTGGTTTGGTTCCAATCGGGCAAAAAACCAGGGACTAGTTCGCAAAAGTAGGTTTTTAACAAAATTCAAAATGGCGGAAAATCTATCATGGCGGAAATGAAATCGGAGATATACGTTTTGTTCGTCAGGCATCCAGCTTTCCAATGATATAAGACACTTGAGTCTACGACATAAGGTCTAGGAGTTATGAACAGTTTCGCGCTTTTGGTTGCTATAGCGCCACCTATGGGCCAATCGGGGTCATAATCTCTGAACCTTTCCTCGATTTTTGTACTACCATCTGTCAAAGTTTCAAAGTTCCAGCTCTTACGGTTTGGGCTGCACGATGCGTTTTACGGCGGAATAATAATAATAATAATAATAATTAAAGCTGCAAGCAGCATTTATCGGGGTTCAAGCAGTTAAGGCCTTTAAGGCATTTAAGCACAAAAGCATCAAAAGTTATTAAGATTTATTTAGCAAGCATGTAACCACTGACATAATAGATGGAAAAGACCATTTACAGCCAATACAGGCAATTTGCCATGGGATATATATGGTTTTAAAGCTTTTTAACAGTTATAGCGCCACCTATGGTCCGATCTCCATAAAATTGTTTACTGTGACCTCAAATTGAACCCATACACATGTGTACTGAGTTTGGTGAAGATATCTCATTTACTTCTTGAGTTATAGCCATTTGAGTAAAATAGGCTCCTCCCACAACGATTTGCCACATTCTAGAATTATTTAATATGATTCTAGCATGATTTACTATCATATACCATGTTCCAGAATGATTTATTAGGATTCTAGCATGATTTACCTTGATACACCTCATTTCAGTATTATTTACTATGATTTACAATGTTTCTAGCATGATTAACCACATTACTAGCAATTATGTGAAGTGTCAGTGCAAATGAGGTGATGAACACTGACAAAATATTATTGTGTTATAATAGTTAGTTATATACGTGATTTTTAGTGTGTGTCCAAGTATGAATGCAAAAGCACATGTAAAATATTTCATTATTAAGTAGAATGGCCAGCAGAGGGCACTAGAAGACCACTTATTGGCTCACTTTCACTTTAAACCAGTTTTCTGCACTAAAGCAAACCAGTTTTTCCATGTTAACTCAATGCATGCTTACACACACACACACACACACACACACACACACACACACACACACACATACACACACAGCATAGTTAACCATGATTTACCATGATATAACACGTTCTAGTATTATTTACCAGGAGATAAACGACAATCTAGTATTATTTACTTTGATTTACCATGTTTCTAGCCTGATTTATCACATTACTAGCAATTATTTGAAGTGTCAGTGCAAATAAAGTGATTAACACTGACAAAATATGATTGTGTTATAATAGTTATTGCTATATAAGTGATTTTTTTAGTGTGTATTCAAGTATGAATGCAAGCACATGTTGAAATATTTCATTAATAAGTAGAATGGCCAGCAGAGGGCAGTAGAAGACCACTTATTGGCTCACTTTCACTTTAAACCTCATGATTTTGACCAGTTTTCTGCACTAAAGCAAACCAGTGTTTCCATGTTAACTCAATAATGCATACTTGCTACATATGCTACACACAATAATGCTACACACACACACACACACACACACACACACACACACACACACACACAAATGTTTCAGTGATATTGGTGTCACATTCACCTTCATCACATTCACCTTCTGTCTTCATCACATTCACCATCTGTCGTCATCACCTGCACCTGCTCCTCATCACCCTCCTCATCATCACCTGCTCCTCATCATCATAACCGTCACCTGTTGTCCTTGTCTTGATCTGTGTATTTAAGTTCCCCTCTCATCCATTATCATTGTCGGTTATTGTTTGTGCACTAGCACTCTGTTATGTTTGTTTTCATGTTGGAAAATAAAACCTTTGTTATATTTGTACCACACACACACACACACACACACACACACACACACACACACACACCATCATTTATCATGATTTACCATGGCTGATACCAATACCAATATGAGAAAATGACTATTTTAAACAGCAGGGGGCAGTAAAATACCACTTATTGGCTTAACATGCCATTAATTCATATCATTTTCACCTTTTTAACTGTTATAGAGGCAAATTTTGTCCGATCTGTCTGAAAATTTTCATGCTTGTTCAGGGTGATATTTCACACGTTCTGACTTGTTTTTAAGAAGGTCTGAGCATTGATTAAAGAGATATAGGCTTTCGGGGACACTTGGTAAAGGCCAGATTTTGAAGTGAACCTATTATAGCTATCCAAATGAAGTAGTTCAACTTTTTCTGACAATTATTGATCTAGTGAGTCCAGAGAATTGTATTGCACTAGTTTTGAACATTATGATATGAAAATTATATGATCAGAGATGGAAAAGACCATTTACAGCCAATACAGGCAGTTTACCATAGGAAATATATGATTTTAAAGCTTTTTAACAGTTATAGCGCCACCTATCGTCCGATCTCCATAGAATTTTTCATGCTTGTTAATGATGTTATGTCACATATGCTGACCAATTTTTGTGAAGTTCTGAGTTTTTATTTAGGATTTATAGGCTTTTTAATGTATTTTGACACGCCCATTTTATAAATTACCCTATTACAGCCATCCAAATGCAAAAGTTCAACTTTTTTTTGATAATTATTGATCTAGAGAGTCCAGAGAATTGTCCTAGACTGGTCTGGTTCCGATCGGGCAAAAAACCTAGGACTAGTTCGCAAAAGTAGGTTTTTAACATATTAATGAATAATTAATGAACAGTTTGATTGACAGCAATGGTTCTTGAGGCAAAGTTGTTCAGGATGAGGAGATCTATCAAATGATATGCATATTGTGTGGATATTTGTAACACCACGTGATTACAGAGCCGTAAAACTCGTTAGCGCCAACTAGTGGCCGATTTCTTTCAAAATTCTTACAGACCTTTAGGGCCATGAGCCGAACATGCGCATTGAGTTTCGTTCCGATCGGCCTCCGTTAACCTTGTCTAATAGGTGCTCAAACTTCGTTGGCCGATGGCGGCCATGTTTTTTGAGATACGCCAATGTCCTCATACACATACATGGCACCTTGGACCAAGACACTGCATACCAATTTTCAAGTCAATCGGACTAACGGTCAGGTGGTTATAGCCTGTTTTATGTTTTTTTCATTTTATAGCGCCACCATGAGGCCAATCGTCGCGATTTTTTTACTGTGACCCCAGAGTAAGCTCATACACATGTGTACCAAGTTTGGTGAAGATACCTCATTTACATCGGGAGTTATAGCCATTTTAGTAAAATAGGCCCCTCCCACAACGTACGTTTTGGCGCCCCTTAGCGACCGTGAATCGAAATTTCCACTTTTTTTCGATAATTATTGATATTCAGTCTCCAGAGAACATTTCTGCACTAGTTTGGTTCCAATCGGGCAAAAAACCAGGGACTAGTTCGCAAAAGTAGATTTTTTAACAAAATTCAAAATGGCGGAAAATCTATCATGGCGGAAATGAAATCGGAGATATACATTTTGTTCGTCAGGCGTCCAGCTTTCCAATGATATAAGACACTTGAGTCTACGACATACGGTCTAGGAGTTATGAGCAGTTTCGCGCTTTTGGTTGTTATAGCGCCACCTATGGGCCAATCGGGGTCATAATCTCTGAACCTTTCCTCGATTTTTGTACTACCATCTGTCAAAGTTTCAAAGTTCCAGCTCTTACGGTTTGGGCTGCACGATGCGTTTTACGGCGGAATAATAATAATAATAATAATAATTAAAGCTGCAAGCAGCATTTATCGGGGTTCAAGCAGTTAAGGCCTTTAAGGCATTTAAGCACAAAAGCATCAAAAGTCATTAAGATTTATTTAGCAAGCATGTAACCACTGACATAATAGATGGAAAAGACCATTTACAGCCAATACAGGCAAATTGCCATGGGATATATATGGTTTTAAAGCTTTTTAACAGTTATAGCGCCACCTATGGTCCGATCTCCATAAAATTGTTTATTGTGACCTCAAATTGAACCCATACACATGTGTACTGATTTTGGTGAAGATATCTCATTTACTTCTTGAGTTATAGCCATTTGAGTAAAATAGGCTCCTCCCACAACGATTTGCCACATTCAAGAATTATTTAATATGATTCTAGCATGATTTACTATCATATACCATGTTCCAGAATGATTTATTAGGATTCTAGCATGATTTACCTTGATACACCTCATTTCAGTATTATTTACTATGATTTACAATGTTTCTAGCATGATTAACCACATTACTAGCAATTATGTGAAGTGTCAGTGCAAATGAGGTGATGAACACTGACAAAATATTATTGTGTTATAATAGTTAGTTATATACGTGATTTTTAGTGTGTGTCCAAGTATGAATGCAAAAGCACATGTAAAATATTTCATTATTAAGTAGAATGGCCAGCAGAGGGCACTAGAAGACCACTTATTGGCTCACTTTCACTTTAAACCAGTTTTCTGCACTAAAGCAAACCAGTTTTTCCATGTTAACTCAATGCATGCTTACACACACACACACACACACACACACACACACACACACACACACACACACACACACACACACCATCATTTATCATGATTTACCATGGCTGATACCAATACCAATATGAGAAAATGACTATTTTAAACAGCAGGGGGCAGTAAAATACCACTTATTGGCTTAACATGCCATTAATTCATATCATTTTCACCTTTTTAACTGTTATAGAGGCAAATTTTGTCCGATCTGTCTGAAAATTTTCATGCTTGTTCAGGGTGATATTTCACACGTTCTGACTTGTTTTTAAGAAGGTCTGAGCATTGATTAAAGAGATATAGGCTTTCGGGGACACTTGGTAAAGGCCAGATTTTGAAGTGAACCTATTATAGCTATCCAAATGAAGTAGTTCAACTTTTTCTGACAATTATTGATCTAGTGAGTCCAGAGAATTGTATTGCACTAGTTTTGAACATTATGATATGAAAATTATATGATCAGAGATGGAAAAGACCATTTACAGCCAATACAGGCAGTTTACCATAGGAAATATATGATTTTAAAGCTTTTTAACAGTTATAGCGCCACCTATCGTCCGATCTCCATAGAATTTTTCATGCTTGTTAATGATGTTATGTCACATATGCTGACCAATTTTTGTGAAGTTCTGAGTTTTTATTTAGGATTTATAGGCTTTTTAATGTATTTTGACACACCCATTTTATAAATTACCCTATTACAGCCATCCAAATGCAAAAGTTCAACTTTTTTTTGATAATTATTGATCTAGAGAGTCCAGAGAATTGTCCTAGACTGGTCTGGTTCCGATCGGGCAAAAAACCTAGGACTAGTTCGCAAAAGTAGGTTTTTAACATATTAATGAATAATTAATGAACAGTTTGATTGACAGCAATGGTTCTTGAGGCAAAGTTGTTCAGGATGAGGAGATCTATCAAATGATATGCATATTGTGTGGATATTTGTAACACCACGTGATTACAGAGCCGTAAAACTCGTTAGCGCCAACTAGTGGCCGATTTCTTTCAAAATTCTTACAGACCTTTAGGGCCATGAGCCGAACATGCGCATTGAGTTTCGTTCCGATCGGCCTCCGTTAACCTTGTCTAATAGGTGCTCAAACTTCGTTGGCCGATGGCGGCCATGTTTTTTGAGATACGCCAATGTCCTCATACACATACATGGCACCTTGGACCAAGACACTGCATACCAATTTTCAAGTCAATCGGACTAACGGTCAGGTGGTTATAGCCTGTTTTATGTTTTTTTCATTTTATAGCGCCACCATGAGGCCAATCGTCGCGATTTTTTTACTGTGACCCCAGAGTAAGCTCATACACATGTGTACCAAGTTTGGTGAAGATACCTCATTTACATCGGGAGTTATAGCCATTTTAGTAAAATAGGCCCCTCCCACAACGTACGTTTTGGCGCCCCTTAGCGACCGTGAATCGAAATTTCCACTTTTTTTCGATAATTATTGATATTCAGTCTCCAGAGAACATTTCTGCACTAGTTTGGTTCCAATCGGGCAAAAAACCAGGGACTAGTTCGCAAAAGTAGATTTTTGACAAAATTCAAAATGGCGGAAAATCTATCATGGCGGAAATGAAATCGGAGATATACGTTTTGTTCGACAGGCGTCCAGCTTTCCAATGATATAAGACACTTGAGTCTACGACATACGGTCTAGGAGTTATGAGCAGTTTCGCGCTTTTGGTTGTTATAGCGCCACCTATGGGCCAATCGGGGTCATAATCTCTGAACCTTTCCTCGATTTTTGTACTACCATCTGTCAAAGTTTCAAAGTTCCAGCTCTTACGGTTTGGGCTGCACGATGCGTTTTACGGCGGAATAATAATAATAATAATAATAATAATAAAAATCAGCACAATTACAATAGGGTTTCAGCACTTCGTGCTTGAACCCCTAATAAAAATCAGCACAATTACAATAGGGTTTCAGCACTTCGTGCTTGAACCCCTAATAATAATAAAAATCAGTACAATTACAATAGGGTTTCAGCACTTCGTGCTTGAACCCCTAAAAATCAGTACAATTACAATAGGGTTTCAGCACTTCGTGCTTGAACCCCTAATAATAAAAATCAGGGCAATTACAATAGGGTTTCAGCACTTCGTGCTTGAACCCCTAATAATAATTAAAGCTGCAAGCAGCATTTAGCGGGGTTCAAGCATTTAGGGTCTTTAAGCATAGTGAGTTGTCTGAGTTTTCGTTTAGGATTTACAGGCTTTTGAGTGTTTTTTGCCATACACATTTTCTAAATGATCCTATTATGGCTACCCAATGGGTAAAGTTTAAGTTTTTTATATAATTATTGATCTAGAGAGTCCAGAGAATTGTACTGCACTGATATATTTCCGATCGGGTGAAAAACATAGGACTAGTTCGCAAAAGTAGGTTTTTAACATAATCGCAAGTATTTAATGAACAAATTAATTGACAGCAGTAGTTTTTGAGGCAAAGTTGTTCAGTATGAGGAGATCTATCAAATGACATGCATCACGTGATTACAAAGCCGTAAAACCTGTTAGCGTCAACTAGTGGCCGATTTCTTTCAAAATTCTTACAGACCTCTAGGGCCACGAGTCGAACATGCCCACCGAGTTTCGTTCCGATCGACCATTGTTAACCTTGTCTAAGAGGTGCACAAACTTTATTGGCCTATGGCGGCATAGACATACATGGCACCTTGGACCAAAACATTGCATGCCAATTTTAAAGTCAATCAAACTAATGGTCAGGTGGTTATAGCCCTTTTCATGTTTTAGTGATGTTTGGCCTGATCTCCATTTTAAATAATTATTTTAAAGGTGCCGTAGAATGCATTGATATATTTTAAATTGTTCTATGATATCTCTGAAACAGAAATGTCTTCAACAGTCAAGTAGTGGATAAAATCACTAACGTTACTTTCTGCTTGCGGTAGGGGTTGTAATGGAAATATAACATTAGTTGGAACTGCCCCCTTCTTCAGTATCAAACGATGAGCGAAACCTGCTTGATATTGTCCCAGGTTAGAAAAACTGTCAGTGGTGAAATGGGCAGAGCAAACTAACAGCTTTGAATTAAAATGGTAAGGTATCCTGTTGTAAAAATCAACCATGCCTGTTGGCAGTTCTCTTTTGTGGGAAGGGAATGAAAAGTTCTGAAATCCGCAGCACAGCCTCGAACATAACATTTATATCCATGATCTGACATTTTCACTATTGTCCTTGCTTGCTTCTTCACAATACCTGCAGAACTTCTGATGATTCGGCTGTGCAGGTCCACGTTAACACTGCCTGGCCTAGAACATGGGCTGGTATATGCAAATTGGGGGGGTATAAATATGAATGATCCCGACTCCAACGTCACAGTCGGTGTTATGCTGTAATTCACTCATTTTTCAGCGGTCTTTTGCAAACAGGAGATTTACACATGAAGGAGGAAACAATGGTGTTTGAGGCTCACGGTATGTCAGTTCCTTGTCCAGAACTCTTACCATTCAACTATGCCAAGATAAATACAGTTTTCAATTGTATGGCACCTTTAAAATAGTTGATTAGTAATATAATGCTTACTTGTAGTCTGAAATGGCTTTAACAAAAGAAGAAAAATATTCTTAGATGTCTGTTCATTCTAATCATGTACAAATAAAGTAGCACAGTAAGATTACATTTATTTGAATGCATTAGTGGGTGTGTGATTGCGCTGTGTGTGCAGCTTATCAATATTAAAAGTGAAGGTGTAGTTGATATCTTTGTTGATAATATCTGTAGTAATCAGAAAAAAACAATTAAGAAATAAAGAATTAAAATGACAAATAATATTCTGTTAAGATATGAGTTAGAATAACATGATTTGCAATAGTAATAATATCAATACTATATGCACAATACACAAAGATTAGACTCTCAGGTCTGTGTCTTTCAAAAACATTAGTATTGCAGCCAATGTGAGTCTGTGGGATTTATAAACAGACAAAATATGATTTGAAATGTTATTTTAATGATTTTATAAAGTTTAAACAATATTTCAAATGGAAACTAACTGGAAAATAATATTTTAGTAAGCAGAATGAAGCAATGAGTGGTCTTCTGGTGGTTAAAATGTAAATGAAAACAATAATACTTAAACAATAATACTTAAAGGCAGGGTAGGTAGGACTATAAAAAAAAAAAAAGATCCAAATTTGTTAAAACTTTCTATATATATCAATACATAATTAAAATGTAAGTACTCTGAAAAAAAGAGTATAAAAATCAAGTGACTCTAGACCGTTTAATCTGTATTAAACACAGCTCATTATTTCGATTCGGGACGAATCAAAGGATTGGCTTAGGCGACTGTCACTCTCTCTCGCAACCATGGCAACAACCCTTTTGCCACGGGATCTGCCCACTTGCGCGCGGCCGCGCGCACGTTTGATTTGAGGAATTCGAGAGGCACTGAACCTAGGAATAGCAAAACAATGGCAGAGAAAGAGCAATCAAAATTCACATTACCGGCATGCAGTTAGTGAAGGCAAACAAGGCAAAAAAAAGAAGACAGTACAAGAAAAGGTAATGAACAAAAAGTCTTTGGATAAACAAAGAAATAAAACGCGTGTCAATATCAGCGTAGCTTTCCAGCGACCACCCCGTCCTCAGCCTCTACTTCCTCGGACCCTAGTTGCACGCCACGGCCTCTTGCACGACCTCCTCTGCTTCGCCCTAAAATTATTTTTATTTTACAAAAGGACATTTTACAAACCTACATTTTGCGCATGTGCTCCTGCATGCACTTTTCCAGTCACAACACAGCAATCAAAGGAGGACGCGCTGAAAACTGTAATGCTGTTCTCTTCCTTCGAATGTTTGAGTTGCAGAGGAATTTGTGACTGTTTCAGCTGTTCAACCACATCAAAGTTTCGTAATTAGTAAGTCCGTGCTTTTTCTCTTTTTGTTCTTATGTGCTGAAGGGCTGCTGTGCCTTGGTGAAACGGTGTTTGTACGTGAAGAGCTCTTTTCCAAAACGCCATAAACCTAAAAAGCTGCCTCAAAGAACCAGCAAAAGTAATGATTATGAATGTGTAAAATATTGCAATAAGACATTTTAATTGTTTATTAATTTCTGTGTCGGCTGCAAAGATGAAGTTGACGATATTTGACTCGCGATCTTCGCAGTAGGCTAGTGAACGCATGCACCGGAGAAATGCACATTTAGGCTACATAGTTTTATTTTGTTTTGGATGGTTTTGTTTAGAACCAGATTTCTGTAAATATATTCCACATTTTTTAGGCCTGTGAGGCGAGGCTACGGTTCGGTTCACGATGATATAATCTCCAGTTCAAGCACCTTATGTTGTGATTGATAGCCTATATTTACTTTATGTATTTAATGCAGGAATGAAAATATTAATGAATTAATGAAAAAAAAAAATATTAAAATTAAGATACAATTAATACAAAACGAAATTCGTTTTAAAGAAAGGCTTTGTGCTTTCTGTTTTGAGGTCTCTGTTAAAGTTTGAAAGTCTCAGTGCAGCTTTCAGAGCGCTCGCGTCCATAATGGAGAACTGTCAAGTAATATTGTTTTTTCCTCATAAATGCAAACACGAAAAATAAAAGACAAAAACTTTTTTAAAAAGACAAACCATAAATTTAGAAAAAAAAAGAAAAAAAGATGGATTTATTTCGTTTTGGGGGAAAAATGAATGGATTTATACCGTTTTGAAAATGTTAATTTTTTTTTACTTTGAATTGATCATCAACAATATTGTTGTTTGATTTAATAATCACTGTTGCAAGAAGTGCCTAGTTAAGTTTTTTTTTTTTTTTTTTTTTTTGTAAGTGGAAAAAGTAGGGGGTGCCACAGATTCTGTTTAGTTAGCTCCTTTATTGTTTTTTCTATAGCCTAGAATAATATAGGTCAAATGCAGCAAGTCAAAAGACCAACTGGACCTTCTTTGCCAGTTTGCTCACATTTCTTTGAAGGATGGCAAAAATATCGCCTGAATATCTATATCTAGATATTGGAAAAAAATATCGAGATATTCATTTTTGTCAATATCTCCCACCCCTACATGCAGAACACCATATATGTTATGAATCTTACACGAAATTCATCTTCATCACAATATAACTGATGGTAATGTAAAAAAGTGTATCAATGCAACCTGTTTTTAGCTTATATAACTAGCTCGTTAGCGAATCAAAAAATATATATTTTAAATTTACCAATATCAATATGCTAGCTTGATAGTGAGTACTAAAATACATCTTATTTGTTTATATTCATAAGCAATTAGCGTTAGATTTTTTTATTACATGTGATTCTGACATGATGTCACTACATGCACTGTGCTCCTTCCTCTCTGCTTGTCTCAGGTAAATAATGCGTCTTCAGCTCAGCGGTTGGAGTCGCGCGTTCATGTGTTTTGGGGGCGTGGCTTTGGAAGGAGCCCAGAAGGGAGGGGGTGGAGTGAATGGAAATAATGAACTGTCTTTAAAACAGTCCTGAGAGGTCTACAGACACTCGATTTTTATACTTTCTTTTTCAGAGTACTTACATTTTAATTATGTATTGATATGAACATAAAGTTTAAACAAATTTGAAAAAGAAGTTTTTTAGACCATTCCTACCTACCCTGCCTTTAATACAGTAACCATGCTTCAACACACACATGCAAACACATTTGGTTGTAGATGTAGATATTTTAAATTAAAGATAGGTAACAAAATGATAATTGCAAATCTCCTCCGTATAACACCATTTTCAGATTTCAAATGAATCACTGAGAAGCAGAATTGTTCAAACTGAGAGCTCAGTACAAATGAAGTGATAAACTGACAAAACATGATTGTGTTATAATAGGTGATTTTCATGCAAGCAATTTTATATAGTCTAAAAATGTATGCAAAAGCACAGGTAAAAATATTTTTATAAGTAGAATGTCCTGCAGAGGGCAGTAGAAGACCACTAATTGACTCACTTTCATTTGAAAGACTTTTTTATCCACCAGTAAAACAAAGCAGTTTTACCATGTTCTTTCCATTAAGCATGCTTACACACACAGACACACACAGACACACACACACAAAGACAAATATGTTTTCAATGTTTTTGGGATGTTATTGTGAAAATATCTTTTAATGGTCTAACCATTTTCACATATTTCTTTGTGATCTGTATTATCAGTAATAATAATAATAATAAATAGCTTTAAGCATTTGCTTGTTGGCCAAAGCTGAAAGCTGATAAAAAGATTAATACTATGTCTAATACTGCTGCTCCCTCTAGTTGACAACAGTGGAATTACAGCCTCCATCTTACAATTGAAGTGAATGAATGGGAATTAGTTTTTTCACTTATATCTCGGGAACCAGATGGCGAAAAATTCTAAACCTCAGAGCATAGATAGTGCTTGAGGAGCCCTGTTGAATGAGACCATCACAGTGTTTTTGGGCGATTGGGGCCGGGAGCTATGACCATTCAAAGGCATGTCTTTTGGAGCAGTTTTCTCTGGAATGCCGAGGGCAAATTACACCACATTTGAATCGAAGCTAGCCAAGGATGGGCCCTTTCCAATGAGCCCTCACACAAGGTTCGGGGTGATCTGGTTCGGGAGTTACGGCCGTTCAAAGTCGGGGGTCCCGCGGACTAGCGTTCCGTGGGGGGGGCGCGCTCCCGAGGCCCGCGACGCTACGTTTCGATCAAGAGCCCGGAGAGGTCCTTACCATCAAAATTTGAGCGCGCGGCCACTTTCCGTTTTCGAGTTATGAGTGAATTTGTACTGGGGGGGCGTGGCCTAAATGGCGGACAAGGTTTTACTTTCGTTTTCTAAATGTAAAACAATTGTCAATAGTAACACTCCAATAGATGCATTTTGACAAAATGTGATTGTAAATGTTAAAATAATGATTTTATAAAGTATAAATATGAATTATATAACAATATTAGGGCGTAGTATGATGAAATGACAGCAGGGGGCAGTACAATACCACTTATTGGCTTAATATGCCATGTTATATCATTTTTACCTTTTTAACTGTTATAGAGGCAAATTTTGTCCGATCTGTCTGAAATTTTTCATGCTTGTTAAGAGTAACATGTTCTGACTAGATCTGAAAGATATTTAAAAGATATAGGCTTTTGGGGACACTTGGTCAAGGCTACATATTAAAGTGACCCTATTATAGCCATCCAAATGAAGAAGTTATACTTTTTCTGATAATTATTGATCTAGAGAGTCCAGAGAATTGTACTGCACTAGATTTGAATATTATGATTTGAAAATTATAAGATCATAAATGGAAAACACCATTTACAGCCAATACAGGCAATTTACCATAGAATATATATTGTTTTAAAGCTTTTTAACAGTTATAGCGCCACCTATGGTCCAATCTCCATAAAAATTCCCATGCTTCTTTAGCATGTTATGTCACATGTGCTCATCAATTTTTGTAAAGTTCTGAGTTTTTATTTATGATTTATAAACGTTTGAGTGTATTTTGACACGCCCATTTTCTAAATGATCATGTTATAGCCAAACAAAAGCAAAATTTTCTTCTTTTTTTCGATAATTATTCATCTAGAGAGTCCAGAGAATTGCCCTAGACTGGTCTGGTTCCGATCGGGCGAAAAACCTAGGACTAGTTCGCAAAAGTAGGTTTTTAACATGTTCACGAATATTTAATGAACGGTTTGATTGACAGCAATGGTTCTTGAGGCAAAGTTGTTTAGCATGAGTAGATCTATCAAATGATATGCATAATGTGACTATAAGTGTAACACCACGTGATTACAGAGCCATAAAACTCGTTAGCGCCAACTAGTGGCCGATTTCTTTCAAAAATTTTACAGACCTCTAGGGCCATGAGTCGAACATGCCCACCGAGTTTCGTTCCAATCGGCCTCCGTTAACCTTGTCTAATAGGTGCTCGACTTCATTGGCCAATGGCGGCCATGTTTTTTGAGATACGTCAATGTCCTCATAGACATACATGGCACCTTGGACCAAGACACTGCATACCAATTTTCAAGTCAATCAGACTAACAGTCAGGTGGTTATAGCCCTTTTCATGTTTCTTTCATGTTATAGCGCCACCTAGTGTTTAATCGTTGTGATTTTTTTACTGTGACCCCAGATTGAACTCCTACATATGTGTACCAAGTTTGGTGAAGCTATCTCATTTACTTTTTGAGTTATAGCCATTTTAGTAAAATAGGCTCCTCCCACAACGTTCATTTTGAGCCCCCTAGCGACTTTGAATCGAAATATCGACGTTTTTTCGATAATTATTGATCTTCAGACTCCAGAGAACATTTCTGCACTGGTTTGGTTCCGATCGGGCGAAAAACCTAGGACTAGTTTGCAAAAGTAGGTTTTTGACAAAATTCAAAATGGCGGAAAAATTTGCATACCGGAAATGAAATCGGAGATATACGTTTTGTTCGCCATGAGGTCTGGATTCCATTGATATAAGACACTTGAGTCTAGGACATACGGTCTAGGAGTTATGACCAGTTTCGCGCGTTTGGTCGCTATAGCGCCACCTATGGGCCAATCGGGGTCATACTCTCTGAACCTTTCCTCGATTTTTGTACTACCATCTGACAAAGTTTCAAGTCTCCAGCACTTACGGTTTGGGCTGCACGATGCGTTTTAGCGGAGAAGAATAATAATAATAATAATAATAAAAATCAGTACAATTACAATAGGTGTTCAGCACTTCGTGCTTGAACCCCTAATAAAAATCAGTACAATTACAATAGGGTTTCAGCACTTCGTGCTTGAACCCCTAATTAAAGCTGCAAGCAGCATTTATCGGGGTTCAAGCATTTAAGGCCTTTAAGCACATAAGCATTTAAGACATTAAGATTTATTTAGAAAGCTTTTAACCACTGAAATAATAGATGGAAAAGTCCATTTACAGCCAATACAGGAAATTTACCATAGGAAATATATGGTTTTCAAAGCTTTTTAACAGTTATAGCGCCACCTATGGTCCGATCTCCATAAAAATTTCCATGCTTCTTTAGCATATGCCCATCAATTTTTGTGAAGTTCTGAGTTTTTATTTAGGCTTTATAGACGTTTGAGTGTATTTGGACACGCCTATTTTATAAATGATCCTCTTCTAGCCAACCAAAAGCAAAATTTTAACTTTTTTTTGATAATTATTGATCTAGAGAGTCCAGAGAATTGTCCTAGACTGGTCTGGTTCCGATCGGGCGAAAAACCAGGGACTAGTTCGCAAAAGTAGGTTTTGAACATGTTTGCGAATATTAAATGAACGGTTTGATTGACAGCAATGGTTCTTGAGGCAAAGTTGTTCAGTATGAGGAGATCTATCAACTGATATGCATATTGTGTGGATGTATGCAACACCACGTGATTACAGAGCCGAAAAAACTCGTTAGCGCCAACTAGTGGCCGATTTCTTTCAAAATTCTTACAGACCTCTTGGGCCATGAGTCGAACATGCCCATCGAGTTTCGTTCCGATCAGCCTCCGTTAATCTTGTCTAATAGGTGCTCAAACTTCATTGGCCGATGGCGGCCATGTTTTTTGAGATATGTCAATGTCCTCATAGGCATACATGGCACCTTGGACCAAGACACTGGATACCAATTTTCAAGTCAATCGGACAAACGGTCAGGTGGTTATAGCCCTTTTCATGTTTTTTTCAAGTTATAGCGCCACCTACTGTTCAATCGTCGCGATTTTTTTACTGTGACCTCAAATTGAACTATTATACATGTGTACCGAGTTTGGTGAAGATACCTCATTTATTTCTCGAGTTATAGCCGTTTTAGTAAAATAAGCTCCTCCCACAACGTACGTTTTGGCGCCCCCTAGCGACCGTGAATCGAAATTTCAACTTTTTTTCGATAATTATTGATATTCAGACTCCAGAGAACATTTCTGCACTGGTTTGGTTCCAATCGGACGAAAAACCTAGGACTAGTTCGCAAAAGTAGGTTTTTGAGAAAATTCAAAATGGCGGAAAATTTTCCCAGGCGGAAATGAAATCGGAGATATACGTTTTGACCGTCTTGAGCCAAGGATTACAGTGATATAAGACACTTGATTCTATGACAAACCGTCTAGGAGTTATGGCTGATTTCATACTTTTGCTTGCTATAGCGCCACCTATTGACCAATCGGGGTCATACTTTGATAGGTTCTCCCCAAATTGAGGACTACCATTTGGCTGAGTTTCAAGTCTCCAGCATTTACGGTTTGGGCTGCACGATGCGTTTTAGGGGAAAATAATAATAATTAAAGCTGCAAGCAGCATTTATCGGGGTTCAAGCAGTTAAGGCCTTTAAGGCATTTAAGCACAAAAGCATCAAAAGTCATTAAGATTTATTTAGCAAGCATGTAACCACTGACATAATAGATGGAAAAGACCATTTACAGCCAATACAGGCAAATTGCCATGGGATATATATGGTTTTAAAGCTTTTTAACAGTTATAGCGCCACCTATGGTCCGATCTCCATAAAATTGTTTATTGTGACCTCAAATTGAACCCATACACATGTGTACTGATTTTGGTGAAGATATCTCATTTACTTCTTGAGTTATAGCCATTTGAGTAAAATAGGCTCCTCCCACAACGATTTGCCACATTCAAGAATTATTTAATATGATTCTAGCATGATTTACTATCATATACCATGTTCCAGAATGATTTATTAGGATTCTAGCATGATTTACCTTGATACACCTCATTTCAGTATTATTTACTATGATTTACAATGTTTCTAGCATGATTAACCACATTACTAGCAATTATGTGAAGTGTCAGTGCAAATGAGGTGATGAACACTGACAAAATATTATTGTGTTATAATAGTTAGTTATATACGTGATTTTTAGTGTGTGTCCAAGTATGAATGCAAAAGCACATGTAAAATATTTCATTATTAAGTAGAATGGCCAGCAGAGGGCACTAGAAGACCACTTATTGGCTCACTTTCACTTTAAACCAGTTTTCTGCACTAAAGCAAACCAGTTTTTCCATGTTAATTCAATGCATGCTTACACACACACACACACACACACACACACACACACACACACTTACCATAGTTTTTCATGATTTACCATGGCTGATACCAATACCAATATGACAAAATGACTATTTTAAACAGCAGGGGGCAGTAAAATACCACTTATTGGCTTAACATGCCATTAATTCATATCATTTTCACCTTTTTAACTGTTACAGAGGCAAATTTTGTCAGATCTGTCTGAAAATTTGCATGCATGTTCAGAGAGATATTTCACATGTTCTGACTTGTTTTTAAGAAGGTTTGAACATTCATTAAAGAGATATAGGCTTTTGGGGACACTTGGTAATGGCCACATATTGAAGTGACACTATTATAGCCATCCAAATGAAGAAGTCATACTTTTTCTGATAATTATTGATCTAGAGAGTCCAGAGAATTGCACTGCACTGGTTTTGAACATTATTATATGAACATTATGATTATAGATGGAAAAGACCATTCACAGGCAATACAGGCAATTTACCATAGGAAATATATGGTTTTAAAGCTTTTTAACAGTTATAGCGCCACCTTTGGTCCGATCTCCATAAAAATTTCCATGCTTCTTTAGCATGGTACGACACATATGCTGACCAATTATCGTGATGTTCTGAGTTTTTGTTTAGAATTTATAGGCTTTTGATTGCATTTTGCCACGTCCATTTTCTTTATGACACAATTATACCCATGCGAAAAATGCAAAAGTTCAACTTTTTTTTATAATTATTGATCTAGAGAGTCCAGAGAATTGTCCTAGACTCGTTTGGTTCCGATCGGGCAAAAAACCAGGGACTAGTTTGCAAAAGTAGGTTTTTAACATATTCGTGAATAATTAATAAACTGTTTGATTGACAGCAATGGTTCTAGAGGCAAAGTTGTTCAGCATAAGCAGATCTATCAAATGATATGCATTTTGTGATGATAAGTGTAACACCACGTGATTACAGAGCCATAAAACTCATTAGCGCCAACTAGTGGCCGATTTCTTTCAAAATTCTTACAGACCTCTAGGGCCATGAGCCGAACATGCCCATTGAGTTTCGTTCCGATCGGCCTCCGTTAACCTTGTCTAATAGGTGCTCAAACTTCATTGGCCGATGGCGGCCATGTTTTTTGAGATACGCCAATGTCCTCATACACATACATGGCACCTTGGACCAAGACACTGCATACCAATTTTCAAGTCAATCGGACTAACGGTCAGGTGGTTATAGCCTGTTTTATGTTTTTTTCATTTTATAGCGCCACCATGAGGCCAATCGTCGCGATTTTTTTACTGTGACCCCAGATTGAACTCATACACATGTGTACCAAGTTTGGTGAAGATACCTCATTTACATCGGGAGTTATAGCCATTTTAGTAAAATAGGCCCCTCCCACAACGTACGTTTTGGCGCCCCTTAGCGACCGTGAATCGAAATTTCCACTTTTTTTCGATAATTATTGATATTCAGACTCCAGAGAACATTTCTGCACTGGTTTGGTTCCAATCGGGCAAAAAACCAGGGACTAGTTCGCAAAAGTAGGTTTTTGACAAAATTCAAAATGGCGGAAAATCTATCATGGCGGAAATGAAATCGGAGATATACGTTTTGTTCGTCAGGCATCCAGCTTTCCAATGATATAAGACACTTGAGTCTACGACATAAGGTATAGGAGTTATGAACAGTTTCGCGCTTTTGGTTGCTATAGCGCCACCTATGGGCCAATCGGGGTCATAATCTCTGAACCTTTCCTCGATTTTTGTACTACCATCTGTCAAAGTTTCAAAGTTCCAGCTCTTACGGTTTGGGCTGCACGATGCGTTTTACGGCGGAATAATAATAATAATAAATATAGCTGCAAGCAGCCATTACCGGGGCCAAGCAGAATAAGACGACAAGACATGCCAACATGTCTGAAAGTGTCAGACCAACTGCAACAATGAGCAATTAAAGACATTTAAAGAGGATTTTAGGCAAAATGCCAGAAAAATCATAGAAACAATAATTAAAAATATGATTTGATGGATTATCACTTTCGACCAATAGGTGGCGCAGTTACAAAACTGATGTGATGTGGTCAGAGTGAAGTTACAATGACACATACAAAGTTTGGTGTCAATATGTCAAGGCATTGCAGAGATAAAGCCTTAATTAGTGCTATTAGCATCATGCCTCAACTTTGCTGCTGCGCTATACGAAAACGGTTTCGTCTATCGACACAAAATCCATAACTTTTAGTCGGCACGGTCTGGAGATGATACGATTCGATTTTGGTGAAAATCGGACAAACGGTCTAGGAGGAGTTCGAAAAAGTAGGTTTTGAATGAAAATCAAGATGGCGGACAGGAAGTTAGGCCAAATAAGGTAAACTTGGTATCTATGTTCTCAGCTTGACCCAAGGAATCGACTAAGATGAGTTGCATTACAATAGGCCAATTTATTCAAAAGTTATTAGCAGTTTTGGAAATTTTGTTATAACTTTTGACCACTAGGTGGCGCTGTTTCTAAATATGTTGGGTACCTTCAGGGGATGGTGCAGATGGCACATTCTGAGTTTTGTAATATTACACCAATGCATTTGTTTAGTATAGCATTTTATTTCACAAAACTGTATTGAAGTCAATGGGAATTTCATGTTTTGTTCTATTATAGCGCCACCAAGAGGCTCAGTCCAACCATTTTTTTTATGTGTCCTCAGAGTGAGCCCATACATATGTGTGTCGATTTTGGTGAAAATATCTCAATTCGCTTCGGAGTTATAGACATTTATATGAAAAAACACGTAAAAAATGACTGACACATGACTTTGATTGGAATTTACTACCCCTAAACATCAATATTTTCGCATTTGGGCATTGGTGTATAGCTATCGACCTATGTTTCCAAACTTCTGACGGTGGTTTCGTCTCGATCGGACAAACGGTTTCGAAGATATAGCCAAATGTTTTTTAAGCGCTAAATCACAACGCTACACAAACCGTAAGGCGAAACCTAGCATGTTTGGTATCGTAGGACTCGGCAATGATTCAGGAGTCTAAAAAGATGAGTTTCGTGAAAATAAGTCGACCACACCCAAAGTTATAAGCATTTGGAAAAAAAAATTCACCACTAGGTGGCGCTGTTTCGAAACTTCTCAGGCTCATTCAGGGCATTGTGCTGATGACCCATACCACGTTTCGTAACAATCCGTTCATGCGTTCATAAAATACAGAATTTTAGCACAAAATTCAAAATGGCCGACAGCCAAAATGACCGATATAGTCAAATTGGATATCAGTCGACTCGGCATGTTGCCCTGAATCTAACGAGACCAATTTTATGATTTTTGGACAAACTGTTCAGAAGTTATAAGCAAAAATAGCCATTTTTCATATCTCCGGACCAGTAGGTGGCGCTGCGCCGAAACACAGCATGTAGCCTCAGGTCATGCTTGTGAGTACAAGTACCAAGTTTGGTCTGAATACGATAAACCGTTGCGGAGATACGGCCTTACGACTGTTTTTGCTAGCGCTACGTAAAATGTATTCGTGCGTTTATCGAAAACGGTTTGACGAATCCATTTGAATTCCATAACTTTTTGTCAGCACTACCTGAAGATGATCTGGTTCAATTTTCGTGCAAATCGGACAAACCGTCTAGGACGAGTTCGAAAAAGTAGCTTTTCTTGAAAATTCAAGATGGCGGCCATATTTTTATGACGGAAAATGACGTCATAGGGTGCAATCGAATCGCCTTGAGCTCAGGAATCAGAGGAAAAAAGAATTTCGCTGATTGGCCTTACGGTTCAAAAGTTATTAGCAAAATAAAAGTGAAACTTTGGACAGGTGGTGGCGCTAGAGGGAATGACTTAGAAACACCAAATTTGGTGTATTTAATGTTGGGACTGTCCTCTATCAGAATGTCAAACCAAAACAACTTTCCCGCAATCGGTTCTATGGGCTGCCATAGACTCCCAGTCGGAAGAAGGAAGAATAATAATAAGAACGGGAACAGATACAATAGGTGCCTACGCACCTTCGGTGCTTGGCCCCTAATAATAATAAAAATCAGCACAATTACAATAGGGTTTCAGCACTTCGTGCTTGAACCCCTAATAATAATAAAAATCAGTACAATTACAATAGGGTTTCAGCACTTCGTGCTTGAACCCCTAATAAGAAGAGACATTTTGGACAGTTATAGCGCCACCTATTGTCCGATCTTCACGAAACTTGGCATGCTTCTTCACCATGGTCTGACACATCTGCTCATCGATTTTCGTGAAGTTTGGGGTTTTCCCTTAGGTTGTATAGGCTTTTGAGTGTTTTTTTGTCCCTCCCCTTTCCTAAATGACCCTGTTAGGCAAGGCAAGGCAAGGCAAGGCAAGTTTATTTATATAGCACATTTCATACACAATGGTAATTCAAAGTGCTTTACATACTATTAAAAATAATCAGAAGAAATAAGAATATACAAAACAGTTTAAAATAAAGAAACAAGAAAGAACTAAAAATAATTAAAACAGTTTAGAATAAAGAACAGTTTAAAATAAAGAAACGAGAAAGAACTAAAAATAATTAAAACAGTTTAGAATAAAGACTAAAATAAGACACAGTATAAACAGTCGGACAAACAGTGACACAGTGCTCATTCATTAAATGCAAAGTTAAACAGATGTGTTTTGAGTCTGGATTTGAATGTGACTAATGTAGGAGCACATCTGATCTCCTCTGGAAGCTGGTTCCAGCTGCGGCTGGCATAATAGCTAAAAGCAGACTCTCCTTGCTTAGAGTAAACTCTTGGAACTTCTAGCTGATGTGATCCTAATGATCTGAGTAATCTGTTGGGTTTGTATTCCGTGAGCATATCTGCAATGTATTGAGGTCCTAGGCCATTGAATGATTTATATACTAGTAATAATACTTTAAAATCAATCCTATAAGTAACTGGCAGCCAGTGTAATGACCTGAGGACTGGTGTGATATGATCATATTTTCTGGTTCTGCTAAGAATCCTGGCTGCAGCGTTCTGTATGAGCTGCAAATGTCTTATGGTCTTTTTGGGAAGGCCAGTGAGGAGTCCATTACAATAATCCACCCTGCTGGTGATGAAAGCATGCACTAGTTTTTCTAAGTCTTGATTGGAAACAAAGCATCTAATTCTTGCAATATTTTTCAGATGATAGTATGCTGATTTAGTTATTGCTTTGACATGACTATTGAAACTAAGGTCTGACTCTAAAGACACACCAAGATTCTTGACCTGATTTTTAGTTGTTTGACCTTTAGAGTGAAGGTATGCGTTCACCTTGAGAACTTCATCTTTGTTTCCAAACACAATGATTTCAGTTTTGTCTTTGTTTAACTGTAGAAAGTTTTGGCACATCCAGCTGTTGACTTCATCAATGCATTGAAGCAGAGAGTCAATGGGGCTGTAATCATTAGGCGATAGGGCTAAGTAGATCTGTGTGTCGTCTGCATAGCTGTGGTAAGAGATTTGGTTCTTTCTCATTATTTGGCTCATTGGGAGCATGTACAGGTTGAACAGGAGTGGCGCAAGAATTGAGCCTTGAGGGACTCCGCATGTCATGGGCGTCCACTCAGACTTATGGTCACCTATACTCACATAATAACCTCTCCCATCTAAGTATGACCTGAACCATTTTAGAACTGTCCCAGAAAACCCCACCCAGTTTTCCAGCCTGTCCAGAAGTATTTTGTGATCGACAGTGTCAAATGCAGCACTGAGGTCGAGTAGAACCAGCACTGATAATTTGCCTGAATCTGTATTTAAGCGAATATCGTTTATTATCTTAATGAGCGCTGTCTCTGTGCTGTGATGCGATCGGAAGCCAGATTGAAAATTATCAAAGTATCCATTTGAGTTTAAGAATTTGTTCAGCTGGTTGAAGACAACTTTTTCAATGATTTTGCCTGTGAAAGGAAGATTTGAGATCGGTCTATAGTTGCTTAATATAGTCTTATCCAGATTGCTCTTTTTCAGGAGGGGTTTGACAACAGCAGTTTTAAGGGAGTTTGGAAAACTTCCATAGAAAAGTGAGGCATTTACCACTTCTATGAGATCTGCTTCTAAACAGTCTAACACACTTTTAAAAAAAGATGTGGGAAGTGTGTCAAGGGCGCAGGTTGATGTTTTAAGGTGCTGAACGGTTTCTTTCAGAATTTTGCCATCAATTTCTTCAAAATCAGACATAGTAACTACTTTCTCAGGTTGAAGTCTGATCTGACTGACCCCAGCGCAACTCAAGGATGTGCTGATCACCTTTCTAATATTATTGATTTTCTCAGAGAAAAAGGTAGCAAACTCACTACACTTGCTGTCGGAGAGCATTTCACTGGGAATCTCGCTTGGGGGATTTGTTAGTCTGTCGACAGTAGCGAAGAGATTTCGAGTATTATTTATGTTTCTGTTTATGATATTGGAGAAGAAAGTCTGTCTAGCTTTGCCTAGTTCCATATTGAAAGCACGAATGGTGTCTCTATAGATGTTATAGTGGATTATAAGTTTTGTCTTTCGCCACATGCGCTCTGATTTTCTGCATTGTCTTTTCATAATTTGCACTGCTGTTGAGTTTCTCCAAGGTGCTTTTTGTTTACCATTCTTCCTGACTTTCACAGGAGCAATATCATCAATTACATTTTTAACCTTTGAGTTAAAAGAATCAAGGAGAGAATCAACCGAGTCAGCAGATATGCTCGGTCTTAGGGATATGGCCTTCATAAATAGTACACTAGTGTTCTCATTTAGGCATCTCTTCTTGACAGACACAGATCTAACTTCAATGGCAGGAGAGATCAATAAATCAAAGAAAATACAGTAATGATCAGAGAGTGCGACATCCTTAATATCATTCAATGAAATGTTTAGACCCTTACTGATAAGTAAATCTAGAGTGTGTCCACGATTGTGTGTGGGCCCATGTACATGTTGAATCAGATCAAAAGTTTTTAAAACAGTATTGATTTCTTTTGTCATATTATTTTCTGCATTATCTATGTGAATGTTAAAATCTCCAGCAATAGTGAAACTGTCAAACTCTGAGGAAATTATTGATAACAGTTCTGTAAAGTCTTCAGCAAAGGCTGAAGAGTATTTTGGAGGCCTGTAAATAGTGATAAGTAAAATCCGTGGAGCACCTTTTAACACAATACCCAGATGTTCGAAAGACGGGTAATTACCAAATGATATTTGCTTACATTGATAGACATCTTTAAAAAGAGCAGCTACACCCCCACCTCTCCTTCCAGCTCTGGAGACACTCATAAAGGTAAAGTTCGGAGGAGATGTTTCATTGAGGATTGTTGCACTGCAGCTGTCTTCTAGCCAAGTTTCATTTAGAAATATAAAGTCCAGGTTGTATGTGCTTATAAAGTCATTGACTAGAAGTGATTTATTTTTAAGTGAGCGGATGTTTAAAAGTGCTAACTTAACAGTCTTGCTTTTTGTGTCCACAATCTTAGTTTGTCGTGTGATAGGCACCAGATTAGATGGGTTTGCTGTACGGCTTTTAAAGGCCTTAGACTTTCTAACATGTGAATGAACAGATGATACAGGAACACTGGGTTCCCGCTTGTTCTGTAAACATTTGAGAAAGTTACTGTTATCACAGCGGGGACACTGTTACAGCCAGGCAAATGCAAAAGTTCAACTTTTTTTCAATAATTATTGATCTAGAGAGTCCAGAGAACTGTGCTAGACTGGTCTGGTTCCGATTGGGCCAAAAACCAGGGACTAGTTCGCAAAAATAGGTTTTTGACAAAATTGGCCATAAAAATTTTTTTGCTCGTAGGTGAATTTGGAGATATTGGAGCCATTTTGTCCGTCTGGATCCAGGGATCACAGTGATGCTAAAATGGACAATCTAGGACAAACTGTCTAGGAGTTGTGAGCAATTTAGTAAATGTGGTCATTGTAGCGCCACCTATGGGCCAATCTGGGTCATACTTTGATAGGTTCTCCCCAAATTGAGGACTACCATTTGGCAAAGTTTCAAGGTTCCAGCTCTTACGGTTTGGTCTGCACGATGCGTTTTAGGGCGGAATAATAATAATAATAATAATAATAATTAAAGCTGCAAGCAGCATTTATCGGGGTTCAAGCAATTAAAGGGACACTTCACCCATTTGCATTAAGCTTTGTATTGTTAGAAACCCAGTCATATATTATAATAAACGTGGATTTTTCATTAATTTTTCCCTGAGATGGGAGAAATAAGGATTTAAGTGTTTTACTTCCTGCTTATTATGACGTAAAAATCATCATTTTGCGTCATAATAAGCAGGAAGTCACATTTCATTGAAAAGTGTAGAGACTACAAACACTAGCTCCTCATTATTCCAGGGGGCGGGACCCGCTCACGTACAGGCCTATTACAGATCAGTGGGTGGGACTTCACTTTCTGAAACTAAAAGCAATATCCTCCATCTTGTTTGGAAGCTAAGCTAACAGGCACTGTGGAGCAAGCTGTGAAGATATGACAATAGCGGAGGGTAACGTTACTCAATATGATGTAGAAGAAGAGGATTTCGGAAGTCTGATGCTCGAATCAGGTGTTTGTGGCTACCTTTACAAGCCGCATAGCGTATAGCAGCCGAGGCAGAAGACCTGCCTGTCGCGGACGAGAAGCCCAGACTGGCTCGAGCTGGGGGCGGACTGGTGGCGCCGGTGATCTCACTATGCAACTACGAACCGCTACGAACACAGAGATAGAGTCCGTCTGCTGCAAAGCATTTAAACGATGCCAATTTCTCCTGGACGAAATCTCTGAATCAGACGAGGACACGGACGTTTGTGTTGTGAACCATCCTAGTTTCGCACCGCATCTGACTGAACATCCCGGTAACGTAACCATGCAATAATTCACCACTTCGAAAGAAATACAAATGAGGAGTAATTCATTAATGAGTTCGCCAACTAACTAACGTTAGACATTTTGTGTGAAATGAATTTCAAGCTCCGGTGGTAGCTAGCCTTATGGACGGATGAGTGATTCATATGCTGTTCTGGATTAGTGGGAGTGGCTTGCGCAGCTGTGCAATGTGGTGCATTGTGGGAGTTGTTGTCTTTCATACAAATGCGTCCTGAAGTTACTTTCTTTCTTTCCTCGGTCAAGAAGGCACCAAATTCAAAATTTATTTTACATTTCGACTACATATATGACCCACTTTCAATAAAGATCAATGTTCCCATGGGTGAAATGCTCCTTTAAGGCCTTTAAGGCCTTTAAGCATAAAAGCATCAAAAGTTATTAAGATTTATTTAGCAAGCATGTAACTACTGACATAATAGATGAAAAAGACCATTTACCATAGGAAATATATGGTTTTAAAGCTTTTTAACAGTTATAGCGCCACCTTTGGTCCGATCTCCATAAAATTTGGCATGCTTGTTAATGATGTTATTTCACATATGTTCACCAATTTTTGTGAAGTTCTGAGTTTTTATTTATGATTTATAGGTTTTTTTATTTATTTTGCCCCGCCCATTTTATAAATGACCCTATTACAGCCATCCAAATGCAAAAGTTCAACTTTTTTTTGATAATTATTGATCTAGAGAGTCCAGAGAATTGTCCTAGACTGGTCTGGTTCCGATCGGGCGAAAAACCAGGGACTAGTTCGCAAAAGTAGGTTTTTAACATAATTACGAATATTTAATGAACGGTTTGATTGACAGCAATAGTTCTTGAGGCAAAGTTGTTCAGCATGAGCAGTTCTATCAAATGATATGCATTTTGTGACAATAAGTGTAACACCACGTGATTACAGAGCCATTAAACTCGTTAGCGCCAACTAGTGGCCGATTTCTTTCAAAATTCTTACAGACCTCTAGGGGCTTGAGCCGAACATGCCCACTGAGTTTCGTTCTGATTGGCCTCCGTTAACCTTGTCTAATAGGTGCTCAAACTTCATTGGCCGATGGCGGCCATGTTTTTCGAGATACACCAATGTCCTCATAGACATACATGGCACCTTGGACCAAGACACTGCATACCAATTTTCAAGTCAATCGGACAAACGGTCAGGTGGTTATAGCCTGTTTTATGTTTTTTTAATGTTATAGCGCCACCATGTGGCTAATCACCGCGATTTCTTTACTGTGACCTTAGATTGACCTCTTACACATGTGTACCAAGTTTGGTGAAGATAACTCATTTACTTCTGGAGTTATAGCCATTTTAGTAAAACTAGCTCCGCCTCCTTCGAACGTTTTGGCGCCCCTTAGCGACCGTGAATCAAAATTTAAACTTTTTTTTAATAATTATTGATATTCAGACTCCAGAGAACATTTCTGCACTTGTTTGGTTCCGATCGTACAAAAAACCTAGGACTAGTTCGCAAAAGTAGGTTTTGGACAAAATCCAAAATGGCGGAAAATTTGCATACCGGAAAGGAAATCCTTGAGGCCTTTTTTGTTCGGCTTGAGCCAAGGATTCCAATGATATAAGACACTTGAGTCTGTGACAAAGGGTTGGTGAGATTTAAGCAAAAATGTGCCATTTTTTTGTTTTTTGCACTGTAGCGCCACCTATTGGCCAATCTGGCTCATATTTTGATAACCTCTCCTCGATTTTTGTACTACCATATGGCAAAGTTTCAAGTCTCTAGCACTTACGGTTTGGGCTGCACGATGCGTTTTACGGCAGAAGAAAAATAATAATAATAAAAATCCTTACAATTACAATAGGGTTTCAGCACTTCGTGCTTGAACCCCTAATAAAAATCAGAGCAATTACAATAGGGTTTCAGCACTTCGTGCTTGAACCCCTAAAAATCAGGGCAATTACAATAGGGTTTCAGCACTTCGTGCTTGAACCCCTAATAAAAATCAGCACAATTACAATAGGGTTTCAGCACTTCGTGCTTGAACCCCTAATTAAAGCTGCAAGCAGCATTTATCGGGGTTCAAGCAGTTAAGGCCTTTAAGGCATTTAAGCACAAAAGCATCAAAAGTTATTAAGATTTATTTAGCAAGCATGTAACCACTGACATAATAGATGGAAAAGACCATTTACAGCCAATACAGGCAATTTGCCATGGGATATATATGGTTTTAAAGCTTTTTAACAGTTATAGCGCCACCTATGGTCCGATCTCCATAAAATTGTTTACTGTGACCTCAAATTGAACCCATACACATGTGTACTGAGTTTGGTGAAGATATCTCATTTACTTCTTGAGTTATAGCCATTTGAGTAAAATAGGCTCCTCCCACAACGATTTGCCACATTCTAGAATTATTTAATATGATTCTAGCATGATTTACTATCATATACCATGTTCCAGAATGATTTATTAGGATTCTAGCATGATTTACCTTGATACACCTCATTTCAGTATTATTTACTATGATTTACAATGTTTCTAGCATGATTAACCACATTACTAGCAATTATGTGAAGTGTCAGTGCAAATGAGGTGATGAACACTGACAAAATATTATTGTGTTATAATAGTTAGTTATATACGTGATTTTTAGTGTGTGTCCAAGTATGAATGCAAAAGCACATGTAAAATATTTCATTATTAAGTAGAATGGCCAGCAGAGGGCACTAGAAGACCACTTATTGGCTCACTTTCACTTTAAACCAGTTTTCTGCACTAAAGCAAACCAGTTTTTCCATGTTAACTCAATGCATGCTTACACACACACACACACACACACACACACACACACACACACACACACACACACACACACACAGCATAGTTAACCATGATTTACCATGATATACCACGTTCTAGTATTATTTACCAGGAGATAAACGACAATCTAGTATTATTTACTTTGATTTACCATGTTTCTAGCCTGATTTATCACATTACTAGCAATTATTTGAAGTGTCAGTGCAAATAAAGTGATTAACACTGACAAAATATGATTGTGTTATAATAGTTATTGCTATATAAGTGATTTTTTTAGTGTGTATTCAAGTATGAATGCAAGCACATGTTGAAATATTTCATTAATAAGTAGAATGGCCAGCAGAGGGCAGTAGAAGACCACTTATTGGCTCACTTTCACTTTAAACCAGTTTTCTGCACTAAAGCAAACCAGTTTATCCATGTTAACTCAATGCATGCTTACACACACACACACACACACACACACACACACACACAGCATAGTTAACCATGATTTACCATGATTTACCACATTACTAGCAATTATTTGAAGTGTCAGTGCAAATAAAGTGATTAACACTGACAAAATATGTTATAATAGTTATTGCTATATAAGTGATTTTTAGTGTGTATTCAAGTATAAATGCAAGCACATGTGGAAAAATTTAATTAATAAGTAGAATGGCCAGCAGAGGGCAGTAGAAGACCACTTATTGGCTCACTTTCACTTTAAACCTCATGATTTTGACCAGTTTTCTGCACTAAAGCAAACCAGTGTTTCCATGTTAACTCAATAATGCATACTTGCTACATATGCTACACACAATAATGCTACACACACACACACACACACACACACACACACACACACACACACACACACAAATGTTTCAGTGATATTGGTGTCACATTCACCTTCATCACATTCACCTTCTGTCTTCATCACATTCACCATCTGTCGTCATCACCTGCACCTGCTCCTCATCACCCTCCTCATCATCACCTGCTCCTCATCATCATAACCGTCACCTGTTGTCCTTGTCTTGATCTGTGTATTTAAGTTCCCCTCTCATCCATTATCATTGTCGGTTATTGTTTGTGCACTAGCACTCTGTTATGTTTGTTTTCATGTTGGAAAATAAAACCTTTGTTATATTTGTACCACACACACACACACACACACACACACACACAATCATTTATCATGATTTACCATGGCTGATACCAATACCAATATGAGAAAATGACTATTTTAAACAGCAGGGGGCAGTAAAATACCACTTATTGGCTTAACATGCCATTAATTCATATCATTTTCACCTTTTTAACTGTTATAGAGGCAAATTTTGTCCGATCTGTCTGAAAATTTTCATGCTTGTTCAGGGTGATATTTCACACGTTCTGACTTGTTTTTAAGAAGGTCTGAGCATTGATTAAAGAGATATAGGCTTTCGGGGACACTTGGTAAAGGCCAGATTTTGAAGTGAACCTATTATAGCTATCCAAATGAAGTAGTTCAACTTTTTCTGACAATTATTGATCTAGTGAGTCCAGAGAATTGTATTGCACTAGTTTTGAACATTATGATATGAAAATTATATGATCAGAGATGGAAAAGACCATTTACAGCCAATACAGGCAGTTTACCATAGGAAATATATGATTTTAAAGCTTTTTAACAGTTATAGCGCCACCTATCGTCCGATCTCCATAGAATTTTTCATGCTTGTTAATGATGTTATGTCACATATGCTGACCAATTTTTGTGAAGTTCTGAGTTTTTATTTAGGATTTATAGGCTTTTTAATGTATTTTGACACGCCCATTTTATAAATTACCCTATTACAGCCATCCAAATGCAAAAGTTCAACTTTTTTTTGATAATTATTGATCTAGAGAGTCCAGAGAATTGTCCTAGACTGGTCTGGTTCCGATCGGGCAAAAAACCTAGGACTAGTTCGCAAAAGTAGGTTTTTAACATATTAATGAATAATTAATGAACAGTTTGATTGACAGCAATGGTTCTTGAGGCAAAGTTGTTCAGGATGAGGAGATCTATCAAATGATATGCATATTGTGTGGATATTTGTAACACCACGTGATTACAGAGCCGTAAAACTCGTTAGCGCCAACTAGTGGCCGATTTCTTTCAAAATTCTTACAGACCTTTAGGGCCATGAGCCGAACATGCCCATTGAGTTTCGTTCCGATCGGCCTCCGTTAACCTTGTCTAATAGGTGCTCAAACTTCGTTGGCCGATGGCGGCCATGTTTTTTGAGATACGCCAATGTCCTCATACACATACATGGCACCTTGGACCAAGACACTGCATACCAATTTTCAAGTCAATCGGACTAACGGTCAGGTGGTTCTAGCCTGTTTTATGTTTTTTTCATGTTATAGCGCCACCATGTGGCCAATCGGCGCGATTTTTTTACTGTGACCTTATATTGAGCCCGTACATATGTGTACCGAGTTTGGTGAAAATATCTCATTTTGTTCACGAGTTATAACCATTTTAGTAAAATTAGCTCCGCCTCCTGCAAACGTTTTGACGCCCCTTAGCAACCGTGGATCGAAATTTCAACTTTTTTTCGATAATTATTGATATTCAGACACCAGAGAACATTTCTGCACTGGTTTGGTTCCGATCGGGCGAAAAACCAGGGACTAGTTCGCAAAAGTAGGTTTTGGACATAATCCAAAATGGCGGAAAAATTTGCATACCGGAAATGAAATCCTTGAGGCCAATTTTTTTCGGCTTGATCCAAGGATTCCAACGATATAAGACACTTGAGTCTGTGACAAACGGTTAATGAGATTTAAGCAAAAATATGCAATTTTTTTGTTTTTTGCACTGTAGCGCCACCTATTGGCCAATCTAGCTCATATTCTCTGAACCTCTCCTCGATTTTTGTACTACCTTTTGGCCAAGTTTCAAGTCTCTAGCACTTACGGTTTGGGCTGCACGATGCGTTTTAGCGGAGAAGAATAATAATAATAATTAAAGCTGCAAGCAGCATTTATCGGGGTTCAAGCATTTAAGGCCTTTAAGCACATAAGCATTTAAGACATTAAGTTTTATTTAGAAAGCTTTTAACCACTGAAATAATAGATGGAAAAGTCCATTTACAGCCAATACAGGCAATTTACCATAGGAAATATATGGTTTTCAAACCTTTTTAACAGTTATAGCGCCACCTATGGTCCGATCAACATGAAATTTGGCATGCTTGTTTAGAATATTATGGCACATATGCTCACCAATTTTCGTGAAGTTCTGAGTTTTCGTTTAGGATTTATAAGCTTTTGAGTGCATTTTGCCACGCCCCTTTTCTTTATGACCCAATTATAGCCATACGAAAAATTCAAAAGTTAAACTTTTTTTTGATAATTATTGATCTAGAGAGTCCAGAGAATTGTCCTAGACTGGTCTGGTTCCGATCGGGCGAAAAACCTAGGACTAGTTCGCAAAAGTAGGTTTTTAACATGTTCGCGAATATTTAATGAACGGTTTGATTGACAGCAATGGTTCTTGAGGCAAAGTTTTTCAGCATGAGCAGATCTATCAAATGATATGCATTTTGTTACGATAAGTGTAACACCACGTGATTACAGAGCCATAAAACTCGTTAGTGCCAACTAGTGGCTGATTTCTTTCAAAATTCTTACAGACCTCTAGGGCCATGAGTCGAACATGCCCACTGAGTTTCGTTCCGATCGGCCTCCGTTAACCTTGTCTAATAGGTGCTCAAACTTCATTGGCCGATGGCGGCCATGTTTTTTGAGATACACCAATGTCCTCATAGACATACATGACACCTTGGACCAAGACACTGCATACCAATTTTCAAGTCAATCGGACTAATGGTCAGGTGGTTATAGCCAGTTTTATGTTTTTTTCATGTTATAGCGTCACCATGTGGCCAATCGCCACGATTTTTTTACTGTGACCTCAGATTGACCTCTTAAATAATTGTACCGAGTTTGGTGAAGATACCTCATTTACTTCTGGAGTTATGGCCGTTTTAGTAAAATAGGCTCCTCCCACAACATACAATTTGGCGCCCCTTAGCGACCGTGAATCGAAATTTCAACTTTTTTTCGATAATTATTGATATTCAAACTCCAGAGAACATTTCTGCACTGGTTTGGTTCCGATCGGGCAAAAAACCTAGGACTCGTTCGCAAAAGTAGGTTTTTGACAAAATTCAAAATGGCGGAAAAATTTGCATACCGGAAATTAAATCGGAGATATACGTTTTGTTTGCCATGAGGTCTTGATTACATTGATATAAGACACTTGAGTCTACGACATACAGTCTAGGAGTTATGAGCAGTTTCGCGCTTTTGGTCGCTGTAGCGCCACCTATGGGCCGATTTGGCTAAGTCCGTGTATCTGAGTAGCGAGCAATACTACTACCATTTGACCAAGTATCACGTCTCTAGGCCTTACGGTTTTGGCTGCACGATGCGTTTTAGGGAAGAATAATAATAATAATAAAAATCAGGGCAATTACAATAGGGTTTCAGCACTTCGTGCTTGAACCCCTAATAAAAATCAGGGCAATTACAATAGGGTTTCAGCACTTCGTGCTTGAACCCCTAATAAAAATCAGCACAATTACAATAGGGTTTCAGCACTTCGTGCTTGAACCCCTAAAAATCAGGACAATTACAATAGGGTTTCAGCACTTCGTGCTTGAACCCCTAATAAGAAGAGACGTTTTGGACAGTTATAGCGCCAGCTATTGTCCGATCTTCACGAAACTTGGCATGCTTCTTCACCATGCTATGGCAGATCTGCTCATCGATTTTTGTGAAGTTTGGGGTTTTCCCTTAGGTTGTGTAGGCTTTTGAGTGTTTTTTTGTCCCACCCCTTTCCTAAATTACCCTGCTACAGCCAGGCAAATGCAAAAGTTCCACTTTTTTTCGATAATTATTGATCTAGAGAGTCCAGAGAATTGTCCTAGACTGGTCTGGTTCCGATTGGGCCAAAAACCAGGGACTAGTTGGCCAAAGTAGGTTTTGGACAAAATTGCCCATAACAATTTGTTTTATGGCCCGAATCGGGATTTGGAGATAGCCATTTTGTCCGTCTGGAGCCAGGGATCACAGTGATGCTAAATTTGAGACTCCAGGACCAACTGTCTAGGAGTTATGAGCAATTTAGTAAATTTGGTCATTATAGTGCCACCTATGGGCCAATCGGGGTCATATTTTGATAACCTCTCCTCGATTTTTGTACTACCATCTGGCAAAGTTTCAAGTCTCCAACACTTACGGTTTGGGCTGCACGATGCGTTTTACAGGAGAATAATAATAATAAAAATCAGGACAATTACAATAGGGTTTCAGCACTTCGTGCTTGAACCCCTAATAAGAAGAGACGTTTTGGACAGTTATAGCGCCACCTATTGACCAATCGGGGTCATACTTTGATAGGTTCTCCCCAAATTGAGGACTACCATTTGGCTGAGTTTCAAGTCTCCAGCATTTACGGTTTGGGCTGCACGATGCGTTTTAGGGGAAAATAATAATAATAAAAATCAGAGCAATTACAATAGGGTTTCAGCACTTCGTGCTTGAACCCCTAATAAAAATCAGCACAATTACAATAGGGTTTCAGCACTTCGTGCTTGAACCCCTAATAAGAAGAGACGTTTTGGACAGTTATAGCGCCAGCTATTGTCCGATCTTCACGAAACTTGGCATGCTTCTTCACCATGCTATGGCAGATCTGCTCATCGATTTTTGTGAAGTTTGGGGTTTTCCCTTAGGTTGTGTAGGCTTTTGAGTGTTTTTTTGTCCCACCCCTTTCCTAAATTACCCTGCTACAGCCAGGCAAATGCAAAAGTTCCACTTTTTTTCGATAATTATTGATCTAGAGAGTCCAGAGAATTGTCCTAGACTGGTCTGGTTCCGATTGGGCCAAAAACCAGGGACTAGTTGGCCAAAGTAGGTTTTGGACAAAATTGCCCATAACAATTTGTTTTATGGCCCGAATCGGGATTTGGAGATAGCCATTTTGTCCGTCTGGAGCCAGGGATCACAGTGATGCTAAATTTGAGACTCCAGGACCAACTGTCTAGGAGTTATGAGCAATTTAGTAAATTTGGTCATTATAGTGCCACCTATGGGCCAATCGGGGTCATATTTTGATAACCTCTCCTCGATTTTTGTACTACCATCTGGCAAAGTTTCAAGTCTCCAACACTTACGGTTTTGGGCTGCACGATGCGTTTTACAGGAGAATAATAATAATAAAAATCAGGACAATTACAATAGGGTTTCAGCACTTCGTGCTTGAACCCCTAATAAGAAGAGACGTTTTGGACAGTTATAGCGCCACCTATTGACCAATCGGGGTCATACTTTGATAGGTTCTCCCCAAATTGAGGACTACCATTTGGCTGAGTTTCAAGTCTCCAGCATTTACGGTTTGGGCTGCACGATGCGTTTTAGGGGAAAATAATAATAATAAAAATCAGAGCAATTACAATAGGGTTTCAGCACTTCGTGCTTGAACCCCTAATAAAAATCAGCACAATTACAATAGGGTTTCAGCACTTCGTGCTTGAACCCCTAATAAGAAGAGACGTTTTGGACAGTTATAGCGCCAGCTATTGTCCGATCTTCACGAAACTTGGCATGCTTCTTCACCATGCTATGGCAGATCTGCTCATCGATTTTTGTGAAGTTTGGGGTTTTCCCTTAGGTTGTGTAGGCTTTTGAGTGTTTTTTTGTCCCACCCCTTTCCTAAATTACCCTGCTACAGCCAGGCAAATGCAAAAGTTCCACTTTTTTTCGATAATTATTGATCTAGAGAGTCCAGAGAATTGTCCTAGACTGGTCTGGTTCCGATTGGGCCAAAAACCAGGGACTAGTTGGCCAAAGTAGGTTTTGGACAAAATTGCCCATAACAATTTGTTTTATGGCCCGAATCGGGATTTGGAGATAGCCATTTTGTCCGTCTGGAGCCAGGGATCACAGTGATGCTAAATTTGAGACTCCAGGACCAACTGTCTAGGAGTTATGAGCAATTTAGTAAATTTGGTCATTATAGTGCCACCTATGGGCCAATCGGGGTCATATTTTGATAACCTCTCCTCGATTTTTGTACTACCATCTGGCAAAGTTTCAAGTCTCCAACACTTACGGTTTGGGCTGCACGATGCGTTTTACAGGAGAATAATAATAATAAAAATCAGGACAATTACAATAGGGTTTCAGCACTTCGAGCTTGAACCCCTAATAAAAATCAGCACAATTACAATAGGGTTTCAGCACTTCGTGCTTGAACCCCTAATAAAAATCTGTACAATTACAATAGGGTTTCAGCACTTCGTGCTTGAACCCCTAATAATTAAAGCTGCAAGCAGCATTTATCGGGGTTCAAGCATTTAAGGCCTTTATGCACATAAGCATTTAAGACATTAAGATTTATTTAAAAAGCTTTTAACCACTGAAATAATAGATGGAAAAGTCCATTTACAGCCAATACAGGCAATTTACCATAGGAAATATATGGTTTTCAAAGCTTTTTAACAGTTATAGCGCCACCTATCATCCGATCTACATGAAATTGTGCATGCTTCTTCACCATGTTATGATACACATGCTCATCAATTTTGGTGAAGTTCTGAGTTTTCATTTGGGATTTATAGGCTTTTTAGTGTATTTTGCCACGCCCCTTTTCTAAATTACCCTGTTACAGCCACCCAAATGCAAAAGTTCAACTTTTTTTCGATAATTATTGATCTAGAGAGTCCAGAGAATTGTCCTAGACTGGTCTGGTTCCGATCGGGCGAAAAACCAGGGACTAGTTCGCAAAAGTAGATTTTTAACATAATTACGAATATTTAATGAACGGTTTGATTGACAGCAATGGTTCTTGAGGCAAAGTTGTTCATCATGAGGAGATCTATCAAATGATATGCTTATTGTGTTGATGTGTGCAACACCACGTGATTACAGAGGGCGTAAACCTCGTTAGCGCCAACTAGTGGCCGATTTCTTTCAAAATTCTTACAGACCTCTAGGGCCATGAGTCGAACATGCCCATCGAGTTTCGTTCCGATCGGCCTCTGTTAACCTTGTCTTATAGGTGCTCAAATTTCATTGGCCGACGGTGGCCATGTTTTTTGAGATACGCCAATGTCCTCATAGATATACATGGGGCCTTGGACCAAGACACTGCATACCAATTTTCAAGTAATTTGGACTAACGGTCAGGTGGTCATAGCCCTTTTCATGTTTTTTTAATGTTATAGCGCCACCTAGTGTTCAGTCGTCGCGATTTTTTTACTGTTACCCCAGATTGAACTCATACACATGTGTACCGAGTTTGATGAAAATATCTAATTTTGTTCATGAGTTATAACCATTTTAGTAAACTGGCTCCGCCTCCTTCGAACGTTTTGGCACCCCCTAGCGACCATGAATCAAAATTTCAACATTTTTTCGATAATTATTGATGTTCAGACTCCAAAGAACATTTCTGCACTGGTTTGGTTCCGATCGGACGAAAAACCACGGACTAGTTCGCAAAAGTAGGTTTTTGACAAAATTCAAAATGGCGGAAAAATTAGCATACCGGAAATGAAATCGGAGATATACGTTTTGTCCGTCTTGAGCCAATGATTACAGTGATATAAGACACTTGAGTCTACGACAAACTGTCTAGGAGTTATTAGCGATTTCATACTTTTGCTTACTATAGCGCCACCTATTGGCCAATCGGGGTCATAATTTGATAACCTCTCCTCGATTTTTGTACTACCATCTGGCAAAGTTTCAAGTCTCCAGCACTTACGGTTTGGGCTGCACGATGCGTTTTACGGCAGAAGAATAATAATAAAAATCAGGGCAATTACAATAGGGTTTCAGCACTTCGTGCTTGAACCCCTAATAATAAAAATCAGTACAATTACAATAGGGTTTCAGCACTTCGTGCTTGAACCCCTAATAATAAAAATCAGTACAATTACAATAGGGTTTCAGCACTTCGTGCTTGAACCCCTAATAATAAAAATCCTTACAAATACAATAGGGTTTCAGCACTTCGTGCTTGAACCCCTAATTAAAGCTGCAAGCAGCATTTATCGGGGTTCAAGCATTTAAGGCCTTTAAGACATTTAAGCACAAAAGCATACAAAGTTATTAAGATTTATTTAGCAAGCATGTAACCACTGACATAATAGATGGAAAAGACCATTTACAGCCAATACAGGCAGTTTACCATGGGAAATATATGGTTTTAAAGCTTTTTAACAGTTATAGTGATCACTAGTCATCACTATAGTGATCAACAGATCACTCAGATCACTAGGATCATATCAGCTAGAAATACCAAGGGTTCACTCAAAGCATGGCGAGTCCGCTTTTAGCTATTATGCCAGCCGCAGCTGGAACCAGCTTCCAGAGTAGATCAGACGTTCTCCTACAATAGTCACTTTCAAATCCAGACTCAAAACACTTCTGTTTAGCTATGCATTTAATGAATGAGCACTGTGCCAATGTTCGTCCGACTGTTTGTACTGTACTGTACTGTACTGTATTTTATTTTTTATTTTTCTAAACTGTTTTAATTATTCTTATTTATTTTTATTATTTTAATTTCTTCTATGTAAAGCACTTTGAATTGCCATTGTGTATGAAATGTGCTATATAAATAAACTTGCCTTGCCTTGCCTAGAAGACCACTTATTGGCTCACTTTCACTTTAAACTTCATGATTTTCACCAGTTTTCTATGTTAAGTCAATAATGCATGCTTACACACACACACACAATTTTTTTTATGTTTTGGGATATGTTATTGAGAAAATATATGTATTGGTCTATAGGAATTCCTTTGTGATCTAATAATATAAAAAAGAAAAGAAAAAAAAAAAAGAAAAAAAGATTGCTTTTTAAAACATTTGTTTGTTTTCCAATACTGAAAACTAATGAAAAGGTCATGCGTAATCCTGCTGCTCCCTCTAGTGGACAGTGGTATTACAGCTTCCATCTTACAGTTGAAGTGATTGAATGAATTAATGAATGGGAATTTGGTTTTTCACTTATATCTCGGGAACCAGAAGGCGAAAAATTCTGAAACTCAGAGCATAGATAGTGCTTGAGGAGCCCTGTTGAATGAGACCATCAAGGTGTTTTTGGGCGATTGGGGCCGGGAGTTAGGACTGTTCAAATGCAAATATTTTGGGGCTTTTATCTCTGGAATGCCCAGGGCAAATTACACCACATTTGAATCGAAGCTAGCCAAGGACAGGCACTTTCCAACGAGCTCTCACACAAGGTTTGGGGTGGTCTGGGTCGGGAGTTATGGTCATTCAAAATCGGGGGTCCCGCGGACGCGGGGGGCGCGCTCCCGAGGCCCGCGACGACACGTTTCGATCAAGAGCCCGGAGAGGACCTTACCATCAAAATTTGAGCATGCAACGACTTTCCGTTTTCGAGTTATGAATGAATTTGTATACGGGGGCATGGCTTAAATGCTGTTTTACTTTCGTTTCATTTCATTCATTTATTTTCGTCCATTTCCATATGTCAGTGTGACATAATTGTCAAGTAATACTCCAATAGATGAGTTTTGACAAAATGTGATTGTAAATGTTAAAATAATGATTTTATAAAGTCTAAAAATGAATTATATAACAATATTAGGGAGTAGTATGATGAAATGACAGCAGGGGGCAGTAAAATACCACTTATTGGCTTAATATGACGTTATATCATTTTGACCTTTTTAACTGTTATAGAGGCAAATTTTGTCCGATCTGTCTGAAATTTTTCATGCTTATTAAGAGTAATATTATGTTCTGAATTGTTTTTAATAATATCTGAAGGCTTTCGGGGACATTGGTCAAGGCTACATTTTGATGTGACCCTATTATAGCCATCCAAATGAATAAGTTCAACTTTTTCTTATAATTATTGATCTAGAGAGTCCAGAGAATTGTACTGCACTGGTTTTGAACATTATTATATGAAAATTATAAGATCATAGATGGAAAAGACCATTCACAGGCAATACAGGCAATTTGCCATAGGAAATATACGGTTTTAAAGCGTTTTAACAGTTATAGCGCCACCTTTGGTCCGATCTCCATAAAATTTCCCATGCTTCTTTAGCATGTTATGACACATATGCTCATCGACTTTCGTGAAGTTCTGAGTTTTCGTTTAGGATTTATAGGCTTTTGAGTGCATTTTGCCACGCCCAATTTCTATATGACCCTATTATAGCCATGCGAAAAATGCAAAATTTCAGCTTTTTTTTGATAATTATTTATCTAGAGAGTCCATAGAATTGTCCTAGATTGGTTTGATTCTGATCGGGCGAAAAACCTAGGACTAGTTCGCAAAAGTAGGTTTTTAACATAATTACGAATATTTAATGAACGGTTTGATTGACAGCAATGGCTCTTGAGGCAAAGTTGTTCAGCATGAGCAGATCTATCAAATGATATGCATTTTGTGATGATAAGTGTAACACCACGTGATTACAGAGCCATAAAACTCGTTAGCGCCAACTAGTGGCCGATTTCTTTCAAAATTCTTACAGACCTCTAGGGCCATGAGTCGAACATGCCCATCGAGTTTCGTTCCGATCGGCCTCCGTTAACCTTGTCTAATAGGTGCTCAAAATTCATTGGCCGACAGCGGCCATGTTTTTCGAGATATGCCAATGTCCTCATAGACATACATGGGGCCTTGGACCAAGACACTGCATACCAATTTTCAAGTCAATCAGACTAATGGTCAGGTGGTTATAGTCTGTTTTATGTTTTTTTCATGTTATAGCGCCACCATGTGGCCAATCGTCGCGATTTTTACTGTGACCTCAGATTGACCTCTTACACATGTGTACCAAGTTTGGTGAAGATGCCTCATTGCGTTCAGGAGTTATAGCCATTTTAGTAAAACTGGCTCCGCCTCCTTCGAACGTTTTGGCGCCCCTTAGTGACCGTTAATCGAAATTTCAACTTTTTTTCAATAATTATTGATATTCGGACCCCTGTGAACATTTCTGCACTGGTTTGGTTCCGATCGGGCGAAAAACCTAGGACTAGTTCGCAAAAGTAGGTTTTTGACAAAATTCAAAATGGCGGAAAATCTGTCATGGCGGAAATGAAATCGGAGATATACGTTTTGTTCGCCAGGCGTCCCGCTTTCCAATGATATAAGACACTTGAGTCTACGACATACGGTCTAGGAGTTATGAGCAGTTTCGTGCTTTTGGTTGTTATAGCGCCACCTATGGGCCAATCGGGGTCATAATTTGATAACCTCTCCTCGATTTTTGTACTACCATCTGGCAAAGTTTCAACGTTCCAGCTCTTACGGTTTGGCCTGCACGATGCGTTTTACGGCAGAAGAAAAATAATAATAATTAAAGCTGCAAGCAGCATTTATCGGGGTTCAAGCTATTAAGGCCTTTAAGGGTTTTTAAGCACAAAAGCATCAAAAGTTATTATGTTTTATTTAGCAAGCATTTAACCACTGACATAATAGATGGAAAACACCATTTACAGCCAATACAGGCAATGTACCATAAGAAATATATGGTTTTAAAGCTTTTTAACAGTTATAGCGCCACCTTTGGTCCGATCTCCAAAAAATTTGGCATGCTTGTTAATGATGTTATGTCACATATGCTCACCAATTTTTGTGAAGTTCTGAGTTTTCATTTAGGATTTATAGGCTTTTTAGTGTATCTTGCCACGCCCATTTTATAAATGACCCTATTACAGCCATCCAAATGCAAAAGTTCAACTTTTTTTTGATAATTATTGATCTAGAGAGTCCAGAGAATTGTCCTAGACTCGTTTGGTTCCGATCGGGCAAAAAACCAGGGACTAGTTCGCAAAAGTAGGTTTTTAACATATTCGTGAATAATTAATAAACTGTTTGATTGACAGCAATGGTTCTAGAGGCAAAGTTGTTCAGCATAAGCAGATCTATCAAATGATATGCATTTTGTGATGATAAGTGTAACACCACGTGATTACAGAGCCATAAAACTCGTTAGCGCCAACTAGTGGCCGATTTCTTTCAAAATTCTTACAGACCTCTAGGGCCATGAGCCGAACATGCCCATTGAGTTTCGTTCCGATCGGCCTCCGTTAACCTTGTCTAATAGGTGCTCAAACTTCATTGGCCGATGGCGGCCATGTTTTTTGAGATACGCCAATGTCCTCATACACATACATGGCACCTTGGACCAAGACACTGCATACCAATTTTCAAGTCAATCGGACTAACGGTCAGGTGGTTATAGCCTGTTTTATGTTTTTTTCATTTTATAGCGCCACCATGAGGCCAATCGTCGCGATTTTTTTACTGTGACCCGAGATTGAACTCATACACATGTGTACCAAGTTTGGTGAAGATACCTCATTTACATCTTGAGTTATAGCCATTTTAGTAAAATAGGCTCCTCCCACAACATTAGTTTTGCGCCCCCTAGCGACCGTGAATCGAAATTTCAACTTTTTTTCGATAATTATTGATATTCAGACTCCAGAGAACATTTCTGCACTGGTTTGGTTCCGATCGGGCGAAAAACCTAGGACTAGTTCGCAAAAGTAGGTTTTTGACAAAATTCAAAATGGCGGAAAAATTTGCATACCGGAAATGAAATCGGATATATACGTTTTGTTCTTCAGGGTTCCAGCTTTCCAATGATATAAGACACTTGAGTCTACAACATATGGTCTAGGAGTTATGAGCAGTTTCGCGCTTTTGGTCGCTATAGCGCCACCTATGGGCCAATCGGAGTCATACTCTCTGAACCTCTCCTCGATTTTTGTACTACCATTTGACAAAGTTTCAAGTCTCCAGCTCTTACGGTTTAGGCTGCACGATGCGTTTTACGGCAGAAGAAAAATAATAAAAATCAGCACAATTACAATAGGGTTTCAGCACTTCGTGCTTGAACCCCTAATTAAAGCTGCAAGCAGCATTTATCGGGGTTCAAGCAGTTAAGGCCTTTAAGGCCTTTAAGCACAAAAGCATCAAAAGTTATTAGTTTTATTTAGCAAGCATCTAACCACTGACATAATAGATGAAAAAGACTATTTACAGCCAATACAGGCAATGTACCATAGGAAATATATGGTTTTAAAGCTTTTTTAACAGTTATAGCGCCACCTATGGTCCGATCTCCATAAAATTGCTTACTGTGACCTCAAATTGAACCCATACACATGTGTACTGAGTTTGGTGAAGATATCTCATTTACTTCTTGACTTATAGCCATTTTAGTAAAATAGGCTCCTCCCACAACAATTTACCACATTCTAGTATTATTTACTATGATTCTAGCATGATTGTGCTACAATAGTAATTGTTATATAAGTGATTTTTTAGTGTCTTATTGTTATATAAGTGATTTTTAGTGTATAATGAATGCAAAAGCATATGTGAGTAGACTTCATTAATAAGTAGAATGGCCAGCAGAGGGCAGTAGAAGACCAGTTATTGGCTCACTTTCACTTTAAACTTCATGATTTTCACCATTTTTCTGTACTAAAGCAAACCAGTTTTTCCATTTTAACTCCATAATGCATGTTTACACACACACACACACACACACACACACACACACACACACAAAGACAAATGTTGTTGTTTTTTCAATGCTATTGGGATATGTCATTATGAAAATATATTTCAATGGTCTATTAACATTTCACAAAGTCTTTGTAAGCTATTAATCAGATTATTCAGAATTTATTTAGAAACCTAAGACTACACACACACATTATGTGGTAGATACAGATATTTGAAATATATGATGTGATCAAACTGTCAATACTAATACTTTAACAGATGGATTTTGAGTAAATGTAATTGTAAATGTTAAAATAGGGATTTTATAAAGTCTAAATATAAATTATAGAACAATATGACAAAATGACTATTTTAAACAGCAGGGGGCAGTAAAATACCACTTATTGGCTTAATATGCCATTAATTCATATCATTTTCACCTTTTTAACTGTTACAGAGGCAAATTTTGTCCGATCTGTCTGAAATTTTTCATCCTTGTTCAGGGTGATATTTCACACGTTCTGACTTGTTTTTAAGAAGGTCTGAGCATTGATTAAAGAGATATAGGCTTTCGGGGACACTTGGTAAAGGCCACAATTTGAAGTGAACCTATTATAGCTATCCAAATGAAGAAGTTCAACTTTTTCTGACAACTATTGTTCTAGTGAGTCCAGAAAATGGTTATGCGATAGCTTTTAACATTATGATATGAAAATTATATGATCAGACATGGAAAAGACCATTTACAGCCAATACAGGCAGTTTGCCATAGGAAATATATGGTTTAAAAGCCTTTTAACTGTTATAGCGCCACCTTTGGTCCGATCTCCATAAAATGTTGCATGCTTGTTAATGATGTTATGTCACATATGCTCACCAACTTTTGTGAAGTTATGAGTTTTCATTTAGGATTTATAGGGTTTTTAGTGTATTTTGCCACGCCCATTTTATAAATGACCCTATTACAGCCATCCAAATGCAAAAGTTCAACTTTTTTTTGATAATTATTGATCTGGAGAGTCCAGAGAATTGTCCTAGACTGGTCTGGTTCCGATCGGGCAAAAAACCTAGGACTAGTTCGCAAAAGTAGGTTTTTAACATATTCATGAATAATTAATGAACAGTTTGATTGACAGCAATGGTTCTTGAGGCAAAGTTGTTCAGGATGAGGAGATCTATCAAATGATATGCATATTGTGTGGATATTTGTAACACCACGTGATTACAGAGCCGTAAAACTCGTTAGCGCCAACTAGTGGCCGATTTCTTTTAAAATTCTTACAGACCTCTAGGGCCATGAGCCGAACATGCCCATTGAGTTTCGTTTCGATCGGCCTCCGTTAACCTTGTCTAATAGGTGCTCAAACTTCATTGGCCGATGGCGGCCATGTTTTTTGAGATACGCCAATGTCCTCATACACATACATGGCACCTTGGACCAAGACACTGCATACCAATTTTCAAGTCAATCGGACTAACGGTCAGGTGGTTATAGCCTGATTTATGTTTTTTTCATGTTATAGCGCCACCATGAGGCCAATCGTCGCGATTTTTTTACTGTGACCCCAGATTGAACTCATACACATGTGTACCAAGTTTGGTGAAGATACCTCATTTACTTCTGGAGTTATAGCCATTTTAATAAAATAGGCCCCGCCCACAACGTACGTTTTGGCGCCCCTTAGCGACCGTGAATCGAAATTTCAACTTTTTTTCGATAATTATTGATATTCAGTCTCCAGAGAACATTTCTGCACTGGTTTGGTACCAATCGGGTAAAAAACCAGGGACTAGTTCGCAAAAGTAGGTTTTTGACAAAATTCAAAATGGCGGAAAATCTATCATGGCGGAAATGAAATCGGAGATATACGTTTTGTTCGGCAGGCGTCCAGCTTTCCAATGATATAAGACACTTGAGTCTACGACATACGGTCTAGGAGTTATGAGCAGTTTCGCGCTTTTGGTTGTTATAGCGCCACCTATGGGCCAATCGGGGTCATAATCTCTGAACCTTTCCTCGATTTTTGTACTACCATCTGGCAAAGTTTCAAAGTTCCAGCTCTTACGGTTTGGGCTGCACGATGCGTTTTACGGCAGAATAATAATAATAATTAAAGCTGCAAGCAGCATTTATCGGGGTTCAAGCAGTTAAGGCCTTTAAGGCATTTAAGCACAAAAGCATCAAAAGTTATTAAGATTTATTTAGCAAGCATGTAACCACTGACATAATAGATGGAAAAGACCATTTACAGCCAATACAGGCAGTTTACCATGGGATATATATGGTTTTAAAGCTTTTTAACAGTTATAGCGCCACCTATGGTCCAATCTCCATTAAATTGTTTACTGTGACCTCAAATTGAACCCATAAACATGTGTACTGAGTTTGGTGAAGATATCTTATTTACTTCTTGATTTATAGCCATTTTAGTAAAATAGGCTCCTCCCACAACAATTTACCACATTCTAGTATTATTTACTATGATTCTAGCATGATTTGCCATATTCTAGCATGATTTACCATGATATACTACATTCTAGTATGATTTACCATTGTTTACTGTGATTCTAGCATAGTTTACTATAGTTTATCATGGCTTACCATGATTTACCCTGTTCTAGCATAGTTTACCATGATTTACCATGTTGTAGCATGATGTACCATGATATACCATGTTCTAGAATGACGTACCAGGATTCTAGTATGATTTACCTTGATACACCACATTCTAGTATTATTTATTATGATTTACCATGTTTTTAGCGTGATTTACCATGATTTACCACATTGCTAGCAATTATGTGAAGTATCAGTACAAATGAAGTGATAAATTCTGACAAAATATGATTGTGCTATGATAGTAATTGTTATATAAGTGATTTTTTAGTGTCTTATTGTTATATAAGTGATTTTTAGTGTCTAATAATGAATGCAAAAGCATATGTGATTAGACTTCATTAATAAGTAGAATGGCCAGCAGAGGGTAGTAGAATGTAGTAGAACATATTGGCTCACTTTCACTTTAAACTTCTTGATTTTCACCATTTTTCTGCACTAAAGCAATCCAGTTATTCCATTTTAACTCCATAATGCATGTTTACACACACACACACAAAGACAAATGTTGTTGTTTTTTCAATGCTATTGGGATATGTCATTATGAAAATATATTTGAATGGTCTATAAACATTTCACAAAGTCTTTGTAAGCTATTAATCAGATGATTCAGAATTTATTCAGAAACCTAAGACTACACACACACACATTATGTTGTAGATACAGACATTTGAAATATATGATGTGATCAAACTGTCAATACTAATACTTTAACAGATGGATTTTGACTAAATGTAATTGTAAATGTTAAAATAGTGATTTTATAAAGTCTAAATATAAATTATAGAACAATATGACGAAATGACTATTTTAAACAGCAGGGGGCAGTAAAATATCACTTATTGGCTTAATATGCCATTATATTCATATCATTTTCACCTTTTTAACTGTTATAGAGGCAAATTTTGTCTGATCTGTCTGAAAATTTTCATGCATGTTCAGCGTGATATTTCACATGTTCTGACTTGTTTTTAAGAAGGTTTGAACATTCATTAAAGAGATATAGGCTTTCGGGGACACTTGGTAAAGGCCACATTTTGAAGTGAACCTATTATAGCTATCCAAATGAAGTAGTTCAACTTTTTCTGACAATTATTGTTCTAGTGAGTCCAGAGAATTGTATTGCACTAGTTTTGAACATTATGATATGAAAATTATATGATCAGAGATGGAAAAGACCATTTACAGCCAATACAGGCAGTTTACCATAGGAAATATATGGTTTTAAAGCCTTTTAACAGTTATAGCGCCAACTATTGTCCGATCTCCATAAAGTTTTGCATGCTTGTTAATGATGTTATGTCACATATGCTCACCAATTTTTGTGAAGTTATGAGTTTTTATTTAAGATTTATAGGTTTTATAATGTATTTTGCCATGCCCATTTTATAAATGACCCTATTACAGCCATCCAAATGCAAAAGTTCAACTTTTTTTTGATAATTATTGATCTATAGAGTCCAGACAATTGTCCTAGACTGGTTTGGTTCCGATCGGGCAAAAAACCAGGGACTAGTTCGCAAAAGTAGGTTTTAAACATATTCACGAATATTTAATGAACGGTTTGATTGACAGCAATGGTTCTTGAGGCAAAGTTGTTCAACATGAGCAGTTCTATCAAATGATATGCATTTTGTGACGATAAGTGTAACAACATGTGATTACAGAGCCATAAAACTCGTTAGCGCCAACTAGTGGCCGATTTCTTTCAAAATTCTTACAGACCTCTAGGGCCATGAGTCGAACATGCCCATCGAGTTTCGTTCCGATCGGCCTCCGTTAACCTTGTCTAATAGGTGCTCAAACTTCATTAGCCGATGGCGGCCATGTTTTTTGAGATACACCAATGTCCTCATAGACATACATGACACCTTGGACCAAGACACTGCATACCAATTTTCAAGTCAATCGGACTAACGGTCAGGTGGTTATAGCCTGTTTTATGTTTTTTTCATGTTATAGCGCCACCATGAGGCCAATCACCGCGATTTTTTTGTTGTGACCTCAGATTGACCTCTTACACATGTGTACCGAGTTTGGTGAAGATACCTCATTTACTTCTGGAGTTATAGCCGTTTTAGTAAAATAGGCTCCTCCCACAACATACATTTTGGCGCCCCTTAGCGACCGTGAATCGAAATTTCAACTTTTTTTTGATAATTATTGATATTCAGACTCCTGTGAACATTTCTGCACTGGTTTGGTTCCGATCGGGCAAAAAACCTAGGACTAGTTTGCAAAAGTAGGTTTTGGACATAATCCAAAATGGCGGAAAAATTTGCATACCGGAAATGAAATCGGAGATATACATTTTGTCCGGCTTGAGCCAAGGATTACAATGATATAAGACACTTGAGTCTGTGACAAATGGTTCTTGAGATATGAGCAAAATAGTGATTTTTTTTTGTTTTTTGCGCTATAGCGCCACCTATAGGCCAATCGGGCTCATACTTTGATAACCTCTCCTCGATTTTTGTACTACCTTGTGGCCAAGTTTCAAGTCTCTAGCACTTACGGTTTGGGCTGCACGATGCGTTTTAGCGGAGAAGAATAATAATAATAATTAAAGCTGCAAGCAGCATTTATCGGGGTTCAAGCATTTAAGGCCTTTAAACACATAAGCATTTAAGACATTAAGATTTATTTAGAAAGCTTTGAACCACTGAAATAATAGATGGAAAAGTCCATTTACAGCCAATACAGGAAATTTACCATAGGAAATATATGGTTTTCAAAGCTTTTTAACAGTTATAGCGCCACCTATGGTCCGATCTCCATAAAAATTTCCATGCTTCTTTAGCATGTTATTTCACATATGCCCATCAATTTTTGTGAAGTTCTGAGTTTTCATTTAGGCTTTATAGACGTTTGAGTGTATCTTGCCACGCCCATTTTATAAATGACCCTACTACAGCCATCCAAATGCAAAAGTTCAACTTTTTTTTGATAGTTTTTGATCTAGAGCGTCCAGAGAATTGTCCTAGACTGGTCTGGTTCCGATCGGGCGAAAAACCTAGGACTAGTTCGCAAAAGTAGGTTTTTAACATATTCGTGAATAATTAATAAACTGTTTGATTGACAGCAATGGTTCTTGAGGCAAAGTTGTTCAGGATGAGGAGATCTATCAAATTATATGCATATTGTGTGGATATTTGTAACACCACGTGATTACAGAGCCGTAAAACTCGTTAGCGCCAACTAGTGGCCGATTTCTTTCAAAATTCTTACAGACCTCTAGGGCCTTGAGTCGAACATGCCCATCGAGCTTCGTTCCGTTCGGCCTCCGTTAACCTTGTCTAATAGGTGCTCAAATTTCATTGGCCAATGGCGGCCATGTTTTTTGAGATACGCCAATGTCCTCATACACATACATGGCACCTTGGACCAAGACACTGCATACCAATTTTCAAGTCAATCGGACTAATGGTCAGGTGGTTATAGCCTGTTTTATGTTTTTTTCATGTTATAGCGCCACCATGTGGACAATCGCCGCGGTTTTTTTATTGTGACCTCAGATTGACCTCTTACACATGTGTACCAAGTTTGGTGAAGATACCTCATTTACTTCTGGAGTTATAGCCATTTTAGTAAAATAGGCCCCTCCCACAACATACGTTTTGGCGGCCCTTAGCGTCCGTTAATCGAAATTTCAACTTTTTTTCGATAGTTTTTGATATTCAGACTCAAGAGAACATTTCTGCACTGGTTTGGTTCCGATCGGGCGAAAAACCTAGGACTAGTTCGCAAAAGTAGGTTTTTGACAAAATTCAAAATGGCGGAAAATCTATCATGGCGGAAATGAAATCGGAGATATACGTTTTGTTCGTCAGGCGTCCAGCTTTCCAATGATATAAGACACTTGAGTCTATGTCATACGGTCTAGTAGTTATGAGCAGTTTTGCGCTTTTGGTTGCTATAGCGCCACCTATGGGCCAATCGGGCTCATACTTTTATAGGTTCTCCCCAAATTGAGGACTACCATTTGGCCAAGTTTCAAGGTTCCAGCTCTTACGGTTTGGTCTGCACGATGCGTTTTAGGGGAAAATAATAATAATAATAATAATAATAATTAAAGCTGCAAGCAGCATTTATCGGGGTTCAAGCTATTAAGGCCTTTAAGGGTTTTTAAGCACAAAAGCATCAAAAGTTATCAGGTTTTATTTAGCAAGCATGTAACCACTGACATAATAGATGGAAAAGACCATTTACAGCCAATACAGGCAATGTACCATAGGAAATATATGGTTTTAAAGCTTTTTAACAGTTATAGCGCCACCTATAGTCCGATCTCCATAAAATTTGGCATGCTTGTTAATGATGTTATGTCACATATGCTCACCAATTTTTGTGAAGTTCTGAGTTTTCATTTAGGATTTATAGGCTTTTTAGTGTATTTTGCCACACCCATTTTATAAATGACCCTATTACAGCCATCCAAATGCAAAAGTTCAACTTTTTTTTGATAGTTTTTGATCTAGAGAGTCCAGAGAATTGTCCTAGACTGGTCTGGTTCCAATCGTGCGAAAAACCTAGGACTAGTTCGCAAAAGTAGGTTTTTAACATGTTTGCGAATATTTAATGAACGGTTTGATTGACAGCAATGGTCCTTGAGGCAAAGTTGTTCAGGATGAGGAGATCTATCAAATGATATGCATATTGTGTGGATATTTGTAACACCACGTGATTACAGAGCTGTAAAACTCGTTAGCACCAACTAGTGGCCGATTTCTTTCAAAATTGTTACAGACCTCTATGGCCTTGAGTCGAACATGCCCATCGAGTTTCGTTCCGATCGGCCTCCGTTAACCTTGTCTAATAGGTGCTCAAACTTCATTGGCCGATGGCGGCCATGTTTTTCGAGATACGCCAATGTCCTCATACACATACATGGCACCTTGGACCAAGACACTGCATGCCAATTTTCAAGTCAATCGGACTAATGGTCAGGTGGTTATAGCCTGTTTTATGTTTTTTTCATGTTATAGCGCCACCATGTGGCCAATTGCCGCGGTTTTTTTACTGTGACCTCAGATTGACCTCTTACACATGTGTACCAAGTTTGGTGAAGATACCTCATTTACTTCTGGAGTTATAGCCATTTTAGTAAAATAGGCCCTTCCCACAACGTACGTTTTGGCGCCCCTTACCGTCCGTGAGTCGAAATTTCAACTTTTTTTCGATAGTTTTTGATAATCAGACTCTAGAGAACATTTCTGCACTGGTTTGGTTCCGATCGGGCGAAAAACCTAGGACTAGTTCGCAAAAGTATGTTTTTGACAAAATTCAAAATGGCGGAAAATCTATCATGGCGGAAATGAAATCGGAGATATACGTTTTGTTCGTCAGGCGTCCAGCTTTCCAATGATATAACACACTTGAGTCTACGTCATACGGTCTAGTAGTTATGAGCAGTTTCGCGCTTTTGGTTGCTATAGCGCCACCTATGGGCCAATCGGGGTCATACTTTGATAGGTTCTCCCCAAATTGAGGACTACCATTTGGCCAAGTTTCAAGGTTCCAGCTCTTACGGTTTGGTCTGCACGATGCGTTTTAGGGGAAAATAATAATAATAATAATAATAATAATAATAATTAAAACTGCAAGCAGCATTTAGCGGGGTTCAAGCATTTAGGGTCTTTAAGCACAGAAGGCAGTTTAGTGAGTTGTCTGAGTTTTCGTTTAGGATTTACAGGCTTTTGAGTGTTTTTTGCCATACACATTTTCTAAATGATCCTATTATGGCTACCCAATGGGTAAAGTTTAAGTTTTTTATATAATTATTGATCTAGAGAGTCCAGAGAATTGTACTGCACTGGTATATTTCCGATCGGGTGAAAAACATAGGACTAGTTCGCAAAAGTAGGTTTTTAACATAATCGCAAGTATTTAATGAACAAATTAATTGACAGCAGTAGTTTTTGAGGCAAAGTTGTTCAGTATGAGGAGATCTATCAAATGACATGCATCACGTGATTACAAAGCCGTAAAACCTGTTAGCGTCAACTAGTGGCTGATTTCTTTCAAAATTCGTACAGACCTCTAGGGCCACGAGTCGAACATGCCCACCGAGTTTCGTTCCGATCGGCCTTCGTTAACCTTGTCTAAGAGGTGCACAAACTTTATTGGCCTATGGCGGCATAGACATACATGGCACCTTGGACCAAGACACTGCATGCCAATTTTAAAGTCAATCGAACTAATGGTCAGGTGGTTATAGCCCTTTTCATGTTTTTGTGATGTTATGGCCTGATCTCCATTTTAAATAATTATTTTAAAGGTGCCGTAGAATGCATTGATATATTTTAAATTGTTCTCTGATATCTCTGAAACAGAAATGTCTTCAACAGTCAAGTAGTGGATAAAATCAGTAACGTTACTTTCTGCTTGCGGTAGGGGTTGTAATGGAAATATAACATTAGTTGGAACTGCCCCCTTCTTCAGTATCAAACGATGAGCGAAACCTGCTTGATATTGTCCCAGGTTAGAAAAACTGTCAGTGGTGAAATGGGCAGAGCAAACTAACAGCTTTGAATTAAAATGGTAAAGTATCCTGTTGTAAAAATCAACCATGCCTGTTGGCAGTTCTCTTTTGTGGGAAGGGAATGAAAAGTTCTGAAATCCGCAGCACAGCCTCGAACATAACATTTATATCCATGATCTGACATTTTCACTATTGTCCTTGCTTGCTTCTTCACAATACCTGCAGAACTTCTGATGATTCGGCTGTGCAGGTCCACGTTAACACTGCCTGGCCTAGAACATGGGCTGGTATATGCAAATTGGGGGGGTATAAATATGAATGATCCCGACTCCAAGGTCACAGTCAGTGTTATGCTGTAATTCACTCATTTTTCAGCGGTCTTTTGCAAACAGGAGATTTACACATGAAGGAGGAAACAATGGTGTTTGAGGCTCACGGTGTGTCAGTTCCATGTCCAGAACTCTTACCATTCAACTATGCCAAGATAAATACAGTTTTCAATTGTATGGCACCTTTAAAATAGTTGATTAGTAATATAATGCTTACTTGTAGTCTGAAGTGGCTTTAACAAAAGAAGAAAAATATTCTTAGATGTCTGTTCATTCTAATCATGTACAAATAAAGTAGCACAGTAAGATTACATTTATTTGAATGCATTAGTGGGTGTGTGATTGCGCTGTGTGTGCAGCTTATCAATATTAAAAGTGAAGGTGTAGTTGATATCTTTGTTGATAATATCTGTAGTAATCAGAAAAAAACAATTAAGAAATAAAGAATTAAAATTACAAATAATATTCTGTTAAGATATGAGTTACAATAACATGATTTGCAATAGTAATAATATAAATACTATATGCACAATACACAAAGATTAGACTATCAGGTCTGTGTCTTTCAAAAACATTAGTATTGCAGCCAATGTGAGTCTGTGGGATTTATAAACAGACAAAATATGATTTGAAATGTTATTTTAATGATTTTATAAAGTTTAAACAATATTTCAAATGGAAACTAAATGGAAAATAATATTTTAGTAAGCAGAATGAAGCAATGAGTGGTCTTCTGGTGGTTAAAATGTAAATGAAAACAATAATACTTAAACAATAATACTTAATACACTAACCATGCTTCAACACACACATGCAAACACATTTGGTTGTAGATGTAGATATTTTAAACAAAAGATAGGTAACAAAATGATAATTGCAAATCTCCTCTGTATAACACCATTTTCAGATTTCAAATTAATCACTGAGAGGCAGAATTGTTCAAACTGAGAGCTCAGTACAAATGAAGTGATAAACTGACAAAACATGATTGTGTTATAATAGGTGATTTTCATGCAAGCAATTTTATATAGTCTAAAAATGTATGCAAAAGCACAGGTAAAAATATTTTAATAAGTAGAATGTCCTGCAGAGGGCAGTAGAAGACCACTAATTGACTCACTTTCATTTGAAAGACTTTTTTATCCACCAGTAAAACAAAGCAGTTTCTCCATGTTCTTTCCATTAAGCATGCTTACACACACAGACACACACAGACACACACACACACAAAGACAAATATGTTTTCAATGTTTTTGGGATGTTATTGTGAAAATATCTTTTAATGGTCTAACCATTTCACATATTTCTTTGTGATCTGTATTATCAGTCCATAATAATAATAATAAATAGCTTTAAGCATTTGCTTGTTGGCCAAAGCTGAAAGCTGATAAAAAGATTAATACTATGTCTAATACTGCTGCTCCCTCTAGTTGACAACAGTGGAATTACAGCCTCCATCTTACAATTGAAGTGAATGAATGGGAATTAGTTTTTTCACTTATATCTCGGGAACCAGATGGCGAAAAATTCTAAACCTCAGAGCATAGATAGTGCTTGAGGAGCCCTGTTGAATGAGATCATCACAGTGTTTTTGGGCGATTGGGGCCGGGAGCTACGTTTCGATCAAGAGCCCGGAGAGGTCCTTACCATCAAAATTTGAGCGCGCGGCGACTTTCCGTTTTCGAGTTATGAGTGAATTTGTACTGGGGGGGGCGTGGCCTAAATGGCGGACAAGGTTTTACTTTCGTTTTCTAAATGTAAAACAATTGTCAATAGTAACACTCCAATAGATGCATTTTGACAAAATGTGATTGTAAATGTTAAAATAATGATTTTATAAAGTCTAAATATGAATTATATAACAATATTAGGGAGTAGTATGATTAAATGACAGCAGGGGGCAGTACAATACCACTTATTGGCTTAATATGCCATGTTATATCATTTTTACCTTTTTAACTGTTATAGAGGCAAATTTTGTCCGATCTGTCTGAAATTTTTCATGCTTGTTAAGAGTAACATGTTCTGACTAGATCTGAAAGATATTTAAAAGATATAGGCTTTTGGGGACACTTGGTCAAGGCTACATATTGAAGTGACTCTATTATAGCCATCCAAATGAAGAAGTTATACTTTTTCTGATAATTATTGATCTAGAGAGTCCAGAGAATTGTACTGCACTAGATTTGAACATTATGATTTGAAAATTATAAGATCATAAATGGAAAACACCATTTACAGCCAATACAGGCAATTTACCATAGAATATATATTGTTTTAAAGCTTTTTAACAGTTATAGCGCCACCTATGGTCCAATCTCCATAAAAATTCCCATGCTTCTTTAGCATGTTATGTCACATGTGCTCATCAATTTTTGTAAAGTTCTGAGTTTTTATTTATGATTTATAAACGTTTGAGTGTATTTTGACACGCCCATTTTCTAAATGATCATGTTATAGCCAAACAAAAGCAAAATTTCTACTTTTTTTCGATAATTATTGATCTAGAGAGTTCAGAGAATTGTCCTAGACTGGTTTGGTTCCGATCGGGCGGAAAACCAGGGACTAGTTCGCAAAAGTAGGTTTTGAACATGTTTGCGAATATTAAATGAACGGTTTGATTGACAGCAATGGTTCTTGAGGCAAAGTTGTTCAGTATGAGGAGATCTATCAACTGATATGCATATTGTGTGGATGTATGCAACACCACGTGATTACAGAGCCGAAAAAACTCGTTAGCGCCAACTAGTGGCCGATTTCTTTCAAAATTCTTACAGACCTCTTGGGCCATGAGTCGAACATGCCCATCGAGTTTCGTTCCGATCAGCCTCCGTTAATCTTGTCTAATAGGTGCTCAAACTTCATTGGCCGATGGCGGCCATGTTTTTTGAGATATGTCAATGTCCTCATAGGCATACATGGCACCTTGGACCAAGACACTGGATACCAATTTTCAAGTCAATCGGACAAACGGTCAGGTGGTTATAGCCCTTTTCATGTTTTTTTCAAGTTATAGCGCCACCTACTGTTCAATCGTCGCGATTTTTTTACTGTGACCTCAAATTGAACTATTATACATGTGTACCGAGTTTGGTGAAGATACCTCATTTATTTCTCGAGTTATAGCCGTTTTAGTAAAATAATCTCCTCCCACAACGTACGTTTTGGCGCCCCCTAGCGACCGTGAATCGAAATTTCAACTTTTTTTCGATAATTATTGATATTCAGACTCCAGAGAACATTTCTGCACTGGTTTGGTTCCAATCGGACGAAAAACCTAGGACTAGTTCGCAAAAGTAGGTTTTTGAGAAAATTCAAAATGGCGGAAAATTTTCCCAGGCGGAAATGAAATCGGAGATATGCGTGTTGACCGTCTTGAGCCAAGGATTACAGTGATATAAGACACTTGATTCTATGACAAACCGTCTAGGAGTTATGGCTGATTTCATACTTTTGCTTGCTATAGCGCCACCTATTGACCAATCGGGGTCATACTTTGATAGGTTCTCCCCAAATTGAGGACTACCATTTGGCTGAGTTTCAAGTCTCCAGCATTTACGGTTTGGGCTGCACGATGCGTTTTAGGGGAAAATAATAATAATAAAAATCAGAGCAATTACAATAGGGTTTCAGCACTTCGTGCTTGAACCCCTAATTAAAGCTGCAAGCAGCATTTATCGGGGTTCAAGCAGTTAAGGCCGTTAAGGACTTTAAGCACAAAAGCATCAAAAGTTATAAAGTTTTATTTAGCAAGCATGACATCATAGATGGAAAAGACCATGTTCTAGCATGATTTACCATGATATGCCACATTCTAGCATGATTTACCATAGTTTATCATGATTTACCATGGTTTACCATGATTTACCTTGTTCTAGCATAGTTTACCATGAATTTATCTCAGTTTACCTTGATTTACCATGTTCTAGCATGATTTACCATGATATACCACATTCTAGCAAGATTTACCATAGTTTATCATGATTTACCCTGTTCTAGCATAGTTTACCATGAATTTATCTTAGTTTACCTTAATTTACCATGTTCTAGCATGATTTACCATGATATACCACATTCTAGCATGATTTACCATAGTTTATCATGATTTACCATGGTTTACCATGATTTACCCTGTTCTAGCATGATTTACCATGATATATCACGTTCTAGAATGATTTACCAGGATTCTAGCATGATTTACCTTGATACACCACATTCTAGTATGATTTACTATGATTTACCATGTTTCTAGCGTGATTTACCATGATTTACCACATTACTAGCAATTATGTGAAGTGTCAGTGCAAATGAAGTGATAAACACTGTCAAAATATGATTTTGTTATAATAGTTATTGTTATATAAGTGATTTGCACAAAGCACATGTGAAAAGACTTCATAAGTAGAATGGCCAGCAGAGGGCACTAGAAGACCACTTATTGGCTCAGTTTCACTTTAAATTTCATTATTTTTACCAGTTTTCTGCACTAAATCAAATCAGTTTTTCCATGTTAACTCAATAATGCATGCTTACACACACACACACACACACACACACACACACACACACACAAAGACAAATGTTGTTGTTGTTTTTTCAATGCTATTGGGATATGTCATAATGAAAATATATTTGAATGGTCTATAAACATTTCACAAAGTCTTTGTAAGCTATTAATCAGAAGATTCAGAATTTATTCAGAAACCTAAGACTACACAAACACATTATGTTGTAGATACAGACATTTGAACTATATGATGTGATCAAACTGTCAATACTAATACTTTAACGGATGGATTTTGACTAAATGTAATTGTAATTGTAAATGTTAAAATAGTGATTTTATAAATTTTAAACAGCAGGGGGCAGTAAAATACAACTTATTGGCTTAATATGCCATTATATTCATATAATTTTCACCTTTTTAACTGTTATAGAGGCAAATTTTGTCCGATCGGTCTGAAAATTTTCATGCATGTTCAGAGTGATATTTCACTGGCTTTTTAAGAAGGTCTGAGTCATTCATTAAAGAGATATAGGCTTTCGGGGACACTTGGTAAAGGCTACATTTTGAAGTGAACCTATTATAACTATCCAAATGAAGTAGTTCAACTTTTTCTGACAATTATTGACCTAGTGAGTCCAGAGAATTGTATTGCACTAGTTTTGAACATTATGATATGAAAATTATATGATCAGAGATGGAAAAGACCTTTTACAGCCAATACAGGCAGTTTACCATAGGAAATATATGGTTTTAAAGCTTTTTAACAGTTATAGCGCCACCTATGGTCCGATCTCCATAAAATTTGGCATGCTTGTTAATGATGTTATGTCACATATGCTCACCGATTTTTGTGAAGTTCTGAGTTTTTATTTAGGATTTATAGGATATTTAATGTATTTTGCCACGCCCATTTTATAAATGACCCTATTAGAGCCATCCAAATGCAAAATTTCAACTTTTTTTTGATAGTTTTTGATCTAGAGAGTCCAGAGAATTGTCCTAGACTGGTCTGGTTCCGATCGGGTGAAAAACCTAGGACTAGTTCGCAAAAGTAGGTTTTTAACATGTTTGCGAATATTTAATGAATGGTTTGATTGACAGCAATGGTTCTTGAGGCAAAGTTGTTCAGGATGAGGAGATCTATCAAATGATATACATATTGTGTGGATATTTGTAACACCACGTGATTACAGAGCCGTAAAACTCGTTAGCGCCAACTAGTGGCCGATTTCTTTCAAAATTCTTACAGACCTCTAGGGCCTTGAGTCGAACATGCCCATCGAGTTTCGTTCCGATCGGTCTCCGTTAACCTTGTCTAATAGGTGCTCAAACTTCATTGGCCGATGGCGGCCATGTTTTTTGAGATACGCCAATGTCCTCATACACATACATGGCACCTTGGACCAAGACACTGCATACCAATTTTCAAGTCAATCGGACTAACGGTCAGGTGGTTATAGCCTGTTTTATGTTTTTTTCATGTTATAGCGCCACCATGAGGCCAATCGTCGCGATTTTTTTACTGTGACCTCAGATTGACCTCTTACACATGTGTACCAAGTTTGGTGAAGATACCTCATTTACTTCTGGAGTTATAGCCATTTTAGTAAAATAGGCCCCGCCCACAACGTACGTTTTGGCGGCCATTAGCGTCCGTGAATCGAAATTTCAACTTTTTTTCGATAGTTTTTGATATTCAGACTCTAGAGAACATTTCTGCACTGGTTTGGTTCCGATCGGGCGAAAAACCTAGGACTAGTTCGCAAAAGTATGTTTTTGACAAAATTCAAAATGGCGGAAAATCTATCATGGCGGAAATGAAATCGGAGATATACGTTTTGTTCGTCAGGCGTCCAGCTTTCCAATGATATAAGACACTTGAGTCTACGTCATACGGTCTAGTAGTTATGAGCAGTTTTGCGCTTTTGGTTGCTATAGCGCCACCTATGGGCCAATCGGGGTCATACTTTTATAGGTTCTCCCCAAATTGAGGACTACCATTTGGCCAAGTTTCAAGGTTCCAGCTCTTACGGTTTGGTCTGCACAATGCGTTTTAGGGGAAAATAATAATAATAATAATAATAATAATAATAAAAATCAGTACAATTACAATAGGGTTTCAGCACTTCGTGCTTGAACCCCTAATAATAATAAAAATCAGTACAATTACAATAGGGTTTCAGCACTTCGTGCTTGAACCCCTAATAATAAAAATCAGTACAATTACAATAGGGTTTCAGCACTTCGTGCTTGAACCCCTAATTAAAGCTGCAAGCAGCATTTATCGGGGTTCAAGCAGTTAAGGCCTTTAAGGCATTTAAGCATTTAAGACATTAAGATTTATTTAGAAAGCTTTTAACCACTGAAATAATAGATTGAAAAGTCCATTTACAGCCAATACAGGCAATTTACCATAGGAAATATGTGGTTTTAAAGCCTTTTAACAGTTATAGTGCCACCTTTGGTCCGATGTCCATAAAATTTGGCATGCTTGTTAATGATGTTATGTGACATATGCTCACCAATTTTTGTGAAGTTTTGAGTTTTCATTTAGGATTTATAGGCTTTTTAGTGTATTTTGCCACGCCCATTTTATAAATGACCCTATTACAGCCATCCAAATGCAAAAGTTCAACTTTTTTTTGATAATTATTGATCTAGAGAGTCCAGAGAATTGTCCTAGACTGGTTTGGTTCCGATTGGGCAAAAAACCTAGGACTAGTTCGCAAAAGTAGGTTTTTAACATATTTGCGAATATTAAATGAACGGTTTGATTGACAGCAATGGTTCTTGAGGCAAAGTTGTTCAGTATGAGGAGATTTATCAACTGATATGCATATTGTGTGGATGTGTGCAACACCACGTGATTACAGAGCCAAAAAATCTCGTTAGCGCCAACTAGTGGCCGATTTCTTTCAAAATTCTTACAGACCTCTTGGGCCATGAGTCGAACATGCCCATCGAGTTTCGTTCCGATCAGCCTCCGTTAACCTTGTCTAATAGGTGCTCAAACTTCATTGGCCGATGGCGGCCATGTTTTTTGAGATACGTCAATGTCCTCATAGGCATACATGGCACCTTGGACCAAGACACTGCATACCAATTTTCAAGTCAATCGGACAAACGGTCAGGTGGTTATAGCCTGTTTTATGTTTTTTTCATGTTATAGCGCCACCATGTGGCCAATCGCCGCAATTTTTTTACTGTGACATCAGATTGACATCATAAATAATTGTACCGAGTTTGGTGAAGATACCTCATTTACTTCTGGAGTTATGGCCATTTTAGTGAAATAGGCTCCTCCCACAACATACAATTTGGCGCCCCTTAGCGTCCGTGAATCGAAATTTCAACTTTTTTTCGATAATTATTGATTAGACTCCAGAGAACATTTCTGCACTGGTTTGGTTCCGATCGGTCGAAAAACCTAGGACTAGTTCGCAAAAGTAGGTTTTGGACAAAATTCAAAATGGCGGAAAAATTTGCATACCGGAAATGAAATCGGAGATATACGTTTTGTTTGCCATGAGGTCTTGATTACATTGATATAAGACACTTGAGTCTACGACATACAGTCTAGGAGTTATGAGCAGTTTCGCGCTTTTGGTCGCTGTGGCGCCACCTATGGGCCGATTTGGCTAAGTCCGTGTATCTGAGTAGCGAGCAATACTACTACCATTTGACCAAGTATCACATCTCTAGGCCTTACGGTTTTGGCTGCACGATGCGTTTTAGGGAAGAATAATAATAATAATAAAAATCAGGGCAATTACAATAGGGTTTCAGCACTTCGTGCTTGAACCCCTAATTAAAGCTGCAAGCAGCATTTATCGGGGTTCAAGCAGTTAAGGCCTTTAAGGCATTTAAGCACAAAAGCATCAAAAGTTATTAAGATTTATTTAGCAAGCATGTAACCACGGACATAATAGATGGAAAAGACCATTTACAGCCAATACAGGCAGTTTACCATGGGATATATATGGTTTTAAAGCTTTTTAACAGTTATAGCGCCACCTATGGTCCGATCTCCATAAAAATGTTTACTGTGACCTCAAATTGAACCCATACACATGTGTACTGAGTTTGGTGAAGATATCTCATTTACTTCTTGAGTTATAGCCATTTTAGTAAAATAGGCTCCTCCCACAACAATTTACCACATTCTAGTATTATTTACTATGATTCTAGCATGATTTGCCATATTCTAGCATGATTTACCATGATATACTACATTCTAGTATGATTTACCATTGTTTACTGTGATTCTAGCATGGTTTACCATAGTTTATCATGATTTATCATAGTTTACCCTGTTCTAGCATAGTTTACCATGATTTATCATAGTTTACCCTGTTCTAGCATAGTTTACCATGATTTACCATGTTCTAGCATGATTTACCATGATATACCACATTCTAGTATTATTTATTATGATTTACCTTGTTTTTAGCGTGATTTACCATGATTTACCACATTGCTAGCAATTATGTGAAGTATCAGTACAAATGAAGTGATAAACTCTGACAAAATATGATTGTGCTACAATAGTAATTGTTATATAAGTTATTTTTTAGTGTCTTATTGTTATATAAGTGATTTTTAGTGTCTAATGAATGCAAAAGCATATGTGAGTAGACTTCATTAATAAGTAGAATGACCAGCAGAGGGCAGTAGAAGACCACTTATTGGCTCACTTTCACTTTAAACTTCATGATTTTCACCATTTGTCTGCACTAAAGCAAACCAGTTTTTCCATTTTAACTCCATAATGCATGTTTACACACACACACACACACACACAAAGACAAATGTTGTTGTTTTTTCAATGCTATTGGAATGTGTCATTATGAAAATATATTTGAATGGTCTATAAACATTTCACAAAGTCTTTGTAAGCTATTAATCAGATTATTCAGAATTTATTCAGAAACCTAAGACTACACACACACATTATGTTGTAGATACAGATATTTGATATATATGATGTGATCAAACTGTCAATACTAATACTTTAACAGATGGATTTTGACTAAATGTAATTGTAAATGTTCAAATAGGGATTTTATAAAGTCTCAATATAAATTATAGAACAATATGACAAAATGACTATTTTAAACAGCAGGGGGCAGTAAAATACCACTTATTGGCTTAATATGCCATTATATTCATATCATTTTCATATCAACTGTTATAGAGGCAAATTTTGTCCGATCTGTCTGAAAATTTTCATGCATGTTCAGAGTGATATTTCACATGTTCTGACTTGTTTTTAAGAAGGTTTGAACATTCATTAAAGAGATATAGGCTTTCGGGGAAACTTGGTAAAGGCCACATTTTGAAGTGAACCTATTATAGCTATCCAAATGAAGTAGTTCAACTTTTTCTGACAATTATTGTTCTAGTGAGTCCAGAGAATTGTATTGCACTAGTTTTTAACATTATGATATAAAAAAAAATTATATGATCAGAGATGGAAAAGTCCATTTACAGCCAATACAGGCAGTTTACCATAGGAAATATATGGTTTTAAAGCCTTTTAACAGTTATAGCGCCAACTATTGTCCGATCTCCATAAAATTTGGCATGCTTCTTAATGATGTTATGTCACATATGCTCACCAATTTTTGTGATGTTGTGTTTTTTCATTTAGGATTTATAGGCTTTTTAGTGTATTTTGCTACGCCCATTTTATAAATGACCCTATTACAGCCATCCAAATGCAAAAGTTCAACTTTTTTTTGATAGTTTTTGATCTAGAGAGTCCAGAGAATTGTCTTAGACTGGTCTGGTTCCAATCGTGCGAAAAACCTAGGACTAGTTCGCAAAAGTAGGTTTTTAACATGTTTGCGAATATTTAATGAACGGTTTGATTGACAGCAATGGTTCTTGAGGCAAAGTTGTTCAGGATGAGGAGATCTATCAAATGATATGCATATTGTGTGGATATTTGTAACACCACGTGATTACAGAGCTGTAAAACTCGTTAGCGCCAACTAGCGGCCGATTTCTTTCAAAATTGTTACAGACCTCTATGGCCTTGAGTCGAACATGCCCATCGAGTTTCGTTCCGATCGGCCTCCGTTAACCTTGTCTAATAGGTGCTCAAATTTCATTGGCCGATGGCGGCCATGTTTTTCGAGATACGCCAATGTCCTCATACACATACATGGCACCTTGGACCAAGACACTGCATACCAATTTTCAAGTCAATCGGACTAATGGTCAGGTGGTTATAGCCTGTTTTATGTTTTTTTCATGTTATAGCGCCACCATGTGGCCAATTGCCGCGGTTTTTTTACTGTGACCTCAGATTGACCTCTTACACATGTGTACCAAGTTTGGTGAAGATACCTCATTTACTTCTGGAGTTATAGCCATTTTAGTAAAATAGGCCCCGCCCACAACGTACGTTTTGGCGCCCCTTACCGTCCGTGAGTCGAAATTTCAACTTTTTTTCGATAGTTTTTGATAATCAGACTCTAGAGAACATTTCTGCACTGGTTTGGTTCCGATCGGGCGAAAAACCTAGGATTAGTTCGCAAAAGTATGTTTTTGACAAAATTCAAAATGGCGGAAAATCTATCATTAGCGGAAATGAAATCGGAGATATACGTTTTGTTCGTCAGGCGTCCAGCTTTCCAATGATATAAGACACTTGAGTCTACGTCATACGGTCTAGTAGTTATGAGCAGTTTCGCGCTTTTGGTTGCTATAGCGCCACCTATGGGCCAATCGGGGTCATACTTTGATAGGTTCTCCCCAAATTGAGGACTACCATTTGGCCAAGTTTCAAGGTTCCAGCTCTTACGGTTTGGTCTGCACGATGCGTTTTAGGGGAAAATAATAATAATAATAATAATTAAAGCTGCAAGCAGCATTTATCGGGGTTCAAGCTATTAAGGCCTTTAAGGGTTTTTAAGCACAAAAGCATCAAAAGTTATTATGTTTTATTTAGCAAGCATTTAACCACTGACATAATAGATGGAAAACACCATTTACAGCCAATACAGGCAATGTACCATAAGAAATATATGGTTTTAAAGCTTTTTAACAGTTATAGCGCCACCTTTGGTCCGATCTCCAAAAAATTTGGCATGCTTGTTAATGATGTTATGTCACATATGCTCACCAATTTTTGTGAAGTTCTGAGTTTTCATTTAGGATTTATAGGCTTTTTAGTGTATCTTGCCAAGCCCATTTTATAAATGACCCTATTACAGCCATCCAAATGCAAAAGTTCAACTTTTTTTTGATAATTATTGATCTAGAGAGTCCAGAGAATTGTCCTAGACTCGTTTGGTTCCGATCGGGCAAAAAACCAGGGACTAGTTCGCAAAAGTAGGTTTTTAACATATTCGTGAATAATTAATAAACTGTTTGATTGACAGCAATGGTTCTAGAGGCAAAGTTGTTCAGCATAAGCAGATCTATCAAATGATATGCATTTTGTGATGATAAGTGTAACACCACGTGATTACAGAGCCATAAAACTCGTTAGCGCCAACTAGTGGCCGATTTCTTTCAAAATTCTTACAGACCTCTAGGGCCATGAGCCGAACATGCCCAATGAGTTTCGTTCCGATCGGCCTCCGTTAACCTTGTCTAATAGGTGCTCAAACTTCATTGGCCGATGGCGGCCATGTTTTTTGAGATACGCCAATGTCCTCATACACATACATGGCACCTTGGACCAAGACACTGCATACCAATTTTCAAGTCAATCGGACTAACGGTCAGGTGGTTATAGCCTGTTTTATGTTTTTTTCATTTTATAGCGCCACCATGAGGCCAATCGTCGCGATTTTTTTACTGTGACCCCAGATTGAACTCATACACATGTGTACGAAGTTTGGTGAAGATACCTCATTTACATCTTGAGTTATAGCCATTTTAGTAAAATAGGCTCCTCCCACAACATTAGTTTTGCGCCCCCTAGCGACCGTGAATCGAAATTTCAACTTTTTTTCGATAATTATTGATATTCAGACTCCAGAGAACATTTCTGCACTGGTTTGGTTCCGATCGGGCGAAAAACCTAGGACTAGTTCGCAAAAGTAGGTTTTTGACAAAATTCAAAATGGCGGAAAAATTTGCATACCGGAAATGAAATCGGAGATATACGTTTTGTTCTTCAGGGTTCCAGCTTTCCAATGATATAAGACACTTGAGTCTACGACATATGGTCTAGGAGTTATGAGCAGTTTCGCGCTTTTGGTCGCTATAGCGCCACCTATGGGCCAATCGGAGTCATACTCTCTGAACCTCTCCTCGATTTTTGTACTACCATTTGACAAAGTTTCAAGTCTCCAGCTCTTACGGTTTAGGCTGCACGATGCGTTTTACGGCAGAAGAAAAATAATAAAAATCAGCACAATTACAATAGGGTTTCAGCACTTCGTGCTTGAACCCCTAATTAAAGCTGCAAGCAGCATTTATCGGGGTTCAAGCATTTAAGGCCTTTAAGCACATAAGCATTTAAGACATTAAGTTTTATTTAGAAAGCTTTTAACCACTGAAATAATAGATGGAAAAGTCCATTTACAGCCAATACAGGCAATTTACCATAGGAAATATATGGTTTTCAAACCTTTTTAACAGTTATAGCGCCACCTATGGTCCGATCAACATGAAATTTGGCATGCTTATTTAGAATATTATGGCACATATGCTCACCAATTTTCGTGAAGTTCTGAGTTTTCGTTTAGGATTTATAAGCTTTTGAGTGCATTTTGCCACGCCCATTTTCTTTATGACCCAATTATAGCCATACGAAAAATTCAAAAGTTCAACTTTTTTTCGATAATTATTGATCAGGAGAGTCCAGAGAATTGTCCTAGACTGGTCTGGTTCCGATCGGGCGAAAAACCAGGGACTAGTTCGCAAAAGTAGGTTTTTAACATATTCGCGAATAATTAATGAACGATTTGATTGACAGCAATGGTTCTTGAGGCAATGTTGTTCAGCATGAGCAGATCTATCAAATGATATGCATTTTGTGACAATAAGTGTAACACCACGTGATTACAGAGCCGTAAAACTCGTTAGCGCCAACTAGTGGCCGATTTCTTTCAAAATTCTTACAGACCTCTAGGGCTATGAGTTGAACATGCCCATCGAGTTTCGTTCCGATCGGCCTCCGTTAACCTTGTCTAATAGGTGCTCAAACTTCATTGGCCGATGGCGGCCATGTTTTTTGAGATACACCAATGTCCTCATAGACATACATGACACCTTGGGCCAAGACACTGCATACCAATTTTCAAGTCAATCGGACTAACGGTCAGGTGGTTAAAGCCTGTTTTATGTTTTTTTCATGTTATAGCGCCACCATGTGGCCAATCGCCGCGATTTTTTTTACTGTGACCTCAGATTGACCTCTTACACATGTGTACCGAGTTTGGTGAAGATACCTCATTTACTTCTGGAGTTATAGCCATTTTAGTAAAATAGGCCCCTCCCACAACGTACGTTTTGGCGCCCCTTAGCGTCCGTGAATCGAAATTTCAACTTTTTTTCGATAATTATTGATATTCAGAATCCAGAGAACATTTCTGTACTGGTTTGGTTCGGATCGGGCGAAAAACCTAGGACTAGTTTGCAAAAGTAGGTTTTTGGCAAAATTCAAAATGGCGGAAAATCTATCATGGCGGAAATGAAATCGGAGATATACGTTTTGTTCGTCAGGCATCCAGCTTTCCAATGATATAAGACACTTGAGTCTACGACATACGGTCTAGGAGTTCTGAGCAGTTTCGCGCTTTTGGTCGCTGTAGCGCCACCTATGGGCCGATTTGGCTAAGTCCGTGTATCTGAGTAGCGAGCAATACTACTACCATTTGACCAAGTATCGCGTCTCTAGGCCTTACGGTTTTGGCTGCACGATGCGTTTTAGGGAAGAATAATAATAATAATAATTAAAGCTGCAAGCAGCATTTATCGGGGTTCAAGCATTTAAGGCCTTTAAACACATAAGCATTTAAGACATTAAGATTTATTTAGAAAGCTTTGAACCACTGAAATAATAGATGGAAAAGTCCATTTACAGCCAATACAGGAAATTTACCATAGGAAATATATGGTTTTCAAAGCTTTTTAACAGTTATAGCGCCACCTATGGTCCGATCTCCATAAAAATTTCCATGCTTCTTTAGCATGTTATTTCACATATGCCCATCAATTTTTGTGAAGTTCTGAGTTTTCATTTAGGCTTTATAGACGTTTGAGTGTATCTTGCCACGCCCATTTTATAAATGACCCTACTACAGCCATCCAAATGCAAAAGTTCAACTTTTTTTTGATAGTTTTTGATCTAGAGCGTCCAGAGAATTGTCCTAGACTGGTCTGGTTCCGATCGGGCGAAAAACCTAGGACTAGTTCGCAAAAGTAGGTTTTTAACATATTCGTGAATAATTAATAAACTGTTTGATTGACAGCAATGGTTCTTGAGGCAAAGTTGTTCAGGATGAGGAGATCTATCAAATTATATGCATATTGTGTGGATATTTGTAACACCACGTGATTACAGAGCCGTAAAACTCGTTAGCGCCAACTAGTGGCCGATTTCTTTCAAAATTCTTACAGACCTCTAGGGCCTTGAGTCGAACATGCCCATCGAGCTTCGTTCCGTTCGGCCTCCGTTAACCTTGTCTAATAGGTGCTCAAATTTCATTGGCCAATGGCGGCCATGTTTTTTGAGATACGCCAATGTCCTCATACACATACATGGCACCTTGGACCAAGACACTGCATACCAATTTTCAAGTCAATCGGACTAATGGTCAGGTGGTTATAGCCTGTTTTATGTTTTTTTCATGTTATAGCGCCACCATGTGGACAATCGCCGCGGTTTTTTTATTGTGACCTCAGATTGACCTCTTACACATGTGTACCAAGTTTGGTGAAGATACCTCATTTACTTCTGGAGTTATAGCCATTTTAGTAAAATAGGCCCCTCCCACAACATACGTTTTGGCGGCCCTTAGCGTCCGTTAATCAAAATTTCAACTTTTTTTCGATAGTTTTTGATATTCAGACTCAAGAGAACATTTCTGCACTGGTTTGGTTCCGATCGGGCGAAAAACCTAGGACTAGTTCGCAAAAGTAGGTTTTTGACAAAATTCAAAATGGCGGAAAATCTATCATGGCGGAAATGAAATCGGAGATATACGTTTTGTTCGACAGGCGTCCAGCTTTCCAATGATATAAGACACTTGAGTCTATGTCATACGGTCTAGTAGTTATGAGCAGTTTTGCGCTTTTGGTTGCTATAGCGCCACCTATGGGCCAATCAGGGTCATACTTTTATAGGTTCTCCCCAAATTGAGGACTACCATTTGGCCAAGTTTCAAGGTTCCAGCTCTTACGGTTTGGTCTGCACGATGCGTTTTAGGGGAAAATAATAATAATAATAATAATAATAATAATAAAAATCAGTACAATTACAATAGGGTTTCAGCACTTCGTGCTTGAACCCCTAAAAATCAGGGCAATTACAATAGGGTTTCAGCACTTCGTGCTTGAACCCCTAATAATAAAAATCAGTACAATTACAATAGGGTTTCAGCACTTCGTGCTTGAACCCCTAATAAAAATCAGGGCAATTACAATAGGGTTTCAGCACTTCGTGCTTGAACCCCTAATAAAAATCAGCACAATTACAATAGGGTTTCAGCACTTCGTGCTTGAACCCCTAATAATAATAATAATAATAAAAATCAGTACAATTACAATAGGGTTTCAGCACTTCGTGCTTGAACCCCTAAAAATCGGTACAATTACAATAGGGTTTCAGCACTTCGTGCTTGAACCCCTAATAATAATAATAATTAAAGCTGCAAGCAGCATTTATCGGGGTTCAAGCACAAAAGCATCAAAAGTTATTAAGTTTTATTTAGCAAGCATGTAACCACTGACATAATAGATGGAAAAGACCATTTACAGCCAATACAGGCAATGTACCATAGGAAATACATGGTTTTAAAGTTGTTTAACAGTTATAGCGCCACCTATAGTCCGATATTCACGAAACTTGGCATGCTTCTTCACCATGATATTACACATATACTCATTAATTTTGGTGAAGTTCTGAGTTTTCATTTGGGATTTATAGGCTTTTTAGTGTATTTTGCCACGCCCCTTTTCTAAGTGACCCTGTTACAGCCACCCAAATGCAAAAGTTCAACTTTTTTTCAATAATTATTGATCTAAAGAGTCCAGAGAATTGTCCTAGACTGGTCTGGTTCCGATCGGGCGAAAAACCAGGGACTAGTTCGCAAAAGTAGGTTTTTAACATATTTTTGAATATTTAATGAACGGTTTGATTGACAGCAGTAGTTCTTGACGAAAAGTTGTTCAACATGAGGAGATCTATCAAATGATATGCATTTTGTGACGAAATTCATTACACCACGTGATTACAGAGCCTTAAAACTCGTTAGCGCCAACTAGTGGCCGATTTCTTTCAAAATTCTTACAGACCTCTAGGGCCTTGAGACGAACATGCCCACTGAGTTTCGTTCCGATCGGACTTCGTTAACCTTGTTTAATAGGTGCTCGAATCTCATTGGCCAATGGCGGCCAGGTTTTTCGAGATACGCCAATATCCTTTTATACATACATGGCCCCTTGGGCCAAGACACTGCATACCAAATTTCAAGTCATTCGGAAAAACGGTCAGGTGTCTATACGTTTTTTTTGTTTTATAGCGCCACCATGTGGCCAATCGACGCATTTTTTTTTATTGTGACCTCAGATTGACCTCCTACATATGTGTACCAAGTTTGGTGAAGTTTACTAAATTACTTCTTGAGTTATAGCCATTTTAGTAAAATAGGCTCCTCCCACAGCGTTAATTTTGTACCCCCTAGCGACCGTGAATGGAAATTTCCACTTTTTTTCGATAATTATTAATTTTCAGAGTCCAAAGAACATTTTTGCACTGGTTTGGTTCCGATCGGGCGAAAAACCACAGACTAGTTCGCAAAAGTAGGTTTTTGACAAAATTAAAAATGGCGGAAAAATTTGCATACCGGAAATGAAATCGGAGATATACGTTTTGTCCGTCTTGACCCAAGGATTACAGTGATATAAGACACTTGAGTCTACGACAAAGCGTCTAGGAGTTATTAGCGATTTCATACTTTTGCTTACTATAGCGCCACCTATTGGCCAATCGGGGTCATAATTTGATAACCTCTCCTCGATTTTTGTACTACCATCTGGCAAAGTTTCAAGTCTCCAGCACTTACGGTTTGGGCTGCACGATGCGTTTTACGGCGGAAGAATAATAATAAAAATTAAAGCTGCAAGCAGCATTTATCGGGGTTCAAGCTATTAAGGCCTTTAAGGGTTTTTAAGCACAAAAGCATCAAAAGTTATCAAGTTTTATTTAGCAAGCATTTAACCACTGACATAATAGATGGAAAACACCATTTACAGCCAATATAGGCAATGTACCATAGGAAATATATGGTTTTAAAGGTTTTTAACAGTTATAGCGCCAACTATGGTCCGATCTCCATGAAATGTTGCATGCTTGTTAATGATGTTATGTCACATAAGTTCACCAATTTTTGTGAAGTTCTGGGTTTTTATTTAGGATTTATAGGCTTTTGAGTGTATTTTGCCACGCCCCTTTTCTAAATGACCCTGTTACAGCCACCCAAATGCCAAAGTTCAACTTTTTTTTGATAATTATTGATCTAGAGTCCAGAGAATTGTCCTAGACTGGTTTGGTTCGGATCGGGCGAAAAACCAGGGACTAGTTCGCAAAAGTAGGTTTTGGACAAAATTCGACATAGCAGAAATGTTTCCCTGCCTACATCCAAATCGGAGATAGCCATTTTGTCCGCCTCGAGCCAAGGATTCCAACGATATAAGACACTTGATCCTGGGACAAACGGTCTAAGAGTTATGAGCGATTTTGAACTTTTGGTTGCTGTAGCGCCACCTATGGGCCAATCGGGGTCATACTCTGATAGGTTGTCCCCACATTGAGGCCTACCATCTGGCCAGGTTTCAAGTCTCTAGGCCTTACAGTTTGTCCTGCACGATGCGTTTTACGAATCCTTACAATTACAATAGGGTTTCAGCATTTCATGCTTGAACCCCTAATAAGAATGAAGGCTTTTTGCCAGTTATAGCGCCACCTATGGTCCGATCTCCATGAAACTCTGCATGCTTCCTCACCGTGTTCTGACACATATGCTCATCAATTTTGGTGAAGTTCTGAGTTTTCCTTTGGGATTTATAGGCTTTTGAGTGTATTTTGCCACGCCCCTTTTCTAAATGACCCTGTTACAGCCACCCAAATGCCAAAGTTCAACTTTTTTTTGATAATTATTGATCTAGAGAGTCCAGAGAATTGTCCTAGACTGGTTTGGTTCGGATCGGGCGAAAAACCAGGGACTAGTTCGCAAAAGTAGGTTTTGGACAAAATTCGACATAGCAGAAATGTTTCCCTGCCTACATACAAATCGGAGATAGCCATTTTGTCTGCCTCGAGCCAAGGATTCCAACGATATAAGACACTTGATCCTGGGACAAACGGTCTAAGAGTTATGAGCGATTTTGAACTTTTGGTTGCTGTAGCGCCACCTATGGGCCAATCGGGGTCATACTCTGATAGGTTGTCCCCACATTGAGGCCTACCATCTGGCCAGGTTTCAAGTCTCTAGGCCTTACGGTTTGTCCTGCACGATGCGTTTTACGAATCCTTACAATTACAATAGGGTTTCAGCATTTCATGCTTGAACCCCTAATAAGAATGAAGGCTTTTTGCCAGTTATAGCGCCACCTATGGTCCGATCTCCATGAAACTCTGCATGCTTCCTCACCGTGTTCTGACACATATGCTCATCAATTTTGGTGAAGTTCTGAGTTTTCCTTTGGGATTTATAGGCTTTTGAGTGTATTTTGCCACGCCCCTTTTCTAAATGACCCTGTTACAGCCACCCAAATGCCAAAGTTCAACTTTTTTTTGATAATTATTGATCTAGAGAGTCCAGAGAATTGTCCTAGACTGGTTTGGTTCCGATCGGGCGAAAAACCAGGGACTAGTTCGCAAAAGTAGGTTTTGGACAAAATTCGACATAGCAGAAATGTTTCCCTGCCTACATACAAATCGGAGATAGCCATTTTGTCCGCCTCGAGCCAAGGATTCCAACGATATAAGACACTTGATCCTGGGACAAACGGTATAAGAGTTATGAGCGATTTTGAACTTTTGGTTGCTGTAGCGCCACCTATGGGCCAATCGGGGTCATACTCTGATAGGTTGTCCCCACATTGAGGCCTACCATCTGGCCAGGTTTCAAGTCTCTAGGCCTTACGGTTTGTCCTGCACGATGCGTTTTACGAATCCTTACAATTACAATAGGGTTTCAGCATTTCATGCTTGAACCCCTAATAAGAATGAAGGCTTTTTGCCAGTTATAGCGCCACCTATGGTCCGATCTCCATGAAACTCTGCATGCTTCCTCACCGTGTTCTGACACATATGCTCATCAATTTTGGTGAAGTTCTGAGTTTTCCTTTGGGATTTATAGGCTTTTGAGTGTATTTTGCCACGCCCCTTTTCTAAATGACCCTGTTACAGCCACCCAAATGCCAAAGTTCAACTTTTTTTTGATAATTATTGATCTAGAGAGTCCAGAGAATTGTCCTAGACTGGTTTGGTTCCGATCGGGCGAAAAACCAGGGACTAGTTCGCAAAAGTAGGTTTTGGACAAAATTCGACATAGCAGAAATGTTTCCCTGCCTACATCCAAATCGGAGATAGCCATTTTGTCCGCCTCGAGCCAAGGATTCCAACGATATAAGACACTTGATCCTGGGACAAACGGTCTAAGAGTTATGAGCGATTTTGAACTTTTGGTTGCTGTAGCGCCACCTATGGGCCAATCGGGGTCATACTCTGATAGGTTGTCCCCACATTGAGGCCTACCATCTGGCCAGGTTTCAAGTCTCTAGGCCTTACGGTTTGTCCTGCACGATGCGTTTTACGAATCCTTACAATTACAATAGGGTTTCAGCATTTCATGCTTGAACCCCTAATAAGAATGAAGGCTTTTTGCCAGTTATAGCGCCACCTATGGTCCGATCTCCATGAAACTCTGCATGCTTCCTCACCGTGTTCTGACACATATGCTCATCAATTTTGGTGAAGTTCTGAGTTTTCCTTTGGGATTTATAGGCTTTTGAGTGTATTTTGCCACGCCCCTTTTCTAAATGACCCTGTTACAGCCACCCAAATGCCAAAGTTCAACTTTTTTTTGATAATTATTGATCTAGAGAGTCCAGAGAATTGTCCTAGACTGGTTTGGTTCCAATCGGGCGAAAAACCAGGGACTAGTTCGCAAAAGTAGGTTTTGGACAAAATTCGACATAGCAGAAATGTTTCCCTGCCTACATCCAAATCGGAGATAGCCATTTTGTCCGCCTCGAGCCAAGGATTCCAACGATATAAGACACTTGATCCTGGGACAAACGGTCTAAGAGTTATGAGCGATTTTGAACTTTTGGTTGCTGTAGCGCCACCTATGGGCCAATCGGGGTCATACTCTGATAGGTTGTCCCCACATTGAGGCCTACCATCTGGCCAGGTTTCAAGTCTCTAGGCCTTACGGTTTGTCCTGCACGATGCGTTTTACGAATCCTTACAATTACAATAGGGTTTCAGCATTTCATGCTTGAACCCCTAATCAGGACAGTTACAATAGGGTTTCAGCACTTCGTGCTTGAACCCCTAATAATAAAAATCAGTACAATTACAATAGGGTTTCAGCACTTCGTGCTTGAACCCCTAAAAATCAGTACAATTACAATAGGGTTTCAGCACTTCGTGCTTGAACCCCTAAAAATCAGAGCAATTACAATAGGGTTTCAGCACTTCGTGCTTGAACCCCTAATAAAAATCAGTACAATTACAATAGGGTTTCAGCATTTCATGCTTGAACCCCTAAAAATCAGCACAATTACAATAGGGTTTCAGCACTTCGTGCTTGAACCCCTAAAAATCAGAGCAATTACAATAGGGTTTCAGCACTTCGTGCTTGAACCCCTAAAAATCAGTACAATTACAATAGGGTTTCAGCACTTCGTGCTTGAACCCCTAATAAAAATCAGTACAATTACAATAGGGTTTCAGCATTTCATGCTTGAACCCCTAAAAATCAGCACAATTACAATAGGGTTTCAGCACTTCGTGCTTGAACCCCTAATTAAAGCTGCAAGCAGCATTTATCGGGGTTCAAGAATTTAAGGCCTTTAAGCACATAAGCATTTAAGACATTAAGATTTATTTAGAACGCTTTTAACCACTGACATCATAGATGGAAAAGTCCATTAAAAGCCAATACTGGCAATTTACCATAGGAAATAAATAGTTTTCAAAGCTTTTTGGCAGTAATACTGCCACCTATGTTCCGATCTTCATAAAATGTTGCATGCTTTTTTATTATGTTATATTACATATGCCTACTAATTTTTGCTTAGGATTTATAGGATTTTCTATACATTTCTGCACTGGTTTGGTTCCGATCGGGCGAAAAACCAAGGACTAGTTAGTAAAAGTAAGTTGTTGACAAAATTCAAAATGGTGGAAAATTTATCATGTCGGAAATTAACATTTTTCTCTAATTTTTAGCATTGATATTGAGAGAGCATAGATTGATGACAATAACGTAGGAGCAGTATTGTTAGATTTTATCTCATCTTTTGATGTACTGGATTATAAATTGTTGCTGGATAAACTGAAATTTTACAAATTTACTTCTCATACTCTACATTGGTTTAAAAGTTAACTGTCTCATGGGACAATGTGCACTTATAATGGAAGTTATTCAGATGTGAAAGAGTTGCAGTGTGGTGTGCCTTAAGGAAGTTGTTTAAGACCAGTGATGTTCCTCTTGTTTTAAAGTGCGTGGACAGTCATGTATGCAGATGATAAAACATTTACCTGCAACCTGCACTGGTCTCTATTAAGCTATGAAGCTTCAGCGTTACCCATGCAACGTATTGCTGGTCAGCTGAGCCTTAAAGTGGAGCTTATAGTTAAAAATAATTAACACCTAGTTTCATCTATCTTTTTAACGAATCAGTGTTTTTGAACATGTTTGTACATGTACGGTTTAATGACTCAAAGACAATCCATTGCTGTAACAATGTAACTGCGCACTGAGTGACAGCCTTTCAATGCGCAGAGACGCGGTTTAGTTTCGGCTACATTCGTTACAGAAAATGTCCTTAATTTTTGTGCATGCTATACACATTGTAACACTTATTTATATAGCAACACATAAATATAAATAAGTCCAAATATATAAATGGTGAAAATACTGCATGTCGCGCTATTGAGCCACTCAAAGTTACCGCTTGGGAAATTCCTTCACGAGACAGTCCTGCATTCTATAACCCAAAATGTACAAAAAGAAATGTAATCAGTAGTGTCGTTTTTGGCGGCCTGTTTTATTTTTAGTTTTAGTGTAGTCTTTGTGTCAAGCTGTCATTTTAGTTTTTATTAGTTTTAGTCACGTTCACACTCTTTTTAGTCGACTAAAAGTCTGAGCATTTTAGTCTTAAATCAGAATTATCCATGACTATTTTCGTCTATTTTTAGTCGATGAAAACTGATGACATTTAGTCTAGATTTAGGCTACGTTTACACGTGGATGGCTATTTTCATAAACGGACATTTCACCCCTCTTCGTTTTCAAAAATAACATTGTGCACACGAACCTGTGTATATGCTGTCAAGAGCATGCCAAACCTGTAGGTGGCATTGTAACGCGAAGCTCAAGCCCACCTTATCCAATCAGAATCCCGAAAATAGTCACATTCTGTGACGTTGCTGCCTAAATCTCTGTTTTTCTCAGTTTACATGCAAACGAAGATTTTCAAAATCTCCACTCCGGCGGGAGTTTTTAGAAAGAAATCCTCCGTTTGCATGTAAACTAAGGGCTCAAACGAAGGGAAATGTCTCAGTTTTTCAAAATAACCATGTACGTGTAAACAGGGCCTTAGTCAATGAAAATTGCATTTTAGTCTCTTTTTAGTAATGCAATTCTATTTAACCCAGTTAATATAGTGTACCACTATGGAAAAATAGCAAAAATAGCGAACAGAAAAGTAACACTTGTCTCATTCTTGGAGGTTGAAAAACAAGTTCTTTGTGACATCCAAGATTTACTGTATTCAAATTTAAATGCAAAAGAAAAGGCATGAGAGTTGGCTGTTTTTGTCAATTTTAAGTTTTGATTTAAAATGTTTGCGGTTTTAATATAACTACACGGCTAAATATTTTACCACATGCTTATAAATCTATATAGAAGTAGTGCATTTAATAATACGTTGTTTAAATTGTGCTTAAAAGTGAATTACGTCTATTAAAGAGTGTATAGGTGTGTAAAGAGAATCGCAATGCTGACAAACTTTTTTTTTAAATAAAAGTAGCTGATAACTTCTGGATTTGAAATAAAAATAGTGAGTATGTGTTTGTGGTGAAGCCGTGGATCAGTTACGTACTGCAAACGCAGCACATGTGAAAGCACTATAGCGTGTGCTGCTCCTGTGCTGCTGCACCTCCAGTGTGTGTGAAACGGGCGTCAGACTTATCTTTGTTTGTTGTCGTTTATGCTAACTCACTGCAGCTGCATCTTCTATATAACGTCGCGAGTGGGGCTTGAGAAAGCGACGTCGCCTGCGTCTGTGCAGTGAGACCTGATGCAGCCCCTGAAGTGAGCCACGGGAAACAGAAATACTGCAAAGTAATAGTAATAATAATAATAATGCGACTACTCAACGTTTTGTTCAATGAAAATGAAGAGACATTTTAGCATAGTTTTTATTTTGTTAACCACATTTAGTCTTGTTTTTATTCGTCAACAATATTGCATTATACATTTAATTATAGTTATAATCACATGAGCAGCATTTACATTGTGTCTTGTCTCGTTTTCGTCATGCGGTTCGTTTACGACGATATTTAGTCAATTTTCGTAGACGAAAGAAACACTAGTATTGGTTTTGACTCAAAACACAATGTGATTCATAATTCCTTGCAATAAACCACCTTATCTTTCTATAGTAAAATAGTATGTTCAACAATATGAATTGGAAATGCTGGAGAGATGAATTGATTAAAGGAGTAGTTCACTTTAAAAGGAAAATTCTGTCATCATGAATGAAGATAATGAAGAAGAAAAAAATGAAGCTATTTAGAAGAATATCAGTAGGACCCAGAAACTGTCTGGTTACTGATATTCTTCTAAATATCTTCCTTTCTGTTCAGCAGAAGAAATAAATTCATACAGGTTTGAAACAACATGAGGGTGAGTATATGATGACAGAATTTTCATTTTAAAGTGAACTATTCCTTTAAGTTGAACAAAGTTCATGAATCAAACAAGTCAGCTGATCAGAGTTTGTGAATCAAATAATTCAGTTTAAAGAGTTGTTCTCTCTCCATTTCAGAAGTAAAAAAATAAAATAAATCAAAGTCCTTTGAGTCCAAAAAAACAAAAGAAAACTGTAATTATCCTACCAGTTGATGGTTTCAAATTACAGTTCAAAGGGGAAACAGGTCCATGGGCACTGGTCAGCATTTGTGCATATGTAATTGCATCCACTAAGCAGGCGATTCACATTCACGGGATTATTTATGGCAGAAAACAGGATACACTTGCCGATCACGTTCACATAGGAAAAAAAAAATAGAGAACAAGAAAACGCAGCCTTGGAAAACACAAGGCAAACGTACAATAATTAATTTCTGACTCAACATTTCAATAACAAATGACATGCGCAGCTCAAATGACACATTAATCCAACTTTACGACAGTTATTTAACACATCGACACTCAATAATCACTCTTTGTCTCAACTCATGATTCAAAGATCATTGTTACACGCGGTAGCTTTAGCCCACGGCTAACTAGTTCAGCTCGCGCTGTGACTGCGGCCTAACTTTACACAACTCAGCTCATATCAAATAATTTCTGAAATTGACATATCTGTCATAAGATAACATATGATAAAAAAATGTCACTCACTAAAACGAGATTGCATCACATATTCAATTAAAGAAGATTATTCAATAAAGATTATCACACAGGGATCCACTAAATCTTTAGCAGCTACTCCGATTTCCACTTCACCTTTCTCTGACGACAACACTCTTGATGCATCCAAAGTTTCCAAGTGCACACAATCACAGTTACCGATAGATTATGATGATCATTTAGTACAAGGAGTTTCTGGAGTAACGTTCCGTGCTGCTGTCTCATCTGATCTGTTCTCTCATCATGCTGACAGCAGCGCCAGCGCGAACAGTGGGCGGGCCTTATGAATATGGCGCTACTGTTGGCTCTCAGGGGTGTCAGTCACTGCAGCACAATCAATCAGTGATTGGATGAATCGCGTGTTATTGCCCAGTGCCAGTGGTGTGGCAACCAGTGCGTCAATTAAAGAAAAAAAAAAGAACTAATTGAAAAAATTACATTTGTCCATAACAGAGCAACACGACTCAATTTAAACTGTTATATATGAGCTAATTATACTAAGAATGAACTGGTGAAGGATTGTCTCTCTGCTTTATTTTATAAGAAATATTTCTGTGTATAGAGTCCTAATGCGCTGTACTCTCAACTTTTGTATAGTAGTACTAGGCATAATTTTTTACACCAGGCATGAATAAAAGGAATGTTTTTTATTTCCTGTTTTGAAAACCACTGGAAAACAACAGACTGTAATGTATAGAGGAATGAAAATATGGAATCATTTACCATTGATATCACATTTTTACAAGAAAATGAGTTTTAAAAAAAAATATTTAAAGGACCATTTAATGGCAAAATATATAGTAAATTGTTGATTGATTGTTGTTTTGATATTTGGAATGAATGTTGTGTTAGTATGTTTCATTGACTTGACTTTTTATTGTTGTTGATTAAATGTAGTTTTGTTTGTCTTACTTGTTGGGACACCAGGAAGAGTACCCAGATAGCAATTACGTTTGGGCCACATGTGGGTATTATCTGGCACATATGGCCTAGATGTGGCATGGCTGAACAGATATGGGCCAAATTGTAGCCATATTTGTTTTGCCATAACTTAAAAATCTGCGGGAAATGCTCTCTTGGTTCACAACTGATTTTGAGGTATATGGCCCAGATAACAACGAACACATGAGAACCATATGTGGTTGAGCTATGGCACACAGTGAGAAACACCGACTTGTGGTAAACATTTGGCTTATACGTGGAAAAACACAGGAATCCTGAAATCGAATGCGGCAAACATCCGCCGTTCCACACCTCAGGTTGCTCTGCATCTTCCCTCCTATTGGTGGAGAGACTACGGCGCGAGTTTGACTGCGACGCTGGGCAGCTGACGCCATTTACTCTGCTTTCCTCACGACTGTGTACATTCAGGTTAGGTAAGTGATGTTTTGGCATTTTAAAGTCATATAAAAGAAATATGCAGCATTATGTGTCAATATTGCATGTTATTATGCGTTTAGTTATTCGTTTCATCGAGGAAGGGGTTGAACTAGCTAATATTTTCCTCTGTTTACTGCTATAACTTAAAATAAAGTTTAATGTAACTTAACTGTTAACTTAGGCTATAGCAGTTCGCTGGTTTGCCGTTTTAAATTAAGATGTTTTTGTTTATAAATCAACAGCTCACTGCCGTACACATATAAAATAGTATAGTTTGTCATTGTGTAGTAGTATTTGTGAATTTTAGGCGACGCGGTCCAATGTCGGTGTTACTGTTTGTCAAAAAACCTAAATCCTAATTTGTGTTCACAATCATTCAACTAATCATAATAATATAAAAATGCCAAGAACAATTAATACGTGTGCATTATTGTATGTATCTTTTTATCTTTGTATTTATCTAACTCTGAAATGATATTATTCATCCAAGACTTTTTCTCATGACTTTTCCCTCTTTAAATTTAAAGTTGTAACGTCTTTCGATACAATACCTGATTAAAATAACTTGTTAACATGAACTAATAATGAACTTCACTTCTACAGCATATATTAATGTGTTAATGTTAATTTCAACATTTACTAACACATTCAAATAAAAAATTGTACTTGTTAACTTGGCCTATGCACTGTGAACTTACATGAACAAACAATGAATTGCTGTATTTCTGTTAACTATCAATTAATTGAACGGCCATTCACTGTCATTATAAAGCTTGGAAGAGGCAGGAAATTTTTATAATTACTCTGATTTCTAACGATAGAGATTATATATACCATGCTATGGTATACTGTCATACCGCCCAGCCCTAATGTGCGGTATGGGTGGGGCAATGACAATAATTTCCATATTGAAAACCTAGAAAATATGGTTTCAGATGGAGTAAGTAATAGTTTATAGGGTGGTCTATTTAAATGCATATTTCAACCACTTACCCAATTTTTTTTTTTCCTATCAGATTACCTATCTGGGTCTGGTTGGTGGCTCTGACCTGGATAACACCGTGTGGAGAGTGCTGAAAAGCACTTTTACAACTGCTGTTGCACGTTGATGAATTGGAGAGAAGTCAATGGGAAGATTGGTGTCCAACGCCTGGTCGTAAAGGAAGTTGTCATTGGTGAGACCTTTTTTAGAAGTCCCTTTTATTTGTATTGCACTTTGCACAATACACAACTTTTCAAAACCGCTTTACAGAACATTGTATTTTTATTTCCGTTATCTCAGTAATAGTAATAGTCAAAAATTCATTCCCTATGACTTAGTGCAGGCGCTAACGGCTCCAGGTTTATCTCGTAAATTACTCCACTAATAATGCCCAGAATGGCACCAAACTTATACAGTAGTAAAAATAGGTTCTGAACTCAAAAAACGAGGCATTGGAAAGTTTGTAAGTACATCAGGAGTTTATTTAAATAACACTTGCCTGACGGCGAATGCTACTGCTAACTCGGACGTTGGGCTCACAGAAAGCGATGCGCAAGGATGAAGTGTATTATTGTTTATCAGAAGCAATCGAAATATTATTGTAATGTTGTTGTTATTATGAATGCATTATAAATAAATAAATTATTTACAGTATTTATAATTATTATTTAATAATAATTACAGGGGATGGGGTTAGCTATTCTGGTTTTCCCTCTTTTTTTTGTCATTACCTGATCACATCCGTGGCTCACTTAAGTGACTGTTATTATTATTGAAATTATTATTGAAACTTGCCAGCTCAGAAAGTTAGTAAAGACATTGTTAAAATAGTCCAAGAATACAGTGGCTCAATCTTAAGTTTATCAAGTGTTGAGAATACTTTTTGTGTGCAAAACAAGCAAAAATAACGACTTTATTCAACTCTTCATTTTTTTCTCTAAGTGAGTTCACGTAGTGTAACGGCAGAGCGCTTCTTTGTTGTACGTCAGAACGTAGGCTCACGATTGGCCAGGATCCCACACATGACCAGCGTCTGTCAATAGTGAGTCTACGCTCTGACGTACAACCCAGAAGTTGGAAAAACTTGAGGGTAATTACAGACAGAATTTTCATTTTTGGGCGAACTAACCCTTTATGTTCCTCCTTGCATTCAGTACTTGGCCCATTATTGTTTGTGTGTTTCTGCTTCCAAATTGTCTCGCATCATTGCGGATTATCTTGAGTTTATTATGTGTTATTAAAAACACTTATTTTTGTAGACTCTTTGGACTAAAACATGACATTAATGCTATCTGTGTTGGTGTGTTTTTACATTAGAGTGTGCATGTCTTTAAAAAAAAAAAGCAGAATACATGCAGTGCTGTAAATTTTAACCGGTTGTTGGTGCAAAAGTATTCTAAAAAAAAAAAAACTTTCATACAGTGGTAATTCAGAGGTGTTTAATTTGTTAATAATTGCAATTAAAATATTAAAGGAAATTTACATTAATGATTTTTTTTTTTCATTCTCCTGCAGCTCTAGCTTCCAGGTTGTATTGCTGCTAACATTATTTAAATTCTTCTTTATTGCAGGTGCAGTCAGGCAGAATCCCCTTACTGGAAAAGGTCAACACATTGCCGACCCTCATTGGAGACTTCTCTGCACATCAACACACTTCTCAACTCTTTACCTTTCAAGTTTGCTTTAACTTTCTCAATTTCTCTTTAAAGTTCTCTTTACCAAGTTACTGTGATTTATTTGTATTACTCTCATTAGACTAATTGAACATAACATTAATACACGCTTTGATCGAGTGTTTTGAACTTTGGTGTAAAAAAATAGCTTTGAATGCTATTTATATGATTGATTTGTATTCTTCAATGTTTTCAACTGAATTCTACTTAAAATAAGTACAACTGAGTAGCTGTAATTCTATGTATTCTTAAATGTTTTCAACTGAATACTACTGTAATTATTAAATTCAACTGTTGCTGTAATTATATTTATTTTTATGAAATGTTTTCAACTGAATACTACTGTAATTATTATTCAACTCTTGCTGTAATTATATTTATCTTTATGAAATGTTTTCAACTGAATACTACTGTAATTAAGTACAACACTTTAGCTGTAATTATTTAAATGCTTGTAAAAATAAATACTTTTGAGTACATTTGTTGTTGAGTGTTTAATTTACCTGTGAGTTAATAAGACTTTAAAAACTGTCAGCTGCATGTGGGCCACATAAGGGCCGTTAGATTTTAACAGAACTCAACCATACTAAAGTTGCATACCAGGCTCACATATGGGCCACATGAAATTGTAGTATTTGGCTCATGCTTGGTGGAGTTATGGCAGTCCTTTGGTTCAGTTCTGGCAAAGGAGATGTGGGCCATATCTGGGCCGGCAAACACAAACTAATCTGGGCCACAGCTCAGCTGTTTATCTGGCCCACATCTTTGCCAAAGGTAATTTGCTGACTGGGTAGCCACTGCCTAGGTAGAGGCTAATGGGGATCCAAATAAACAAATAAACTTAGATCATTGATGGAAAATACCATTTACAGCCAATACAGGCAATTTACTGAGGAAAGTTTTTTTGACAGTTATAGCACCACATCTTGCCTGATCTCCATCACTTTTATTAAGTGTCCTCAAAGTGTAGCCATGCATGTCTGTCAAATTTGTTGTAAATATCTCATTTTGTTTTGAAGTTTAGACACTTCTGTTTATGAGAGAATAAAAATGATCCATGGGTGACAATGATTTAAATTTTTTATTTGTTTATTTATTTTTGTCAGTTCCTATCATAATTGTGACATTTGGGCGTTATTGTTTAGCTATTGATCTATGTTGTCAAATTTCACGAAATTTGGACTAATGGTTTCGAAGATAATTGCAAGTTTTTTAAGTGCTAAATGACAATGATACACAAACTATAAGGAGAAACCTGGCATATTTGGTATTGTTGGACTCGGGAAGGATTCAGGATTTCAAAGGACTAACGGTTGGGTGCGTTTATAGTCATTTTCATGATTTTTTTCCATGTTGTAGCGCCACCAAGTGGCCAATCGTCGCGATTTTTTTCAAGTAACCTCAGATTGAGCTCATGAACATGTTTCCCGAGTTTAGCGAAAATATCTCTTTCCGTTCACGAGATATAATTGTTTTAGTAAAAGTGGCCCTGGTGCCATCAAACATTTTGGTTTCCCTTAGCGACCGTGAATTTAAATTAAGAATTTTTTTGATGATTATTGATAGTCACTGTCCAGAGAATATTTCTGCATTGGTTTGGTTCCGATCAGGCGAAAAATCTAGGAAAAATCTACTATCAGCCCCCAAAGTTTCAAGTCTCCACGACTTACGGTTTGGTCTGCCCGATCAGTTTTAGGTCTGAATGTTGCATCATGGGAAAATTAACAATAACAATAGGGTTTCAGCACTTCGTGCTTGAACCCCTAATAAGTGGCTAAAAAAGGGCCACAAAAAGGCCTCTAAAAAAAAAACTATAGGGTCTAGGCACTTGCCGTTTGCGCTGCTGCGTTCCAAAAACTTTACCAAGCCTTCTAACATGTGCCTCGGAGAGGAAAAAGAACGTTTTTTGCCCTTTTAGCTCATTTATCATGGAAATGTGGTGCATTTTTTTTTTTACCTTTTAAACTGTGACACCTCCACTGATGGCCCGATCTCCATAAAAGTTTGCACGCTTCTTTGGAATAATATGGCGCATGTGCTCAGCTAATTTGGTGAAGCTCTGCTCTTTTTTCCCCCATTTTTCAGTCATTTAAATGTCATTTTGCATAGGATAATACAGAGGCCTTCTCACCTTTATGACAGTTAAAGCGCCACCAATGGCCCGACGTCCATGAAAGTTTTCAAGCTTCTTCAGGATCACGTGACGCATGCGCATGCCCGATTTTGTGAGGTTGTATGCAAATCAGACAGCAAGATGGCCGCTTTCAGCCATTTCATGGGGTTTTTCCATAGAAATACATCATTTTGACACCCTTTTAACAGTTATAGCGCCACCAAGTGGCCAGTCGCTGCGCCCTTTTTCACGTGACCACAGAATGAGCTCGTACATGCGTGTGCCGAGTTTGGTGCAAACATCTCGTTCCGTTCACGAGTTATAGCCAATTAAGCAAAATGGGCTCCTCCCACTTGGAACGTTTTGGCAGCCCTTAGGGACCGTGAACCGAAATTTTCACTTTTTTTTGATAATTATTGACATTCAGACTCCAGAGAATCTTGCCGCACCGGTTTGGTTCCGGTCGGGCCAAAAACCTAGGACTAGTTCGCGAAAGTAGGTTTTTGGAAAAACCGCAAATACCCGAAAATTTTCCCAGGGTCACGAGCAAATCCGAGGCATGCATCTTGTCCGCCTCGAGCCAAGGATTCCAGCGATATAAGACACTTGAGCCTACGCCTCACGGTTGATGAGTTATGAGCCGTTTCGTACTTTTGACCGCTGTAGCGCCCCCGTCAGGCCGATCGGGGCGGGCCTTGGTGACGCTGCAGGCGGTGTGAGTACTATCAGCCCCCAAAGTTTCAAGTCTCCACGACTTACGGTTTGGTCTGCCCGATCAGTTTTAGGTCTGAATGTTGCATCATGGGAAAATTAACAATAACAATAGGGTTTCAGCACTTCGTGCTTGAACCCCTAATAAAAATCAGTACAATTACAATAGGGTTTCAGCACTACGTGCTTGAACCCATAATAAAAATCAGTACAATTACAATAGGGTTTCAGCACTTCGTGCTTGAACCCCTAATAAAAATCAGGGCAATTACAATAGGGTTTCAGCACTTCGTGCTTGAACCCCTAATTAAAGCTGCAAGCAGCATTTATCGGGGTTCAAGCAGTTAAGGCCTTTAAGCACACAAGCATCAAAAGACATTACGTTTTATTTAGCAAGCATTTAACAACTGCCATCATAGATGAAAAAGTCAATTTACAGCCAATACAGGCAGTTTACCATAGGAAATATATGGTTTTAAAGCGTTTTTACAGTTATAGCACCTTTTTGCCTGAGTCTTCTTACAGTCTTGCCTGATCTCCACCACTTTTATTAGTAGTACTCAAAGTGTGCCCATATATATGTGTCAAATTTGTTGTAAATATGTAATTTTGATAAGGAGTTTAGACAATTATATTCAGTGGTGTAACGAGCCAACACCGGGCCCTTAAGTAGGATTATCAAGGCGGGCCCCTTGATGACGCAATTGATGACATTGATAACGCAATGTCCGCGAGTAGGCTACCATGAATAGGGCAGGATATGATCATACACAGCATATAAGAGATGAGATGACTAACAAAATCAGGAGGAGCCTACTCTCACCAAAAAAAAACAACAAAAAAAACACTGGTGACAGCGCACCATAACACATTGTTAGGCCTAGGTCCAAATACATAAAAAAGATGCTCTCTTACATTATAGCGGGATTTTCCGGGCTTTCCTATGTGCAACTGCAAAGTTGTCGATTAGATCAGGATTGTGCGCACGAGCATTCTCAATTGACCCTTCGCAGGGAGTTTGATTTACAGGTGATCTGACTAATCATAATCCGCCATTTTGTCCCACAAAGCAGTCAGGAGAGTTAGTAGATTAACTTTGGAGGATTTAAATTTGAAAAACAAAGTGTACTGACGTCTTAGCACTTTAAAACAACATTCCTTTTATGTTCATTCATGTTTATTTTAATGCTATAAATGAACTAGAAGGAAGAGATGATCGGTTCACGAGCAGCTTTAACTGAGCCTTGAGTCTACAGCGATCTGTCAGACACATTAAAGAGTCACAAAACGGTATTTATTGTTTAAATGTCTCTAAAAATGACTACATTTGAAAGGTGAGACTTTTGGCGCTTTTCCATTAACAGTACCAGCTCAACTCAACTTGACTCGACTCGACTCGACTCGGCTCGCTTTTCGCTCCGTTTTCCATTGCAGATAGTACCTCCACAATAGTACCTGGTCGTCATAGCGACGCCGCAGGAAACTGCCGTGACTTAATCTTCTACGCGAGATACATCCGCTGCCACACACAATGGACAATGGAGGAAATCGAGTGTATGCTGTTTTTGGATGTTTTTGTTTTTGCTGTTTTTTATTCAGGATACTCCGTCTGGCGCGTGCAATGATGACGCAGTGAATAGTGACAATTCTCTCTGACCAATCAGCAGTCTGCCGTGTTTTCACGTCACATTTTAGTATCGCCTCAGCTTGCCCCAGCTCACTTAGAACCTCGCCGGAGGTGGTACGAAAAAAAGTACCTGGAAGCAGGTACAGGAACTTTTACACAGTGGAAAACCAAACAAAGCCGAGTCAAGTCGAGCCGAGCCGAGCCGAGCCGAGCTGGCTGTAGTGGAAAAGCGCCATTTGTTTCATATCAAAAGTACTTGTCTGTCAGCGCGCAGTCTCCTCTCTGATCCGCAATGTATTTTTCACTGCGTGAGAACTTGGTGTGGTGTGAGAGTGGCGTCGCTTGACAGACATAGCAACAGTAACTAAAGTGGGCGGGTCTTTGCGAATGGTCATTGACAGTATGGACGGGGATTCGCCAGTCCCAATTCAAAACAAATTTCATGACAATCCATCATTGTTTGTTTCAAACATGTGAGAGCATCAAAATGATCCATGGGTGAAATTGATTGGATTTAATTCATTTTTTTGTCAGTTCCTATCATAATTTTAACATTTTGGCGTTATTGTTTAGCTATTTACCTATGTTTTCAAATTTCCTGTGTTTTTTTGCTGTTGTCTCGATCGGACTAACGGCTTTGAAGATAAACACAATTTTTTAAAGCTCTAAATGACACTTACAAAAACCATAAGGCGAAACCTGGCATGTTTGGTATTGTTGGACTCTGCAAGGATTCAGGAGTCTTAGGAGGTTACTCCTGTGAAAAAACACTGGCTTGAAACTTCTAAGGCTCCTTCAAGGCATTGTGCCAATGACGTATACTGAGTTTTTTGAGATACACCAATGTTCTCATAGACTATCATGGCACCCTGGACAAAGACACTGCGTGCCAATTTTCAGTAGACTAACAGTTGGGTGCGCTTATAGCTATTTTCATGATTTTTTTCACTGTTATAGCGCCACCAAGTGGCCAATTGTCACGATTTTTTTCATGTCAACTCAGATTGAGCTTATGAACATGTGTGCCAAGTTTAGCGAAAATATCTCTTTCCGCTCACAAGTTATAACCATTTTATAGTGCCACCAAGTGGCCAATTGTCATGACTTTTTTTCACGTGACCTCAGAATGAGCTCATGAACGTGTCCCAAGTTTTGCGAAAATATCTCATTCCGTTCACAAGTTATAACCATTTTATAGTGCCACCAAGTGGCCAATTGTTGCGATTTTTCTCAAGTGATCTCAGGTTGAGCTCAGGAAGATGTATCCCAAGTTTAGCAAAAAAATCTCTTTCTGTTCACAATTTATAACCGTTTTAGTAAAAGTGGCCCTGGTGCCATCAAATATTTTGGTTCCCCTTATCGACCGTTAATTGAAATTTTGAATTTTTTGGATGATTATTGATTGACAGACTCCAGAGAATACTCATGCAGTGGTTTGGTTCCGATCGGGCGAAAAACCTAGGAGAAGTTTGCAAAAATAGGTTTTTCAAAAAAATGCAATTTACTCAAAATTGGCGCCTGAAGGGCGAGCAAATCGGAGATAGCCATTTTGTCCGCCTCGAGCCAAGGATTCCAACGATATAAGACACTTGATCCTGGGACAAACGGTCTAAGAGTTATGAGCGATTTTGAACTTTTGGTTGCTGTAGCGCCACCTATGGGCCAATCGGGGTCATACTCTGATAGGTTGTCCCCACATTGAGGCCTACCATCTGGCCAGGTTTCAAGTCTCTAGGCCTTACGGTTTGTCCTGCACGATGCGTTTTACGAATCCTTACAATTACAATAGGGTTTCAGCATTTCATGCTTGAACCCCTAATAAGAATGAAGGCTTTTTGCCAGTTATAGCGCCACCTATGGTCCGATCTCCATGAAACTCTGCATGCTTCCTCACCATGTTCTGACACATATGCTCATCAATTTGTGTGAAGTTCTGAGTTTTCCTTTGGGATTTATAGGCTTTTGAGTGCATTTTGCCACGCCCCTTTTCTAAATGACCCTGTTACAGCCACCCAAATGCCAAAGTTCAACTTTTTTTTTGATAATTATTGATCTAGAGAGTCCAGAGAATTGCCCTAGACTGGTTTGGTTCCGATCGGGCGAAAAACCAGGGACTAGTTCACAAAAGTAGGTTTTGGACAAAACTCGACATAGCAGAAATTGTTTCCTGCCTACATCCAAATCGGAGATAGCCATTTTGTCCGCCTTGAGCCAAGGATTCCAACGATACAAGACACTTGATCCTGGGACAAACGGTCTAAGAGTTATGAGCGATTTTCAACTTTTGGTTGCTGTAGCGCCACCTATGGGCCAATCGGGGTCATACTCTGATAGGTTGTCCCCAAATTGAGGCCTACCATCTGGCCAGGTTTCAAGTCTCTAGGCCTTACAGTTTGTCCTGCACGATGCGTTTTACGAATCCTTACAATTACAATAGGGTTTCAGCATTTCATGCTTGAACCCCTAATAAGAATGAAGGCTTTTTGCCAGTTATAGCGCCACCTATGGTCCGATCTCCATGAAACTCTGCATGCTTCCTCACCATGTTCTGACACATATGCTCATCAATTTGTGTGAAGTTCTGAGTTTTCCTTTGGAATTTATAGGCTTTTGAGTGCATTTTGCCACGCCCCTTTACTAAATGACCCTGTTACAGCCACCCAAATGCCAAAGTTCAACTTTTTTTTTGATAATTATTGATCTAGAGAGTCCAGAGAATTGTCCTAGACTGGTTTGGTTCCGATCGGGCGAAAAACCAGGGACTAGTTCGCAAAAGTAGGTTTTGGACAAAACTCGACATAGCAGAAATTTTTCCCTGCCTACATCCAAATCGGAGATAGCCATTTTGTCTGCCTTGAGCCAAGGATTCCAACGATACAAGACACTTGATCCTGGGACAAACGGTCTAAGAGTTATGAGCGATTTTCAACTTTTGGTTGCTGTAGCGCCACCTATGGGCCAATCGGGGTCATACTCTGATAGGTTGTCCCCAAATTGAGGCCTACCATCTGGCCAGGTTTCAAGTCTCTAGGCCTTACGGTTTGTCCTGCACGATGCGTTTTACGAATCCTTACAATTACAATAGGGTTTCAGCATTTCATGCTTGAACCCCTAAAAATCAGTACAATTACAATAGGGTTTCAGCACTTCGTGCTTGAACCCCTAAAAATCAGTACAATTACAATAGGGTTTCAGCACTTCGTGCTTGAACCCCTAAAAATCCTTACAATTACAATAGGGTTTCAGCACTTCGTGCTTGAACCCCTAAAAATCAGGACAATTACAATAGGGTTTCAGCACTTCGTGCTTGAACCCCTAATAAAAATCAGTACAATTACAATAGGGTTTCAGCACTTCGTGCTTGAACCCCTAATAATAAAAATCAGTACAATTACAATAGGGTTTCAGCACTTCGTGCTTGAACCCCTAATAATAAAAATCAGTACAATTACAATAGGGTTTCAGCACTTCGTGCTTGAACCCCTAATAATCCTACCGAAAACAATAGGGCTCTGTGCCCTCTTAGGGCTTGGGCCCTAAATATAGCTGCGAGCAGCGATTGCGGGCCCAAGCCGGTGGCACCGCCACCCTGGTGCCTTTAGTTACACTAAAGGCCCCAGGGTGGCGGTGCCGCCAGCTTGGGCCCTCCATCGCTGCTCGCAGCTATATTTATATATATATATATATATATATATAACAAAAGATATATACATTATATATATATCAGACAAGTAATATTCTCTGTCTTGTCACTTCACAAAAAAAATGGTACAAATTGTACTACTGACTATTTAAACAGAGCAGTGTAATTTTGATATGTTAGGTTGACTATTTTATAAATATATTTTATTAGGGCTATAATGAACAGGCTGCGATGTCAAGATTGCAATGCTGGAGTGTGTGTGTGTGTGTGTGTGTGTGTGTGGCGTGGGCGTGATTGATCAGTGGAGACATAAAAATATACTTTATGGTGCTAACTTTAAAATTGAACTAAAATGCTCAGGGCTGCACGGGCATTCATTCCTACTTCCATAGGAATTCATTGAAAACGCTCGCTCTGCTCCCCACCAATATCAATGTCAGCGCGGACGAACATATTTTACTTTCGTTTTTAAGTTAGCGATTCAAAAGCCCCCAGCGGTGTCACACGTCGATTAACCGGTGGTAAAATTATATTCTCACTGTCACATACCTAGTATAGGCCGCCTACCTGAAAGAGAGTTTAGCTTGCCCGACCATAGTAGCCTGATTAGAACGTCAATGACAAAAAAATAACTTGGGAATCACTAAAACGAGAGATTATTCTAATTATATTACATTAATTTTAAGTTGCAATCAACAGTTGATAATAAATGTATTACTGATCAATGGTAACAAGGTTGCGCTGCTGAGGCTCGTGCAGCTTCTCCAGGAGAAATGTAAACAAATGAGCGCAGCACACAAAAAAGAAACCCAGTTAACAACATACTGACTATAAAAATTACAAATATGGAGTTTTTATATATTTTATAACATATGATAAGAGCAACCTCACTTGACGAGTAGGCTATGTTTCCTGAATACAATCACGATTGAAACTGCGACATTGATTTCATCAACAGGTTAATAAACAGTTACAATTAAGTCACTTACATTTTAGATGCAATATTGACTGTTTTTGTTCTGTTTCAGCAGCAAAAATAGTTAAACCAAGATCACAGCAGAACCATCGCACATCTCACAGCAACTTGTTTTCTCATTACTGAATGATTCAGCATTTTGAACGAATCGGTTGACTCAAAGATTCAATGACCAATCCATAAACATCTGTCTCAATCATGAATGACTCAGTCATTCGAACAAATCGTTTGAACGAATGAATTAATGACTCGCTCATTAAGACGGTCGCCTGGCGACACCTAATGGCAGTTTAGTGTTATGTTTAAAAGTATCATTCTTTCCAACGTGTGTGCACCATTATCAATGTCCGTGCGGACGTCTTTACTTTCACTTTTATATTAGCGATTTAAAAGCACCCGCTCGTGTCACACGTCGATTAACCGATGGGAAAATATCCTCACAGTCATATACCTAATAAATTTATATTTAAATACAATATAGGCCTACCTAGTAAAAAGTTTTATATACTATTTTGATATCCTTTTGGACACAAGAGGGCAGTATAGCCCTATGTTTGCTTTTTTGTTGAAACAAATAGCACTAAATAGCCTGTTTATAACTTTTTCATACTTCTTGAATTGCAAAAACAGAATAAAATGGGTTTAGTTCTAATATTTGTATAATTTTATATATAAATAAATGGTGTATAATTACATTTTTAGAAGATATAAGGCTTTTAGTGTTTCCTTTTTTGACATTACTTTAATCCCTTGCCATAGCAAAACCGTTTGAGATATTTATTATCTGTTCACAATTTAGTATCTTTAATGTATTTTCATCATGTTGAAAAAGTTTGGTGGGAATAAAATAAACCACTTAAGAGGAGTGGGTAAATATTCAGAGGATGATTTTGCAAAGAAATCCACATTCAAACCAAAATATCTGACTTCCTGTTGGTCAGACCTTATAACTGTAATTTAGAAAGTTGTCCGGCTCGATGAGAACAATATACGTACTGATGTTTGTAATTGTGGGTAAAACTAACCCCCCCACTTTTGTCAAAAGCATTTTGAAAGTGACACACTTCCTGCTGCCAGTTGGTGGCGCTATAACTTTGACTCACAATAGTTACATCCATGTGATAGGCCTCTTACAACGAACACACTGCGGAAGTTTCATCCAGATCAGTTAATGTATGCTGAAGTTATAATACTCTTCCTGTGTCCCTTATTTGCCATAAATTCGTTTCCTCGCCACGGCCAAACCGTTCGAGATAGCATCCTCAATGTCTTGACTTCATGCTGACCGAGTTTGGAGGCGAATGGATGAATTCCCTAGGAGGAGTACATCAAATTCCACAGCATGCGTTTCCAAACAACCCATAATAGCCGACTTCCTGTTGGGCTTTTGTAAAACTTAGAGCACGAAAGTTGTTCGGCCCGATGAGATCTATATGTGTACCGAGTTTCATATTATTACATGCAAGCGTGTCTGATTTATGGACAAGTGTTCGGATCCCATTCCATGGGGTGCTGTCGAGCCCCCCTGCCACGCCCGGGTACCAGCTTCCCTGATGGCCGCGGGTTCTGACCTGTGTGCAAAGTTCCAAGAGTTTTCGAGCATGTTAAGGGCCCCAAAAGTGCCCGAGAAGTAGAAAATAATAATAATAATAATAACAAATAATCCTACCGAAAACAATAGGGCTCTGCGCCCTTTCAGGGCTTGGGCCCTAATAATCCTTACGAAAACAATAGAGCCTTCGCCCTTTCAGGGCTTGGGCCCTAATAATAATAATCCTAACGAAAACAATAGGGCCTTCGCCCTTTCAGGGCTTGGGCCCTAATAATAAATAATCCTACCGAAAACAATAGGGCCTTCGCCCTTTCAGGGCTTAGGCCCTAATGATCAGTATATGAGACAGGCTTCCATACTAGATAGTCTTTTATTAATTTGTAATATTCATTTGTATTTTTGTGTATGAACAAGCAGCAACACAGAAGGGTGATCCATGGATTTCGAATAGATGGAGGAATGATAAGACAGCACACCTTTCAAAATCTGTTTAAGAACACTTCATCTGGAATTCTGTGTAAGGATCCGTTCATAGAGAACGCGCTTTTTCATTGCTTTTCTAGGCATACGCGCACTAGACGGACGTTGCGCTCGCTCTTTTACAGCATCTCGCGCATGACACGGCGTTCTAAAAACGCGGCGCTCATTTGAAAAGAAGTTCAGCTTTTAAAAACACGTCTCGACCTTGCGTTTTCCCCCATTCCACTGCCCACTTATGTGTAAATGTCCCCAAAGTCATAAACATCTTAAAGGTGATTTCTGTATTGATATCTTCCAGATGAACCTGCATCAAATATCCTAGAAGCATCTGCAAAATACGTGTTATATTAACACACATTCGACACACATGAAGATGTTACACTTAAACTTGACGAATAAATGTAATATTCCAACTTTAATCTGATAGTTTTGTAAATTCATGTAACACAATTTCCAAGCAGGCGTCCTTCGTTATGTAACCGTCCTCTGCTTCTGCATTCCACTTTCACACCTTTTTGTGCGCATGGAAAAGTATGGATATAGGCCTACTGATGATTTTTAGTTGATGTTATTTAATGATACTACAGATTGCACTTTGTAGATCACACTGACTTTAATAAAATCAACTGTTTTGCAGAGCGTGCCATGTTTGCTGTGATGCATTTACACGGCTTTGACCAGCGGATGTCGCTAGTGTGGCACGCCCTTCTGCTCCGCTGCTTTGCGCATGCGTAGAAGTGCGAGGAAATAAATCATTATTACGAGAAAGTTTCTCATTATTCTGAGATTTTAAGTCATTATTACGAGAAAGTTTCTCATTATTTTGAGATGTTAAGTCATAATTATGAGAAAGTTTCTCATTATTACGAGATGTTAAGTCATTATTACGAGAAAGTTTCTCATTGTTACAAGAAAGTTTCTCATTATTATGAGATGTTAAGTTATTTCGAGAAAGTTTCTCATTATTATGAGATCTATGTCATAATTATGAGAAAGTTTCTCATTATTACGAGATGTTAAGTCATTATTTCGAGAAAGTTTCTCATTATTATGAGATATTAAGTCATAATTACGAGAAAGTTTCTCATTATTATGAGATGTTTAAGTCATAATTACGAGAAAGTTTCTCATTATTTTGAGATGTTAAGTCATTATTATGAGAAAGTTTCTCATTATTATGAGATGTTAAGTCATTATTATGAGAAAGTTTCTCATTATTATGACTTAGAATCTTTTTTTTTTACTCAACGTGGCGGAAACGGGCTTCCATAGTAGACAGTAGCCATTGATTTCCATAGTATTTTTTTCCCTACTATGGAAGTCAATGGCTACGTCAACTGTTTGATTATTAGCATTCTTTAAAATATCTTCTTTTGTGTTCAACAGAAGAAAGAAACTCATACAGGTTTAGAACAACTTGAGGGTGAGTAAGTGATAGAATTTTCATTTTTGGGTGAACTATCTCTTTAAGACTCCCTTATTGGAGGACATTTTCAGTCTGATGGGCTTTACAACGCGACGTCAAAACATTTGCATTGAAGAGTTGCATTTTCTGTTGAATGCAATTCTGTAAAATAAACGTATGAGTGCTTTGCTATTGAAGACACTGATGTAATTCAGGACAGTGGTAACAGGTGACCCTTCCTCCATGCTACGCACTACGTACAGACGTAAACACGTGCTGCTCCTGCTCACAGGTTTCTATTCACTTCTCCATCCCTTTCCTCCTGCATCATTCAGCAGTAGCAGAGATGGCGGAACCCGCCACAGCAACGCTTTCTCCGGCCATGAGCCCGAGCTCCGAGCCTCCGTCCGGCACACACTCTCCCACGGCAGGCGGAACACAGCGGCTCCTGTTTACGCATGACCTGGTCTCTGGAAAACACCGCGGGGCGATGCGTTTTGGGCTCGTACGGATGATTCACGGCGAGGAGGATTTTGAAGATTCGGACTCCGAGATTGACGGTGATGGCGGAGGGAGAGGAGGTGGTGGCTGCGGTGGAAGAGGTGGAGGCGCTCCCGGTAACTCCGACAACGAGAGCGGGGCGGCGGACACACGGTCATGGCCTCTCGGTAGAGAATTCGTGCGGGTTCAGTGGTATCCTGAAGGAACGAAGCAGGATATTCGGGAAACACAGGTAACGTTACTGAACGGCGCTGATGATTTGTGCGTATTGTTCTTCCTTTATAGCCATAAAGCCAACCACAATGATCAGCAACTCAATATTTCACTCTCATTCTCTGTCGCAATGATTTAAACGAGGCCGAGATACGTTTATAGTCTTTTACTTTAATCAGAACATGACCAGGATGATGTAATTTGATTGATGATCCCCAGAATGCTGTAGACAGCCCACAAGGTTCAGGGATTCGGCCGCTGAATCCAACATATGATCTAACGTTAGCCTATCGAAAGGGCGCAGTGAGCTACTTATGAAAACACTTAAACGAGAATTTATTACATTAAGCGTTCAGGACTAACATGGAAACTGATCGGCTGTGAACAGTTAAGTTTTTAATCTCTAGATTGTAACGAGTCATTGATCATCATTTGTGTAGCCATTAGCCAAACATTTATTCAGGCGTGGACAGTATCCAATCACTGGTCAATAAAGAGTGTTTGTATCCCCAACTCAGCCAGCAGTAAACAATGTCAGAAAACAAATAATGTCAGTGCAATTAATTATGGCCAGTTAGGCCTTCCTCTGATGTTTCTGGACCTTCAGTGTCTTATTTCGTTGAATGGTTTTCAGATAGATTTTTGTGTCAGTTCCCTGTTAAAGCATGGACCAGCCCTGACCAGAACTCACCATTTTATTCTCCAGCTCTCAGCTGTAGTTTCAGAATAAAACACTGTGAATGAGAATACAACACTGGACAGCTGTTGTTCCTAACAAAGACATACCATCAGGCTGATAACCACCCCACCCTTCAATGCATGGTTAAGGCCTACCAGTACAGGAATGAACTACAATTGACTAAACCAAAAAAAAAAAAAAAAAATGTAAAGTGTTCTCCCAGTTGTACAAATAAATGTAGGCCTAATTATAGGTCTACACAGTATAGCTTTCTCACCACAGAAAAGATAGCAATGCTCATGACTAATCACATTTTCATTTAAACATTCATCATTTATATTTTAACAATAATACTGTATATGGAGTCTTATAGGATCTTTTCCATGTTTATTTAAATTCCTACTTCTTATCGTGGCCTGTATTACCGTAATATTGCATTGTCTTTACCACTAGCAAAGGGCAATACTGTATGAAATGTATTGTTATCTGACATATTTAACTTTTTCTGCACATGCACTTTATGTTTTAATTTGGTATGTGGTGTCTGTGATGCAGCATTCAAGCTGTCAGGGACCAAAAGCATGTGTCAGCATGTGGTCTGCTGGGAAAAAGGACCCAGTGGGCAGGAAGAACCGTCCAGTTTAGAAGCTCTTTATTTCTTTTCTTTTGGAAAGCTTTTGGACAGATGTTGGTTATGCTAATGATGACTTTGCTTGTCCTTGATAAGTAATTAGCATCTCCTTCCTATCCAAGCAAATTTTTCTTCCGTGCAAAGTGTTCAGGCTCAGAATGACAAGGCTTACACGGGTAGATCGGTCTGCTTCTATAGATGAGTCCTGCTCTACATCTCATCTGTTCAGCAGATGTCTCTGACCAGAGTAATCAGGGATTGCATTTTTGTTATGTATGTTTCATCCTATTTCTTGTACTCATCAAATGGCTACAAACAGGAAAGCGATGGAAAATAGTCTGTTCATGAGATCTTTACAGTATTTATATCATCAAAGCAAAATTTTCAATATAATTTCTAAATAAAATCTCTATTATGTATCAGCGATATTCAATATTGGTAGTGATATTATCCTTGTAGCTGAGACTCTTCAGGATCATTTATTTGTCTAGATCGAGTGCAGTCATGATAGGCCATTCCATCATTATGTCCATCTCTGCTTTGCAATAATGCAGTATTATGCCATCATATTAATAGCCCAATACGTTAATATCTGAGCTTTCTCTGTTGCATAGGTCTTAAAGGTTTAGCAGCAGACTGCTTGAGCTGAGGTTTGCTCTATTGCCATTTACAGAGTCTTTAATTGACTTAACTGTAGTTTGAAACCTAGACTCTCACTCATGTTCTTTCCCCTTTCATTTTACTTTCAAAGTATGTTTGTTGGTCCATTTTTAATACCGTAAAACAAAGGTTGTCTTGTTTTTTTATATTTTTTGTCCATGTGTAGATAATTAATCTGTAGTAGTAATTGTGGATCTGATCAAACAGGTTAGGACACCCTGCCAAGGACCCATGTGCATGTCAGTTCAGCTTTGTATTAGAAAGATGTGTGCAAAGTGTCACCATGTTTTTTTTTTTTTTTTTTTTTTTTCAAACCAGGAATTAGGGGTGGGCGAGATGACCATTATGTTATATCACTATATGAGTAATTTTATTTCACAATAATGATCACAATATAGTCATTTTTGCTTTAAATAATATCAAAAGTTTGATACCATAGACATTTCATAATTTTTGTCACCATTGTCAATATCACAAAAAACTAATACTAGCCAAACTAAATAAAAAAAACCCCACAAGCTTACTGAAGACATGTAAACAATCAGTGATAAAAAAATGAACAAATAAACGAATTACAAGCAATAGGACAAAAAATAACTAAAATAGACCTACATGAAAGAATTCAAGCATTAAGAAATGATACATAAATTGTAAATGTATAAAAAATAAAAAACTGCGTGGTCATCACTGTGTAAATTAAATATACATTTGTTCTTATTAAAGTTACAAAAAGTGATTTAGTCAAGAGCAGGTAGTGATTTTCTCTCTTTTGTTTGATTTTCTCTCTTTTGTTTGATTTGTATGAATGACAGACAGCAGGAATATTAGGCTGCTGTCACTTTAAGAGCTAACCGGATCAATATACTGTTACACATGTGTTTTCTTTTCTCAACTGTTTACGTTCACTTAAGGCATAAATGACTGTATATAGGATACTTGCAAAGACAGGCATTTTGACTCATACAAGTGTGTGTATTTAACCGTTCAAAGCCAATAAATTGGCAAAAATAATAAGGTGCTCACTGAGCAGCGGCTTCACGTGCGTGCATCTCTCAGACAGCGCGCATATAGCGAAATGAGTTCTGTTTCGCTGCCTATTGCGCTTCACTTGTTTTAAACCACTATGCTTAAAAACGTATGCAGACGATAAGCTTTCGTGGCCATGGGCGCAGCACAGCAAAGTCACGTGAGCATAACCGCGAAAGAGACGATAGTCTAAAATCTCTACTGGTTGACACATTTCTATCAGTTAATCGTGTCTACCGGTATGTCGCCCACCCCTCACCTAGACCCCATTTGCAGCTCACAGGTAGACCAAGCTTATGCATACAGTCATAATATACAGATTCTGATTGGCACTTATACGAGGAAAATTATTTGATGTTTAATACAGCTATGTGGAGCATGTTTTTGAACCAGTGAGATTTCCCTGTTGGCAGGACTACCCAGTGAAACTACAAAATTGAAACTGAAACCAAGTGACTTACAAAATCCTGTTGGTCACAGTTGTGTCTGGTTAAGACTGTGGCTGGTTGATTTAACACTGAAGAGCTAACTTGCATTGCTGCTTGTTGTGAATGTGATCAAGCACAATGCAAGGACTCTTTTCCTCTGTTTCTCACATTTAAGGTCAGAAAACATCCTCAATCTTTCAGGGTCATTTCACTCATTTGGTCAGGTTGTTTTCAGTAGTTTTGCATCATAATATAGCCCAGTTCTGTGGATGTTGTTTATTTATTTATTTGTTTATTTTTGGAACAATCCTAGTCTCTATAGTGTGAACCAGTGGCCCAGTTTGGCAATAGGTAGTATTTAACTGCTACTTAACACTACTAATTGCTTACTACAAAATCAACATAATGACAGGAAGATTTTAATCGATGAAGTAAGGCATTTAAACAGTCAGGGAAGGGGCGTGTCCTTTTAAGGCGTGGTTCCTGTAGTGCTGCAGTGTTCTGCTGCAGTCCCTCCTTCTTTGCTCCAACGCACACGTACATGTACAGCATTTTGTTAATTTGCACATGAAGTTTAAACAAACATACAATGAGCAGATTCTTATTGATTTTTGTAATTGAGCCTTGTTTTGGGCTCGAGCAGTGAAGGTTACTGAAAACTGAATAAAATATGAGCCTGTTTTACTGAAAAAGGTTCACAAATTTAGGACCATAATATGTGACATTTTAACATGACATAACGTGGCACTTTTTTCCCCCAAGAATGAAAGAATAAACAACAAGAATTAAACTTATTATCAGGAAAATATTTTTTTGTGTGTGTGTGGAATAAGTACCATCTGTTTTTTGTTATTGTACTGTCAGTGGTCCATTCAGCTCTCTTCAGTGTGTTTGTTTGTGTGCATGTGTGGATGAGAAAGAGAGAGACATTGCTGGAAATGCTGGGATAACTGCCCATTTTACTCTCCACGCCCCACCTGACTGTGCATTACCACATACTGCACTGCTAGGTGCTTAAAAAAATTCCTGCTGTGAGCCAGAGCTGAACTGGAGGTATTTGTAATCAACTAGTTCTAGGCTTCTACAATTTGCAAAAAACAGGATTGCTCTTTCTTAGAAAAGTCATGTTGAGAAATTGCAAATAGGATGCACTCGAAAACCAAGACAGCTTGAGTCTAGTATCTAAATTATTTGTAAAGAACACCATTGTCACTCAGTCACTCTTTCTAGTGTTCTCACCCCACACTTCATGAACAGAAGGGTGTAGCATAGATCACAAATGGGTATTAATAGTATCCTACCCTACCCTCACAAGAGACAGAATGAGCCCAGGGCCTGATATGAATCACAGCTAGTATTATTTTACTATGGAGGTAAACTAACTGCATCTGTAAAGGACTGCAGGATGTGATTTAAGGATCATTTGAATGTAATCTGTAATGTGAAAATATGTGAAAATGTCTGTAATGTGAAAATATCTCTGGAATAAATGCTACAGATGCTTAAACAATGAGATCAGATCCATGTCCCCTGAGATTTTTTTGGATGGCAGCTCATCAGGACACAGCATGAATCCTGAATACATGATCACAAAAAGAAGGTTGCAGTGTCCCATCTGTCTTTTGTCTTACAACATCTTTCCTTTGTTTCTCTCATTCTGTCTCTTTCTCACCCCTGACTCAGCTGTGGGGGTGGGGCTAACCCTATAGATTGCCCAATAAGACAATGGGCAATCCCTGTACTGTGGCTTTGTTATAGATGACCATTTCAGCACATTGATCAATAAACATGTTTCCCCGTTACAATTTCAGATTTAAATAAATGTAAGCTCTAAAATGGACAAAACTGATCTGTTTTATAAAATGCATTCATTTTCAGATGTTTCAACAAATTTAGTCCATGTTGCCTTTTATTCTTCTTGTTGTTTTTCTATTGTATTAGATGTAGTCTCAAAGGTTTAATTTTAAGCTACCTTTTGGTTTTTGTCAACTATATATTCTCCTGACCTATTAAGAATACTTTTCATATGTTCAATATTCTTGATTTTTTGTGTTTCACTTCATCTGTCTTTCTCTTTGGTTCTTAAAGGGGCATTCCACCCATAGGAACATTGTTTTTTATTGAAAGTGGGTCATATATGTAGTCGAAATGTAAAATAAATTTTGAATTTGGTGCCTTCGTGACCGAGGAAAGACAAAAAATAACTTCAGGACGCATTTGTATGAAAGACAACAACTCCCACAATGCACCACATTGCACAGCTCCGCAAGCCACTCCCACTAATCCAGAACAGCGCATATCTGCCTATAAGAGAAATCACTCTTCCGTCTACAAGGCTAGCTACCACCAGAGCTTGAAATTCATTTCACACAAAATGTCTAGTTAGTTGGCGAACTCATTAGTGCATTACTCCTCGTTTGTATTTCTTTTGAAAAGGTGAATTATTGCATGGTACCTGGATGTTCAGTCAGAACATATGCGGCGCGAAACTAGGATAGTTCACAACACAAACGTCCGTGTCCTCGTCTGATTCAGAGATTTCGTCCAGGAGAAATTGTCATTGTTGGAATTCTTTGCCGCAGACGGACTCTATCTCTGTGTTCGTAATTGCATAGTGAGATCACCGGCGCCACCAGTCCGCCCTAACTCGAGCCAGTCCGGGCTCCTCGTCCGTGGCAGGCAGGTCTTCTGCCTCGGCTGCTCTTCGCTATAATGCGGCTTGTAAAAGTAGCCACAAACACCTGATTCAAGCATCAGACTTCCGAAATCCTCTTCTTCTATATCATATTGAGTACTCTCCTCCGCTATTGTCATAACTTTACATCTGTCTCCACAGCGCCTGTTAGCTTAGCTTCAAACAAGATGGAGGATATTGCTTTCAGTTTCAGAGAGTAAAGTCCCACCCACTGATCTGTAATAGGTCTGTAGCGTGAGTGGGTCCCGCCCCCTGGGAAAGATGAGGAACGAGTATCTGTAGTCTCAACAGAAATCCCCCCCTCTTACACTTCCTCCGACAATGACGCAAAATGACGATTTTTGCGTCATTGTGGGAGGAAGTGTAAGAGGTAAATAACGGATTTCTCCCGTCTCAGGGGAAAATGAGAGAGTGTTGCACGACCATTCAATAGTATGACTGGGTTTCTAACAATGCAAAGCTTAGTGCAAATGGGTGGAGTGCCCCTTTAATGTATTTTGTCTGTTTTTTACAAAAAAAACTGATATACTACATTCTTTCTTTTGTTGTTGTTGCTTAATCTGTTTATTAAACTTTTACAATAACAGGATACAGGTACAGGAAAATAGGGAAAAATATTATTCCCACTCCACCCCTAACCCCAAACACAAAGGGGGAAAAACAATGCATAACTACAGAGTGCAAGACAGGTGTTTAGACATATGCACACAAAATCATACACGTCTCAACAGATTTGAGCCACCATCATGATAACATCTTATTGTTTAAATTGACAAGACGTAGAAATAGTACTAGAAAATTTAAAAAAAAAAAGATAATGAATGGTTCCCCGGTCTGAAAATACACTAATGTTGCCTTTAATTGTATACCTGATTTTTTTTCCAAATGAATGAAGTTCATTCAATTGCATCTCGGAGCCAGTCATCAAAACATTGAGGGAAGGACATTTTTTTTCCATAACAGGAGAATGTGGTGTCTAGCCAGTAATGTTAGGAAAGCAAAAGTGTTTGCAGTATCTGGATAGGCCATTGATATTTGGGGAGAGTCCAAAAAGTGCAACCAGAGGACAAGGCACAATCAAGCGTGCCGCACAAGCCCTGAAAAGTGAAGCCAAAATGTCTCGATCGCCCCCCGGTGACTGGTCTTAGTATAGGTCATAAGCCCCGCCTCCCCGTGTTATTCAATGGGACGTGAGACCAACTAAACAATTAAATTACACTTCAAATATCTTTTTTCCAAAGGTGGTTTATTTAATTTGCTGTCGTTTTTATCACGCTGATGTAAGTTCAAGTGTCTGTTTCAAAAATAAGTTGGTTTTTAGTTAGTTACGTGATGCGGTGGTGTAACGTCATGATTGACAGCTGTGATTGACAGGTTCTCTGAGCAAAGTAGTCACTGAAGCACCAACGGACATTTTTTTCGGGATCTTCTGAGGACTGAGGAGATTGTATTTACTTTATTTTAACAAGCCTCTTGTCGTACTGCAATCAATTTTTTAAAAAGTGTGAGAATGCACTCCTCCTGAGTGCATTCTGCGAGAGTGAGGGCGGAGCGTTGATTTCGCGGCTTTACTTCCTGCTCACTACTGCGCAGGTCTGGTCCCGAGATCGCTACTGCGCAGACTCAAGTTCCAATATGTCAGCGCCATATCGGGACACTGGCGGCTTCAGTTCTCATCAATGGAAGAGAGCGAAGGGGCGTCGTCCATCTTTTTTTACAGTCTATGGGCACAATCTGTTTCTTTGACACTGAGTAGAAGTAATTAAAAATTGATAGTCAGAAAGAAGTTATTGATGGGCATAACAAAAAACATGTATTAAATCAGCTAGTATCAATACCCTGTTTACCTGGATAATTTTTTTGCTAGCATCACTTTTGTCCAATAAACACGATGAATAAAGTTTAATAAAGGAGAGGGAGGAGGTGGTGATGGAAGAGATTAGTCTGTATAAATTGGACAATTCTAGCCTTTTGTCTAGGGCTACTTCAAGAATGAGACATATCTGGGATTTTGGTGGGTGATTCGGAAAGTCAGGGAATTAATTTTTAGCAAATGATACTACATTCTAATTTTGTCTCATGGGAAGGGGTTGATATGGGAAACCTCTGAAATTCAAACTTTCCTACATGGGTAGTTGATATGAAATTTTGAGCAGTTTCAGCAGTGTTTTGAGACATGCTGTTAATTTCCAGCTCATACTAATTTAGAGACTTAATTATGTTAAGTGTGAGCTGTGAGCACCACAGTCAAGTCAAGTCACCTTCATTTATGTAGCGCTTTTAACAATATAGATTGTTTCAAAGCAGCTTTACAGTGATAATAGGAAATTAAAGTAACATAGATTGTTTTGGCTTTACAGCAGCTCTAGAATAAAGTTATTGTCCAGCTAAAGTTAGTTTTGATTGATTCACTTCCGTCGCAACGATCATTAGTTATTAACTTAGGGGCCGCTAACACGACACCGTTCTAACAGAAAAGAGAAGAAAAAGTTGTTGGAACAAAGCTTAGTGACTTTGAAGCCATGCAACCGTAGTGTAGTTTGTTTATAGCCAGTGTTTGGCTTTTTACTTCTGCCAATTGTATTTAGGTTTCATGTCTTCATTTTTGAAGATTATCATGTTGAACAAAACGTGCAAGAATCATAAACTTTTGTTAGTTATAGAAATTATTTTCTGCAATAATCCAAAAGTATTTTTTTTACCATATGAAAATTTAGATATTGGAATTGTATGATCTGCTTTTTTGAGTTGAATTTGGTTAAATTTGGCCTTTGTTAGAGTGGGTCAGTAACAGGATCTCAAGGATGCCCCAATTAACAGATAGAGCTGTCCTGGATCCAGATTTAGTGTTTAACCCAGTAATTACAGATTTTCTCATGTTCATGTATTACATATACACTTGGTCAGATTGTTATTTGTTGTATTGTTTCTACCATAGTTTTATGATTTTGACAACCAAATTATATGAAATATTTCCAGATCAGCAGATATTATAAAGAACAATTTAAACTGATATTCAGACCTAATAGTATATGACACTATTCAGTGTCTCATGAATAGACGTTAGATTAAAATTTTTTCAGTAAATCCGAATCTGATGTTCCAAAACTAGACTGAATTTTTAAATACCCAAAGCATGTTTATGAGCATTTACATCAGGTCAGATATATCTAAACTCTTTTTGATGCATAGACCCTGTCCAAAATGGAAACCTAAGCCCTCGCAATCTTCCTCTGAGTCTACACTTTCGTGACATGACGCTGCTTTGACTGTCTGGTAGAAGTCTGCTGCGTAGCTTGCGAGCACTTGCGAGCCCGGCTAAAGAGTGCATTGCCTATTGGCTGCAAAGGGGGCGCTCGCAAGCACCCTTCTGAAACCTAAAATGACAAATGGGACATCCCACGGTCTTGTGAACTTGAGCATGCAAGTCCATTGAAGACTAAAAATTTACTGTTTGTTATTTTTTAGTATTATTTTTCTTTATTAATTTTCATAATAATTTCATAATTTATTTTATGAGTCAGAGTATGTTGTACATGTGTGCTGAGCAGAGAGCTGGGAGAGTTATATATTTTGCTTAGAGGTATGTGTGCAATGTAACACGTTCACTGAGCAGAGATGTTCCACTGATGATGATACTTTAAATTCGTACAGTTGGCATGTTCCTTACAAGGAAAGGAATGTTTCAACTGATGCAAATGTACCACTAATGTATACACAGAGGGAAAGTGGATTGTACCATGTGTAAGCATGAGGTATACATTCCATTTTTAAACAGAAGCAACATGTTTTTCTACCTTACAAGGAAGTTGTAAGTCCCAGAGTGGTGTATATAAGCTCAATCTTACTGTACCACCTCAGAGAAACATAGAGGCATGACGGGGTGAGAGCAAGGAGAAACATAGAGGCATGATGGGGTGAGAGGATAGAGAAATGGGGAACAGAGAAGTCTGGAATGAAGACCACCTCTCACGTAGCCTTATTCTTAAATGCCTGTTTCTCTCTGTCTGATACATGTATAAAATAATAAATAATAAATCTCTTGGCAAACATATCTGGTGTAGCTTCCGTGATTCAACAATAATGGGGAAAAGCGTGATTTTCAAATCTACACCATAAGACTGCAAGTGCACATGAAAGTATGCCATTTAGGACAGGGCCACAGTGGTCATGGAACAGCAGTCAGCATTCTTTTTGCAGAGTCATGCTGTGAATAAAAATGTTAAATTATTTTCTGTTTTGATTAGGAGGAGAGTGAGGAGTCAAATGGAAATAAAGTTAAAGCTGTTGGACTTCTTTGAGATATTGCTATTATCAACTGCTCACACACACATCTCTCTCTCTCTCTCTCTCTCTCTCTCTCTCTCTCTCTCTCTCTCTCAAAAATTCCTATTCTCTTGATTCTGTAGCTCAAACTTGAAGATCGGTCTATTGTGCCTAGAGACTTTGTCCGGCGAATGAATTCAAATGTAAGTTGTATTTTTATCACTTGTATTTAAAGACAAAACAATGTACAGAATAATAGAGAAAGTGTCTCAGAGGCTTGGACTTTACTAGAATGCCTAGAACTACTAAAACGTCCTGTTATGTAGAAAGGATTGTAGTATAGACATCTTCAAATGTTTTTTTTATGATGACAGTACCAGTACTTGAAGGTGTGGTTATTAATTTGTTCTTTGAATCCTGCAGGATAAACAGTGTGGCATTGTGACTAACATAAACACCAAATGTGCAGTGAAACTTGTAGGAACCAACTGTGTTCTATATCCTGTAAATAGCAAAGACCTGCAGCACGTCTGGGTGAGTTAAAAAACAAACAAAGTTATATAGTAGTCTATATGGGTTTTCAGTTTTAAGAGATTATTAATGAAAATTATAATAAAGGCAAAAACTAACAATGAAGAAATATTTCTGTTAATAAAAATAAAAGTGGGAGTTTGTAAATGTGCACTACATTATTAACTATATAGAAATGTATTTTAGTTTCATTTTCATTTTGAATGGTCTTTTAATTTACATATAAATGCATACAAAAGAGCACATTACAGTACAAATGGTAAACAGGGAAGCTTGTGCGTGCTTCACGCCCTCGAACAAACCTCCTTAGTTCTCTTGCAGCATGCATGTTTGAGCTTCCATGCTTTCCAATCAAATCATGCTTACCTTACAAATTAGCTCTAATTTCTATGCATATGTGTCAATATTTTTTTAAATGTCAATTAAAAAAATGAAATGAAAAAAATAAAATGTCAAAGCCTAAATTAAATTTGTTATCTTGGTAACGAGAGGTTGCACAATGTCCTAAATGTAGGGAATGCTAATAATTGTGTTAGCTGAGGAGGAAAAAAAATATTCTTGTGGAGGGAACATTGTCATAAGGGATTAAAAATGAAAACTACTGACACTCAATAACTAATATTAATAGTAATTTCCATAAAGCATCTTAAAATTGATGACTAATAGATAGTTAACTAACTATGTATCTGTGTTTTGTACCTGTCTACAGTCATTTATGTATGGTGACTACATTGTGTATGATTTCTGGCTTGGAAAGGTGTATGATCTCAGCATCCAAATCGTTGTGAAGCTTTCCAACGGTGCACGGTAATGTAATCACAATATCTTATTACTTCACGTCAGTGTGGGTCATGCAGTATGATGCTGAACATGTTAAACCTTCAATCTTGTTCAAGTGCAACTCCATAGTAGAGAAGAAAGAATGCTACATAAACTGACTTTGTAGGATTTGTACTGAAGTGTTGTGTTTAATACAATTTATTTTTTCACTGTAGATGTTCTATGAGTGAGGAAGATGGTGCAAAACTCTATGATATTTACCCTCACGTCAGTGATGTGGTAGGTGCCAAGAATGTTTGTGTTCTTGTCTGCATTATCAATTATGTGGTCTTTTTTGTTGTCATATAATATTCATTAGGGCTGGGTAATATAACGGTATTTATAGTGTCAGTAGAAATATGCCGGTCAAGTCATTTTTATCTGCCCCAGTGTTATACTGTGCTATAAAAAAACTTTTCCCCCAGTTTCACAGACAAGGCTTAAGCCTAGTCCCAGACTAAAATGCATGTTGGAGCTGTTTTAACTGAAAGCAACTTGCACTGACATATTTTAATATATGTCAGTGCAAGTTGCTTTCAGTTAAAACAGCTCCAACATGTCATGTCAGTACCATTGTTTTGTTTCAACTGCACACCAGTAATGTTTTTCTAACGCATGTTTATAAAAGTTACATAAATGTCCCCCTAAGTTAATAACTAATGATCTTCGCAAAGGAAGTGAATCAATCAATCAAAACTAACTTTAGCTGGACAATAACTTTATCCTAGAGCTGCTGTAAAGTCAAAACAATTGTGATGAGGTGTAGAGAAGGACCCAAAAGCAGAGAAAGCATTCAACAGTCTTTAATAAGAGATGCTGGCAGAATGAAGCGGTTAGAACAGAACACTTCTTAATCAGATAACACAAGTTCTTCTGTAGACTTCGGGTAATCAAAACAACTTTCTTCCGTAGACTCAGGGTAGAAAGCACAAGGATAACTTAAAGTCCCGTTGCACGAAGTGTGCGTAAGAGGTACTCGCCCAGATGCGTGAGCCCACAGATTCGCTCCAGCGAACAGGATAGAACAGCTACAGGGGGCGGCCACCAGTCGGAAACTCTGCACACAGTATAGCTCAGTGGAGATGACAATGACACGAGTAGATACCTCTTAGACAGGACACGATCACACCACGAGATGCACAAACACATGAAATAATCTGGCGACAAGACAAGGGAAGGTCAGAACAATAAATAGCAAACCCTATTAGGGAAAGAGAGAGCAGGTGAGAAAGTAATGAGAAGACAATGAGTAGCAAGTGGGTTCAGCTGGAAATGATCAGAATGTAAAAGAGCGGCATGAATGAATGCGTGTATGAGTGTGTGTGTCCAAAAGGGGGAGACAGAGTAAAGAAAGGAAAAGCCAGGATCATGACAAGATCATGACAACAATCTCCTATTATCACTGTAAAGCTGCTTTGAAACAATTCATATTGTTATAGCGCTATATAAATGAAGGTGACTTGACTTGACTTGACTAATCTAAGCCCTGTCTGTGAAACCTAGGCCATTATGTTTAATTTATGCATTATGCAGCTGTCTCACTCAACTTGTTGAATGTGTCTCAGTGTGAAATGTTGCTCTGCCTTTTACTCCAGGGTTTGTTCTTTGATGATGCCTATGGGTTCTATCCGGGTCAGGTTTTGATTGGGCCCTCAAAGGTTTTTGCTAACGTGCAATGGCTGTATGGTGTGAAGCCTGTTCTCAGTAAGAAAAGCAAGTTCAGAGTTGTTGTGGAGGAGGTAAGAGAAAAGTTTGACTCCAACTGAGACGAGTTCTGTTATTGGGAATGTCGAAATAACGAAACCAAATCAGGCTTCTGCTGTAGTCTCAACATGTTTTAATAATTTACATTTCTAGTTGTATATGTCTCGTACAAGAAATCTGTGTATAATTACAGGTTCAAGTGGTGGAGCTAAAGGTGACATGGATTACAAAAAGTTACTCTCCAAAGGGGTCAGACAGTGTCTTTCCACCGCCTTCAACCATCACACAGGAGAACCTTTGCAGGTTTACAATCAGCTTTACAATCAGCTTTCCACACTGCAGTTTTATCATTTTGATTATTTATAACTAGGGCTGTCGAATGATTTAAAATTTTAAACAAATTATTCACACGCCTATTCACTAAACTGCCAGAAAGATTGTCAGAGATAGATGGACAGTAATCCAAAGAGACAAAGACCAGTGAAATCTCAACATATGTTTGAGATCCCATGAGTTTTTTTAACAGTCAATATATAACTTTTTTCATTTCCATGTTGTAAATAATCTTATCACTTGCCTATAGTCCACAGAAATGGCCTTTTTTATACAGGTTTATTCCTTTAACAGCTATGTCTGGGCTGATTGTCGACAGGGTGGCTAATTAAATTTTGTAACATTTTCCCATTTTACACTGGAAACAAAAGTATTTATATGGGGCACTTAAACATCTGAGTGCTTAAAAGTGTTATTTACCTTAGCAACAACTTGCTGTCTAGCAAGTTATTTTTCTAGGCTTACTAATCCAGATGTTACAGTTTTTCAATTAAATATTTTCTCTTGACTTTCTCTAATGTTCAGGGTGAAGCGACTGGGCTACTTTGATCATACTCAAAGGCAACTTGGGGAGAGATCCTTGTATGTTTTTCCTGCCAAGAGTGAAACCACACGGATCACTTGTGAGGGGCCAGAGGGGGCACCTGCTCACCCCGAGGACCCTGTTGTTCGAAAGGTATGGATGATTTAACCATTTCTGGCATGTCTTTTGAAAAGCAGATTCTTTGTTGTTAGAAGTTCTGCTGAGTATAGGTGTCTAAAGTATCAGTACCACTGCACTAATTTGATTCTACAGTATCGGTAGTACAGAGTACCTACTGAGTCCGGTACCACAGTGATTTAAGAAGTGGCTGTATTCCATTGCTCATAAATAAACTTTTTGGTCAAAAAGCCCATCTTTGCAAGTTATTAATGTAAATATGTCTTAAAGGGCACCTATTATGCAAAATTCACTTTTACATGGCGTTTAAACATAAATGTGTGTTGGCAGTGTGTACACAACCACCCTATAATGATAAAAATCCACCCTGTGCTTTTTTTTAAAATCCCCATAGTCAAGTCACATTTATTTATATAGCGCTTTTTACAATACAGATTGTTTCAAAGCAGCTTTACTGAGATAAATCCATAAATCATAAGCACTGTCTCAGAACAAGCCTTTCTCAGATTCGGGGCAATGTGACGTACTTTGCACAAGCCCCGCCCATGACTGTTGACTGACACTGCCGTATTAGCATAGACCCGCCACGAGTGAGCTGAACACAGTCCGCCATTGTTTCGATGCCAGAGCAGCTGTAGACAAGAATGTCTTCTAAGCAATTGAGGTGTTTTGTTGTTGGATGTAAGAATGAACATAGCTATCTTCATTCACTCTCGTTGTTACTTGAGGATGGATCTGTACCAACTGTTAGTGATCCAGCTTACAGTCTCCGGAGCGATAGAGCTAATGTTACTGATAAAGTTTACCGGTTTATTAAAGCTGCAGTCCGTAGTTTTTCCTCTTTGTCGCCATCTCTGTTCGAAATCTGCAATTACAGTTATTTGTGGATTTATCAACTTTACGTGCGTTGTGCCTCGGCACGGCACAGCTATGGAGTTAATATTGTGCCATAATTAAACAAACAAATCCAGCATTTTGCAAACAAACTCGATCTGCTTTGCAAAGGAAAACTCTACTCGCAAACAAACAGAAAGCATTGTGCAAGTACAAAGGTCAATTTGAGCCAAAATGAAGTGGAGTAACACATGCATTGTGTTTTGCAAATATAAATAAATGAGCCTAGATAATATTTCACAAATAAATACAAACCATCCTACAAATTGCATGTAACCTTTGAACAAATACCAAATCTATTACATACAAATGCATATCTGTCTGTTATGATTGTGAGACACTTGGCTTTTTATGAGATCTCTCGGCTCGATTTTCTCACAAATGTGTCTAGGCAGATTTTCTCACAAATGCAGTTGAGCAACTTCCTCTTCAAAAACAGTAGATGGCGCTAAGCTAGGGGATTCATTTAGCGATAGTCTCCCAGGAGAAGCACTGATTTGGAACTTGCCTTTGCCTACAGCTGAGGAAAATGACCGGTGAACAGGCGTGTTTCTGTGTTACTTTATCTATAATTAACCTTTTTGAGGTTTTCTTTTGCAAAATGTTTATTACATATCTAGACAGATTTGCACTTAGTAGCAATTCACTCTCTCTAGGATAGGGGAATCTATAAGATGAAAGCTATGCCATTATATGTTGCTTTTTTACATTTAACAAGTCTATTTATTTCGTTCTCCATAAATTAATGCGAACATTTCATTTAATTGAAAGGAGGGTCCCACTTATTTATTTATTCAGTTGGAATTCAGTCAGCTTAACTGTTAATGTAATAAAATAATTAATGAACAAAACAAACAATATACAATTGTTTCTTAACTTGCCTGTGACGTATGCAGTGCCCAAATTATTATTTTGGACAGACAAATGAAACCCTCATTTCAATTAAATGAAATGTTCTCATTAATTTATGGAGAACGGAAGAAATAGATTCGTTTCGTGTTCTCCTCAGCTGTAGGCAAAGGCAAGTTTCAAATCAGTGCTTCTCCCGGGAGACAAGCGCTAAATGAATCCCCTAGCTTAGTGCCATCTATTGTTTTAGAAGAGGAAGTTGCTCAACTGCATTTGTGAGAAAATCTGCCTGGACACATTTGTGAGAAAATCGAGCCGAGAGATCTCATAAAAAGCCAAGTGTCTCACAATCATAACAGACAGATATGCATTTGTATGCTAGATTTGGTATTTGTTCAAAGGTTACATGCAATTTGTAGGATGGTTTGTATTTATTAGTGAAATATTATCTAGGCTCATTTATTTATATTTGTAAAACACAATATATATTTGTTCACTCCACTGCATTTTCGCTCAAATTGACCTTTGTACTTGCACACTGCTTTCTGTTTGTTTGCGAGTCAAGTTTTCCTTTGCAAAGCAGATCGAGTTTGTTTGCAAGTCGAGTTTTCTTTTGCAAAGCAGATCGAGTTTGTTTGCGAGTCGAGTTTTCCTTTGCAAAGTAGATTGAGTTTGTTTGCAAAATGCTGGATTTGTTTGTTTAATTATGGCACAATATTAACTCCATACACAGCACGGATTTGTTTTGAGGAGAATGTGCCGCTGTTAGGGCTGGGACGGTATGGATTTTTTCTTACCGCGGTTGAAAAGCAAGAAATTCCCGCGGTATAGCGGTAAACCGCTTTAAATCCCCCCCCCCCCCCACCAATCTGTACATCTCACAGCACCCGCACCCAGTTCTTGCGTCTAAATTAGTTGCTTAAATAAACAAAATAATCCTACAATAGTAGACATAAGCCCTTTAAATACAAATAAATAGCCATGTTTTATAAAAATGTTCACAAAACTAAATGAAAATGTTGTATGTAAGATAACGTTAATTAAGTTGTAGGTTACGTTTCTAATGTCACAGGTAGGGCTGGGACGGTATGGATTTTTTCTTACCGCGGTTGAAAAGCAAGAAATTCCCGCGGTATTGCGGTAAACCGCTTTAAACCTCAACCCCCCTCCACCCTCCCCCAGTTTTTTTTTTCTGCGACGTTGCGGCTGGAACAACAAACAAAGTGTGGCAATGATAATCTCAGGTAGTGTTTATGTGCTTTATTTAATGTTAAAAGCATGCAATGTGACTTTGAATATCATTTAGTGCTCCAGCTTTGTAGCTGTAAAAGCAACAATGGATAATTCACCTCAGATCTTGAAATTAAACAAATGGAAACAAGAACGTTCAAACTGTGAACATACAAGTGTATTCTTTGACAAATATTGTTTTAGTAACTCAGTAGCCTATGTATTTTTAATGTTTAAATGGTGTAGTATTTGTGAATTTGATTATGGAGCACTTATCCATTTTCTTGCAAGTGCCGTCAAGATTACTCTCTGGAGCTGTGAGTGTGCACTTGCCGCGACTCCGCGAGGGTTGACAAATGCGGTCTTCACGTGAGAGAATTGTGTTAAATAAGCACGTGCAATTAAAAGCTGAGGTCCTGCTTTTACTTCTTTTTTTTTTTTTTTAACGACGCGGCTACCGTCGAAAATAGACTTTAGACTTTGGCTATCTTTAGCGGCGCGGCGCGGAGAGACGCTTCTGAAACGCGCCGCGTCGTGGCTGTTGTAAACACAAGCATTGACTAGAGTGGGCGCGATCAGCTCCGGTAGCCGCGTCGCAGCCGTAACGCGCCACAGAGTGTAAATAAGGGGTTATAGTCAATAGCCTACGAATGGAATGTTATTATGTGTCATGGAACAACTTGCGAAAGGTCGGATTTGCTCCATCTTTTGATAAGTTTTGTTTAGAAAACCTTGAATCCATGTAATACACAATGTTATTAGACACAATCCATGTTATTAGAATCAATGAATCCATGTCATTAGACACATGTGAAGGCCAGTGTTTATTTAAAAAAAAATTTTTTTTTTTTTTGCGGTGATGACGGTGACGAGCTCAGACCCGCGGTAGGCGTCACGTGACCGCGGTATTGCGGTAATGCGGTAACCGTCCCAGCCCTAGTCACAGGTAGCCTAATAATCTCAAGGTTTACTGCTTACACGATTCTTTTGTAGTTTGGTGTACTAAAGTGTTGTTCTAAAATAAACATTCATGAGTGTACCTTATTACTTCTTCTCACTGCTGAGTCCTGATGGAGTCGCCCGCTGTCGTTTCAAAGAATAGTATACGGCGAGCGCGTCAAGCATAAAATGCCTCATCCACTTGGGGAGGTGCGCGCGCAGTCAGAGAAGAAGAGATAAAAGCCCACCCACACTGACAACTGATTGGTTGACTTACCGAAACGGGCCAATCAGGATGCTCTCTCTCGCTCCCTCTCCCTCTCTGCCGTGCGCACGCTACACGGTTTGGAACACAGTCTCTGTCTTGCATGCGCACTCTTGCTCGCTCGCTCTAGATTCCGGGAGATTTTAACTAATTTGCGGGCATCATGGAGCCGCTATTAATATGCGGGAGACTCGCGGAACTTCTGGGAGACTTGGGATGTCTGTAGGTACTCTTGCATATAGGCCTAATAGTCAATACGAATGGAATGTTATTATGTGTCATGGAACATTGCGCTCCCCAACTCGCGAAAGGTCGGATGTGCTCCATCTTTTGATGGATTCAAGGTTTTCTAAACAAAACTTATGTAAGACACAATGTCATTAGACACAATCCATGTCATTAGAATCAATGTAATTAGACACAACGTGCACACATGTGCAGGCCAATGCTTTTTTTTTTTTTTTTTTTTGGTGATGACGGTGACGAGGGCATCATGTGACCGCGGTATTGCGGTGATGCGGTAACCGCCCCAGCCCTAGCTGCTGTCAGTCACTGCGCCGGTGTGGATACTGTCATTCGGAATCACAGATTCTACTTTTTGGAAGTATGACCAACATAAGAATTTTCACCGGAAAATGTAATCTGAACAAGTAACATCCACTTTTGTTCTGACCAACTAAGGGGAAAAAAAGCATTGCAGTAAATCGAGCTGATTAAATCTAACGATCGCTTATCATATCACATCAAACCGTGCAAATTATACTTTGTTCTCAATAGGGTTGTGCCGATAGACGATAGTATCGTGTATCGACGATAGTCAGAGATATCGCTGCTGGCAGATGCCTTTGACGATATCAATACGATAATTAGCTCGTTTTCCCATTAATGTATTAAATTATTATTATTATTATTATTATTATTATTATTATGAAGCTAGTATTGTTATTAAATTAATTAGGAACTACAATTAATTTGCCTTGCCTAAATTCATAACGACATCACCACATAACCACACTTGCGACATCACCGACGCGCGTATGAGATCCATTCACAAATTGTCAAGAGTGCTTGTTTTAACAGACGCATCATTCTTATACAGAGCCAAGATGAAGACGGCATCGTTGTTCGTCAGTATTTTGTTTCCATAGCACATTAACAAAACATTTAATGACACTAATAACACTAAAAACAATACAATTACAAAATATTAATGATAATAATAATATCACTAAAATTATATAGGCCTAGTAACAGTCTTTAGTTCACGAACGCAGCACAACTCTGCCATCTGTGAAAATCAAAAGCAACTTCAAACACTTGTTTAACAAGTAATATTCTTCTAATTGTTTTACTGTCTATAATGTAAGTCCACAAGAGAAATATTAAGCCAGTAAATTAAGTTGCTATACCGTTATATCCACCGTCGTCTCAGAGAGAACGCGCCGTTAAAGGACAAATCCAGTGAAAAATGAACCTGGGGTTAATTAACACATGGTTAACCGAGTCGATCATTCCCTGCGATGCGTTTTCATGAAAATCGAATGTAAAGAGTTTTATCTTTAAAAACATTTTAGCTCATAACACTAGTATATGGGGCACAGAGTAAGTAAAAATAAATCGCTAGTTAATACCACTAACAAGGCTCAAAATAGCCTCACACTAACACGGTAACATAATGAGGGTCCTTACATACAAACCGAAGCATTGAGAACTTTGTAAGTGTACAGACAGTTTAATAAGAAGATACTTTATAAAGACAGTACATTACGCGTTGACATGCAGGAGCCATCTTGGAAAACAGTCTCGACTAATCGAGCCACGAACGCCGTGCTACGTTAGATTTCACAAACGTAATTCCTATCGACCAGCTATCCTATCGACGGCGTTCGTGGCTCGATTAGTCGAGACTGTTTTCCAAGATGGATCCTGCATGTCAACGCGTAATGTACTGTCTTTATAAAGTATCTTCTTATTAAACTGTCTGTACACTTACAAAGTTCTCAATGCTTCGGTTTGTATGTAAGGACCCTTTATGAGCCTTTAAGGAGCCTTTAAGGAGTGTTATGAGCTAATCTGTTTTTAAAGATAAAACTCTATACATTCGATTTTCATGAAAATGCATCGCAGGGAACGATCGACTCGGTAACCATGTGTTAATTAAGCCCAGGTTCATTTTTCACTGGATTTGTCCTTTAATGCAGTGAAAGCTCAGTCCGTTTCTGCTTTCACTTTGAGGGAATGAGCGCGTTTACATGCACGTTATTAACTTGATTATGCTGAATAAACTGACAATGCATGTCATGTAAACACATTAACCCGTTTTCCTTTATCGGAGTCAAGTCATAAGTTTAAGTATAAACCGATCGACTTTTAGATTTTTGCCTTTGATTTCTCCCGGCATTTAAAACACATTAACCCGCGCTCTTTGGGCTTATTGAAGTGCGATATGTGAAGTGCATACAGACAGAGAGAGCACTGGTAGTAGGAGGACATGTATCACAAACTCCGACTCTTTCTTGACCTAAGAAATTATTAAAACGTGTTCCCATCTCGTGCAGAAGTACAGTCAAAATGCTGCATCTGTAACGGCATGAGAGGATAATGTGTGTCCGTAAATTTCCCGCTGACATGTTGAAATACTCTTGAGTCAGATACAAGAATGATTATAGGATCTTTTTTACCTCACTATACCGGGAAATAACCTGATTTAGCCTATTAATAAACACTCCACCTTTGCTAGCAAAATAGAAAACAATTCTCATATATAAAACGAACTAATAAAACAAGCAAATTAACAAGTAAATAAGCAAGTTAATAATCAAATAAGTAAGCCCCGCCCCCCTCACGATAATATCGTGTATCGCCGATCTCACAGGCTGACGAAAATGGAGCATATCGCCCAACACTAGTTCTCAAATTGTTAATTTTAACAACATCAGCATTGCTTGACTACATTTAATGTGTATTAGGGCTACCTGTAGTTCAGTTTCCATTTGTGTGCAGTCTAATTTCTAATTGTCATACCAACAAATTAAAGGGGACCTATTATGCCCCTTTTCACAAGATTTAAAATAAGTCTCTGATGTCCCCAGAGTGTGTATGTGAAGTTTAAGCTCAAAATACCCAACAGATCATTTTTTACAGCATGTTTAAATCGTCACTTTTTGGGCCTGAGAAAAACGCACTGTTTAAGTGTGTCCCCTTTAAATGCAAATAAGCTGCTGCTGCACGGCACAGGGGGCGGAGCCTCACGAGCTCGCGCTCAGTGTCATCTCATTGTAACGGTGTTCATTTCGACCCGGAGTCAGACAATAATGCCTACAGAGTCAGATAGTATGCTGTATGGAGATGGAACAGGTATAGTTTAGTTTAATTACGGTTATAACCTATTTGTCATTGCTTGTATTCACTATTAATACAAGCCTGCTGTAGGACCCCATCCGAATGATGGCCAAAAATATACTGATGAGTTTAATAAAGTTTATTGCACATCACACAAAAGATGAAGCATCAGTTTTACTCCAGAAAATCACCGTAAGAGCTGAGTAAACAAAGTATAAGAAGTGTGTACGTACATAAACAAAATTCGGTAGAGTTGAGGGAGCATTTTCTTCTAATACAAAATGAATCCACCTCGTCTTCAGCAGCTGGCTCAGATTTCGGGAGTAAATAGAAAGAGAGCTATGTGAATTAATACATCCAGCCACACAACACCTTCTACGCTTGGGAGACATTCTCGTCAGTGCAGAAATGGCGGATTTGTACAACTCGCTGTGAACTCGATCAGGGAGGTTCTATGTTAAAACGGCAGTGTCTATCAACACTCGTGGGCGCGGCCTGTGGCTGTTGTGACGTCACATCAGCCCCATGGCTGAAACAGGTCATTGGGAGAAACTGTTTATGATTTATGGGGATTAAAAAAAAAAGGAGTGAGTGGATTTTTATCACTATAGGGTGGTTGTGTACACACACTGCCAACACACATTTATGTCCAAACACCATGCAAAAGTGAATTCTGCATAATAGGTCCCCTTTAATGTTCCTTAGAACTGGTTCTCTTTGAAATACAAACACACGTATATGTAATCAGATGCATATTTAAAACTGGAATATAATCTAATTTTTAACTTTCAAAAGCCCTTCTGATATTTATCCTTGTTTTCGCAATGGCCTAGTTGCAGTCTCTTTTTTTTTCTGTAGCCACTTCCATAGTCCGAAGTCTTTTGCATGTTACAATGGGTGAATCTCCAGTTGTCACTGGTGATTGTCGCATGAACCTTTCTGGATCCGTCATCAAATTGATTAAGTTTAATTATTTCAAGTGCTATGAGAAAGGGCTATAAATCTCCACCTCCAACATCCTCACACGCAATATAGCCTACTAGCCGGGACATTTTCTTTATGTGTACAGATGTGATGTAATGATGCAAAGACATCCTTTCGAGCTCGAATTTCCTGCGTAAATCCACCAGTACCACTGGAATTAAAAACATTATTACACGCTTACCGTTTTGAATCGAGCTAAGGCAAGCAGATAGTTTTGAAAATTGGCTGGTTATGTACTTGGTCAATTTATTTTGGATTATTTTTAACCCAGAAAAGTTACGGACTGCAGTTTTAAGCACCCCCTGAAAAGGTGTGTATATATTAGTTTACTGTTAGTTGTAACGAGTGTTTTGTGTAATTCGCTGTGTATGTTGATGATAATGAAAAAGTGAGAGAGTTTAAGATAAGAGAAAGATAAGACTTGCTAATGCACACTTCTTATACTGTGTTTCTTCAGCTCTTACAGTGATTTTTCTGGAGTAAAACTAATGTTTCATCTTTTGTCATGTATAGTGATCGAACGATATATCAGTCGGCCGATATATCGGGCCGATATTTGCGTTTTTTACGCCGATACACGCTGCTGCGTTCGCCGATAGTTTTTTCCCGGCATTATTTACAGACAGGCGTCCACAGGCAGCTCTGTATTGCTGGAGACGCTGCACTGCCCCTCCCCCACTAGCAGAGTGCTGGAATCTGCTCTTGAGACAATTATAAGTTTTAAAATTCCAAAGCATCTTTTAACTGTTTGACTTAGCTGAAATATTGCCATACACTTTGAAAGTGGAAACACGTAGCTCTATATGTACTTGCAACTATAGCTAAGCAAGTTTGTGGGTCCAAATGGAAAACGCGAATGCCTCTTTAAAACTGCTTGCCATTGTATTTAGGGAGCTGCAAATAGCTAAGTTGTAGGCTATTCGTATGCATACGGTAGCTGTTACGAACACTGGTCATAGGATTAAGTAATGCCGACGTTGTTCCGTGGTATTTGTGGGAGTTTTATTCAGCGACCACCTGGCAGAGGTTTGGACGCGTGTGGTGTGTGTCTCTCCAGTGTTTCCCACACATAGACACTCAGGGTTCGAAATGACTTAGGACTCTTGGGGGGTCCCCTACAATTTAATTATTAAATATTAAAAATTCTGAAGACTACCTTGCTACACTATATACTGTAGGCAAAATTATATGGACCAATGTTGAAGGTGGGATAATGGTCTTGGGATGTTTTTCATGGTTTGGGCTAGGCCCAGTATTGTAGTGGTGTCTGGAGAAGTGGCTATAATCTAACAGGTAAACCTCTAACTCTGGAGCAACAAAGTTACAAGTTATTTTTCCTCTTTTTCTCTCCATGATGCAGGATTCTAAATTAAGAAAAATTATATTAGCTTCCTAGATAGCTTACCAAGCTCTCATGTATATACTCATTCATGCTCAAATCACATTCACTTTAATCAACTCACAGACTTGAATTAAGTCCTGGTTATCTTTCGTAATCACTGACTGGACAAGTAGGTTGTTAAGATAGCTTTGAATAACTAGTCTAGCTGCTAGGTCTTCTATGGAAGCTTGTTTTCGCCAATTAAACATTTTAAAAGATAACTGCGACTTTTATCTCACAATTGCTAGTTTACATCTCACAATTCTGACTTTATTTCTCAGAATTGCGTGAAATAAAGTCGCAATTGCGTCTTATAAAGTCAGAATTCTGACTTTTTTTCCTCGCAATTCTGACTTTATATCACGCAATTCTGACTTTATAACACATAATTGCAAGTTTATATCTCGCAAATCTGACATCTTTTATATAATTTAATATAAAGTCCAATTCTAAGGGAAATATATATATATATATATATATATATATATATATATATATATATATATATATATTATTTTTTTTAACTCAGAATAGTTTATATCTCGCAATTCTGACATCTTTTCTCATAAAGTCCAATTCTAAGGGGAAAATATATATATTTTTTTACCTCAGAATAGTTTATATCTCGCAATTCTGACTTTATAACACGCAATTGCGACTTTATATCATGCAATTCTGACTTTATATCTCCCAATTGCGTATTATAAAGTCAGAATTGCGAGATATAAACATGCAATTCTGAGAAAAAAAGTCAGAATTTCAAGTATATTTCTCGCAATTGCGAGTTTATATCTCGTAATTTTGACCTAATAACACACAATTGTGACTTTATAACCTGCAATTGCGACTTTATATCACGTATTTCTGAGATAAAGTCAGAATTGTGAGATTATAAAGTCTCACTTTTTTATTTTTCACTCTGTGGCGGAAACAAGCTTCTGCTGTTAGCTGGCAGATGATTTGGCTTCATATAAGTTAACGTTACAGCTAGCAAGAAACGTTGACAAACGCACTCTTCTAATCATTACACTGGGTATCTAGTTAATGCAACTTTTGATATAGGAACTAGAACTCCTAATATTTTACTATAAGCAATTATGGAGATATAAACATAATCGAAGCACTTACAGGATTTTCACTCAGGATTTCACTCTTTGTGAGGTTTCGTTTTGCCGCGTTCAGCTACAGTGCGTGTCTGCGGGAGCACCACAACAACAATCTGTGACGCTCTAGCAACTCACACGGCTATCACAATCATTTTTAATGTTATATATATTTGTAGGGGACCCCCCAAAATCCAAAAATAAATTCTTATGGGGGGTCCCTAATGACTTATGGAGGGTCCGGGACCCCCCCAGACCCCCCTCATTTCGAACCCTGCATAGACTAATTCGTGGCAGTGCGCCACAGAATCAACACCGGCCGCCACATAATGCGTTTTTTGCGGTCGCCAAAGCGAATTTTTATCCCGCCAAAGCCTTATTTGATCGCTGAGTGATGTAGATGACTGACAACTGCGCTTGTGACAGGTCACATGTTGCTGAAAGAACGAGCAGAGAGAGAGCGCGCCCCTCCTCTGGCCGCACGCGCGCACACTCACACCGTCTTCAAACTGTCTTGCTCTCCCTCCCTCGCGCATATTAATCAAAATCAATTGAGAATTGACATGATAGTAAAAGGTCGGAAGAGCGAAGTTTCATGTGGCGGATTGGGACATTTTTTTCCTGAATTACCGCTGGATGTGAATTGTGCTAAAAAAAAACGTTTCCTTATCTTCTCTGAAAAGCGTTCCGCACATTCAGCTGACACAAACCACACTTTCAATAAACCCAAAAACCTATCCAGTGATGAAATGTTTTCTGTGTTGACACAAATCTTGTGCGATGTCCTAAACTGCCAGGATAATCACACAAACACGTACACGTCCACTAATGAAACCTTTGATTCACACACTAGTGACTTCTTTGAACCGATTCTATTTAATGTATGGCAACACATTATAACAACTGATCTATCCAACACTGTACTCACCAGACGTCTGAATCGGTGTATAACAAATCGGTAACACTTTATAATAAAATTCAATTTATTAAACTCTAGTTAACTTCATAAGTTAACATTAACTATTAATAAACTGCACTTCTACAGCATTTGTTAATCTTTGATAATGTTAATTTCACCATTTATAGTAGCCTTATTGAAATCAAAAGTTGTATTTGTTTACATTAGTTAGCCTAATGCACTGTGAATAACATGAACAGCTGAATGAACAGCTGTATTTTTATTAACAAAGATTAATAATACAGTAACAAATGTACCTTTTGCTCATTTTTAATAATTAATCATTAATAATTATTTTCAGTATTTTCAGCACTGAACTCTTTTTTTTTAATTGTTCTACCTCACCTGTTTTTACTATTTGTTAAATATAGTTTTTTTTAAGTTCAATAAATGATCCTTTTTTAAATTGAGACTTGTAACATTTGTTATCATCATGATCATTGTGTCATTTTTATGATGTAAATTGAGGGAGATAAAGCAGTATCGGCTCCAAATATCAGCTCAAGAAAATCGGCAGCCCGTATCGGTCATCGGCTAAGGCTGATGAAAAAAAATCGGCATCGCACTAAAAAATCCTTATCGGTCAATCCCTAGTCATGTACAATAAACTTCATTGAACTCATCAGTATATTTTTGCCCATCATTCGGACGGGGTCCGCTACAGCAGGCTTGTATTAATAGTGGATACAAGCAGATGACAAATACGTTATAACCGTAATTAGAGGTCGACCGATTCATCGGTTTTGCCGATATATCGGTACCGATAGTTGATTGGTGGAACTATCGTTATCGGCAAAAATCCACACCGATAGTTTTTCCGGGTTGCGTCCGTTGCTGGAGCGGCTGAGAAGAGTGCGCTGTCATTACACAGTACGAGCGCGCTGAGAAGAGACTGTTGGCATTATACAGAGCGAGAGCGGCCTCTAGAGGCCAAAGAAAAACTATCACTGACTGAGTTGTTAACGTTAACGCGTGAGGCTGCGCGCACCACAGAGAGATCACGCTTCACGGAGATCGCTGACACTTCAGCATTTAAAACACCGACAGCTAAACGGTATGCATACAGAACACTAAACTACATATTGCCATGTCATTATAAAGTAATTCATTTGTTGACTAGATGCTGCATTAGAACAGAACACACAGAGAAATAACAGAAGTATGTTTGCCGTCGAGTCTGAGAGGAATAACATTAGCTACCTCAAGCGATTAAAGCAATGTGACAAAAACACACGCAAACCTGACCCAAATATTTTATGTCCCAATTGTTACCATCTATTTCCATTAGTTTATATCCAGCTTTATAGCTAAATAAACACATATTTGACCTGTAATATTAATTTATTTTAGTTTGTTCTGTAGAACTTCTCATTTTAATATTTTCATTTTAATATATTTATTTAATTTAGCACATTTCAGTTCAGCACTTTATTACTTGGAGTGTTATGTTTGTTTTTAATCCAGTATCCATTTAAAAAAATATCGGTTGAATAATCGGTTATCGGCATGTACGGTTAAACCTAAATATCGGTATCGGTAAAATCCACTATTGGTCGACCTCTAACCGTGTCATGTCATCTTCGTCCGCTTATCCGGGGCCGGGTCGCGGGGGCAGCAGTCTAAGCAGAGATGCCCAGACTCCCCTCTCCCTAGACACTTCCTCCAGCTCTTCCGGGGGAACACCGAGGCGTTCCCAGGCCAGCCGGGAGACATAGCACCTCTAACCGTAATTAAACTAAATTATACCTGTTCTATTTCCATACAGCGTATATTCTCTGACTCTGTAGGCATTATTGTCCGACTCTGGGTCGAAATGAACACCACTACTGAGAGTTTCTGTTTTGATGATATCATTCCGTGAGATTGTCCTGCCACTGAGTGCGAGCTCGTGAGGCTCCGCCCTCTGTGCAGTGTTGCCAGATTGGGACTGTGATTTCCAGCCCAAAAGCTCACCAAAACCCACCAATTCCAAGAAAAAAACGCCCAAAATTTTACTGCCAAAATAATGTGATATAATTTTATTGCCATGTCATTCAAGGTTGATAAGCACCATTTTTATCTCCTTAAAACAAAATAACGATGATAAAATAAAATAAAATAAAATAAAATAAAAAATAAATAAATTTCCCAGGAAAACGGATCAATACAGGACAATAATTAAGGAGAATTAGCAAATATGACTAAAATGTCCAGGTGGACACTGTCAAACGGCAATCAAGAAATTAACTGATGAATTTAACCCCGCGGATGTACACATTGCAGAACATAATGCAGAAATGATCGTGGGGAATATTCCCTTCGAAAACAAACTCGGCCACTGCGTCTTCAGCGGTTCGGATTTAGGAACATCAAAATGACTGCTGTGTTCGTTATTACACCCAAGAACAGAACACCACAATCGCTTAGACGCCATTCTGCTCATAGACAGTGCTCCAGCGTATCAGCGTATCCAGCAATTCACTCCGCCCAAGTAGCAGTGCTTCGCCTTCCGAGAATATAGTTCCCAGTATGTATACGGTTATATTAATCTCATGTGACCTTGTTATTTGTACACGCTGTGACTATACAAATCACAACATGTTTAGTGAAATTTATTTTATTTTGTCACTTATTGAGAGCAGTACGGCACACACGGAGATGAAAAGGGTATGTATGGACTTGTCTAACTCTGGGGGATACGGTGAATAAGCTAATGTCCCAAAAAGTCGGTGTGTTCCTTTAAAAGTACTTTGCTCAGTTATACAGTAACTTAAAGGGCATATTGCAGGTTAGAGTATCCAGTGAGCCAATGTAGATTTAACCCCCTGGGGTCGGCTATCGATTTAACCCCCTGCGGTCGGCTAATTTATCTAAAAATAAATGTAAAAAAAATATTAATTTTTATCTCATATGCTTGTGTTATACATCAATCGATCCTGTTTAGTGTGTATTTTTTTTGTGTATGCTCATAATAAAAACAAAGTGTTGTGCTTTTCGCCAAATAAAGAAAAATAAACATGATGCGAGTTCTGCCTACTCTCCGTCAGTGAAGTCAATTCTGAAACGCGTCCGAAAATGAACTGTAACTCAGCGAATACTCAGTCAAACAGGCATACAGACACACAGGCATGAAGCTTGAATTCTCTTCTTTTAAATGAAGTAATTTTTATAAAAAACATATATTCACAGTTTATATAATATGTATGTAAAGAGAGAGATGTCAGTCGTTCTCATCTCAGCTAATTAAGTTTTAATGTGACTCCGCCTACGGAGACCGCGCTATTCAAACGCAAATGTGAGGCGATCCATACAAACCTGTGAAACGCCCACATCTGCTGGATAAGGCCAGTGAAACACTGGATGTGTGGCGTAAGCGTCTCAGCTGCGTGGCGTGTCCGTTTTTATTTCGGCTCCCATGTTAACAGTTTAGAGTTTGTACACTGCCTGTGTGAGACGCGCGTCTCAGGCGCGGCACGAGCCGTGTGGAAAACGCGTGCATTCTAGAAATAGAACCGACGCCTATTTTTCACGCGACACGCAAGCATCTTGGAAGCGTTTCCATGCAAAATTGAATAGGAAAATGTTTATTTGTCATTTTGACACGAATACATATTAATAAATGTCCTTTTGATGTTTAAAAGTGTCTAGGTTTTGACATAAATGCAAATATAAATGTAATTTACAAAATATGATCGATTTTCAAATACTGCTGTATTGAATGAACAGCTTTTAGCAAACTCTATTGCTATACTGAGATGAGGAATATATACTGTATGTGTTTTGTCAAAAATAAAGTCATCAACTAACTAATGAATGCTTTACTTTGAAATGCGTATGATAAAATGTATACTTTAGTTTTGAAAGACGTTGACTAGTTTTGAAAAGATTATAAAGTATGTATGTGCATGCATATGTGTGTGTATATATGAAGAGTTCAGATGCAAAAGCCTCAAAATGCCATCTGAAATTTTCTTCTAGAATGATCATTTTTATGAAGCTTGTATATTTAAGTTAGCTATAGGTGACACACCTGAATGAATGGCTCATTAAGTATGCAGGGACATTGTCTCACCAGGTGTGAACTACTAAATATGCATGATGCTGTTGGAGCGTTTACGCCCCATCCGCATATTGGCTTTCCAAACTAAAAGTGTTTCACAAAACTAAAATCAATGTATCGTTTTATGTGAATGATTAGGCAGGATGATTTTCACATCATTTTGAAGAAAAAACTCTAGGCGATGACAAAAGTCTTATTGCCACATATTTAGTATGTGTTTTGTGGCCTTATTTCAGAAACTTAAATTTTTTGTTTTTTCGATAACCTTGCATAAACATTATTCTCTCAAAAATGAAAACATGTACATACATGTGGCTCACATATTATGGAAGTCCTGTTTGTGCTATATAGAGTGAATTTACACCTTTGCCATTAATATGTTTATAAGCAACTGAAAAAAGCACAAATGTCAGGGCATGTCAGAACATCTCAAGGACCCCAAAAACACCCCAGACCCCAGAGGGTTAAATATAAACATATACTTATTAAATGCTATTTAGGCTTCTGGAGTCGTTTTTGTGAGAAAATTTTACTTCCGCATTTGAAAACCACCAAAACGCAAGTGACGTAACGGGAGGGAGTGCGGTCAAAGTAAACAATAGGAAAGCAATGGATCGCAATGACAGTTTGGACGCTGAGGAAATTGTAGCCTAAATGTTTACTCGTATGACGGACCTCAGCCATATAATTATGAGCCTGCTATGCGGCCAAGAGAGAAGGGAAAGGCCAGGATTAGACAAAACAACGGTCAAGTAGACTTTATTTATATAGTGCTTTTTACAATACAGATTGTATTAAAGCAGCTTCACAGTGATAACATGAAAATAATACAACAAAGTTTGTTTCTAGAAGAAAATTGCATCCACCGTAAGTAAGGCAGATCAATAATATTGTTGAATATTAAATATCCCTAACTAAGCAAGCCAAAAGCCAAGGCAACAGTGGCAAGGAACCAAAACTCCATCAGATGACAGAATGTAGAAAAAAAAACCTTGGGAGGAACCAGGCTCAGTCAGGGCCAGTTCTCCTCTGTCCAACGAGCGAACAGTGTACGAATATGATTAAGGCAGCATTACAGGGGCCTATACCATGAAGCCGGTTTAGGTGGCTAGCCAGCTATGTTTCAGTTTAGTTTCCGCCAACCCTGGGTTTTAGGTACTATGAAAGTAGCATGGCTTTAATCGGTGTTCGTTGCCATGGTATCTTACGCTGCACGGCTAACCTGCTCCGGGGCAGGTTATGTTCTGGATTCAAGATCTCAGACTGAAGTTTGACCAATCAGCTGCAGAGCAAAGAAACAAATAGGTGACGTAACTTATTCACCTTTTCTTCCAAATCCTGTGACATCTCAGCGCAAATTGTTAGACAAGTACTTCGTAAAGAGAGAATTTTTAGCATGACAAAATCCCCTTGCCTTTCCTGATAGTTATTTGTATGAAAGATACAGATTTTCCGCGGAAGCAATGTCTTATCTTTGCGAACTTCTTGAGCCGCACATAAAGAATTTAACACGTCAAATTCATGCACTTACTGTACCGCAAATATTGCGTTGCGGTTTTTTTGCAAGTGGTACATTCTTGCACGGTGGGTGACGCACAGAAGCTGGGGGAAAACACGGTTTGTCGAACCATTCGCAAGGTGGTCCTCGCTCTGCAGGAGTACATTAATAGTTTCATTAATAGTGTTCCCCGGACATTTATCGACCATGTCCATAAAAGAGGGCTTTTATAAAATTGCCGGTAAGATATATTGATAGGGTGACATCACATGAACACATTTTTTTTTTTTTTTTTTTTCAAAAAGCAAATTTCACAAATGTAGGCTACTATACAATACATGTTAAGAATTATTTTAAATATTTTTTATTATTATTCTGTTAATCTTATGATAGGATTCCCTAGAGTCATTGCAACATGCAGTCTATTGCTCCAATCTCCACTGCTCTAGGGGAACATGAGGCAGATTATGTTAATAGGAAGTCCTATCACAGCCTTAATGTTCAGGTAGAGATGATGTGAATATGTGAGATGATTATTTTCTGTGAGATGAAGCTTTAAATTAATAGTAACATTAACAGATATAACAATGATCTACTAAACATTTCATCTGCAGACGACTTGTGGTGGTCATGAACGTATGATCACAAGTTTGTATGCCAAATGGCCTGGCTCCAGTGCTTGACTCACGAATTTTCCGTGAGTCTTTGTTGTGTCAGCGCTTTGAGGAAAGCAAGTTAAATTTGGTACAGTACAAAACACTGTTAACCTACACAATAACCCCCTATCATGACCCTCAGACAGGGCCACAGCACCGCTTCAGTGTGGCCCTCAGTAAAACCAGAGTGAAGATAGAGATGACCTTTGGCATCCTAAAGGCACATTTCAACTGTGTTTGGCCCTTAAGAGTCACCAGAGCGGCCCACCCAGCTGGTGCAGATGTAGATGCAATCACCATACAATATTACACTTAATAAAAGCACATTGAAACTGCAGATTGGTCTCAAACTGTTTTATTGGTTTTGTGGGATGGGAGGGAGAAAGAGCAAGAGAAAGTTGCATTAATAAATATTAGGGCTGTCAAAGTTAGCTCGTTAATAACGCGTTAACGCAAAATCATATTAACGGCACTATTTTTTTTAACGCTCGATTAACGCAGCGCGTATTTTCTGTTTGACCCGTGGCCCAAAACCTAGTTGGAGAAATGGAGATACACAGTGTTGCCAACTTAGCGACATTGCAGACCCATTTAGCGATTTTTTTCCCTTCAACAAAGCGCCCAAACCTTATTTAGTTTCTGAGAATCTACCGGTACTGCCGGTACTGCTCTCCCAGCACGCGCGCGCGCGCCTCTCTCTCTCTCGCTCTCTCTCTCTGCGTCTCGCGCTGGAGAGAGGAGCAGCGTTTTAATTCAGTTAAAAACAGATATGATGTTGCTTCTCTAATTTTACATGCAAGTATAGCCGAAATCGCAAAACAGATATTGTGTTTATCTTATGTGTATTTGATTTCATCAGACGACGGCTCGATTATCAGGATTTTTGTGCAGATTAACATCTTGGAAGGGAGAGCTGGTTATGTCTTAATGGGTCGCGTTTCAGTCACCATTTCATATTCATTCCGTTGTTTGACAACAGAAACAGTAAAATATACCAATGACAACAGTTTTATTGAGAATTTAGCTTCATCAAAATGGGCACAGAGAGAGACAAACTATAATGTAGCCTAATAATAAATGTACATTTAGCATTTTCAGAAGAGCTGCCCTGTCATGCAAAAATCTAAACATGTTTGTGTTAATTGCTCAGTGCAAAGAAAGAGAAGTAATGGGAACCTGGTATTTCTTTGTTCTTTCTACATGTGTCTAATAGACATGAACAAGTTCTTTGAAAAACATCTATGACCTTTGAAACATGTCTCGTCTTCATGCTCTATGTTGACTATGGTTTCAATAATAAACATACATTTGCATAAAGCATCCATATTTATCCATGGCCACGTTGATTAGAGTATTACAAACTTGAAAAGTATTAATTTAAGGTACATTTAGAACAAATAAAAAAATGTGCGATTAATCACGAGTTAACTCATGACAATCATGCGATTTAATCGATTAAAATTTTTAATCGATTGACAGCCCTAATAAATATTCATACTAAAGTGTTACTTGGTTAAATAAGTTCACATACTGAGATCAGTTTTATCCAGCTGTTTGATCTCCAATTTTTATTTTTATTTTTTTGGGAGCCTCCTCAGCTCACAGTCCAGCTCCTTTAGTGAACAGTCTAGTTCAAGACTCCTTTAGTGTGCAGTCTAGTTCAAGTCTCCTTTAGTGAACAGTCTAGTTCAAGACTCCTTTAGTGTGCAGTCTAGTTCAAGACTCATTTAGTGTGCGGTCTAGTTCAAGTCTCCTTTAGTGTGCAGTCTAGTTCAAGACTCCTTTTGTACAGGGCCCTGACTGAGTCTGTTTCCACCTGAAACATAATTCCACCACAAACATGATCATTACAAGTTTTCTGGAGGCTCAGAAAAAGTTCCTTGACTTCCTACAAACACAGGACTGACTGACTGTAATTTATGTCAAGGGTTTTAAATCCTTACCTTGTTCACATTTCTTCTGAAGCCCATTGAGGTAGAGGCCTCAGTTTCTGGGGGAGGTTGTGAAAAATCCTACAATAAAAAAGGCCAGTCCCTTTTTTATGCCACACATTTAAATGTTTGCCATAATAAAAAGCCCAGTGCATTCGCATCAGCAACTGTCTGAGAACACACAGACAGAGTGCCTTCATTTCCTCCACCCTAATAAATAAAAATAGGCCAATGTAAAGCATAACTGTTGTAAAGCTGGTTATGTTTGGTGTTCTGTCTGCTGCATACTGACCTCTGTGTGGGAGACTGTGTGCATGTGTGCTGGCTTCAACAGGGACACTGTGTTTCCCTCTACTGCAGAACATACAGTCAGCCATATTTAAAACTTAAAAACGTATTAATGTATTGCACACGTACCCAGTGTTACATGCTTAGAGGAGCCAGCACCAGGGTCAGATTGTACAGCACCTGTAATCACATCCATAATCGTCCGTCCCTTATTGCCTACTCAGAGCCAACTCCTCCGCCACAGTGTATTCTGGTTTTCTGAATTTAACTCTTTATTTCTGTTTGCTGCAAACAAGTGTTTGTGATAAAATGTTCACAAAAGTAATAAAAGGTTGTGGTAAATACTCACCACTTTGAATTATATTTTTATATTTTGTCTTTATCTGCTGCCAAGAACATTTGGAGTTGGGGTTGCATCTAAAAATCAATGAATATTAATCTTTCTTAGTACATACATGCACATTTTTATATATTATAAAAATAGGCTATAGGCTATATTACACGTATAGGCTACACATACATAATTTTACATAAATATAGAACGTATTTGTTTAACTTACACATTAACAATCAGCAATCTTTCTCCAACAGTCTTCTCTTGCTTTGGCAGCAGAGACCGTATTGTTTCGAGCTTGAAATACATATTTAAATTCATCGTAATTCTTAAATGATTATCTCTTGTTCCTCCGCTGAAAAATATATCGCTCTCGCTCTACTACCTGCGATTGGTTGTTCAGTGCCGACGTCACTCTTTTATGTGCACGCGCGCGTGGAGTAATCATAGCTTGAGGATCAAAGCCTGAGTTGACAGAGAAAGTTGATGAGCTGCATCATGGTACCAATAAAGCCTGATTGCATCGGTTTGGTTTTGTCAACTCAAAACTAATCCTGTAACCCCGAGTTTGTTCAGCTACCTTCATGGTACAGGCCCCAGGTCAGAAGTCAGATAGGATCAGAACATTCAGAATATTTATCTAGTTCCATCTGGTTGGAAGTCGCAGTCATCACGCTGGTATGGAGACGAGTTTGTTGAGGATCAGTGCCGATGGCTGTCGTGTCGATGAGGCCTTCACAGGGCTGATGAGGCTGACACCTCAGGGATGCGTCGTGGATGGGTCCAGGCGCAGGTCCACCATCTGATCTGGATTCGGCTGACTTCAGTAAACCTCGGAATAAACCAGGGTCCCCGCGGATCCTTAAAAAGTCTTAAAAGGTCTTAAATTAGATTTTTTAAATTTAAGGCCATAAAAAGTCTTAAAAATTTAAAACATTTAAAAAAATGTCTTTTTTTTATTTATGAAAGGTCTTAAATTTTAGATGACACTTTGACTTAGACTTATCTAAATGCTTTCGAAATTATTTTTTTAATTCTATCTTGGTGGATTTGCTTGTTCACGTGACAATTCGCGTCACTTACGGCAGTATATTAGCCTACGTCTTTCTCCTGCACGTGAGAGGAGAGAAGAAAACGAGTAAATGTCAGTTCAATTGTAAGTTCAGTCTTTATGTGCTTAGGAGTGTGCGATATTGTCTATGAACTATGATGATATTGTAATCATTGTTTTAACTATGTACGAGGCACTGCGACTGCGAGCTGACATCGCGTTTCTCTCATGCTTGCTTTCACTGCGTGATGTGTCAGTTTATAGATGTCCCCAAATGAGTTTTTGTCTTATATTTATATTATATGTTGTTATATTAGAATATCACATGAGCAAGAGTGCCGTTTTCCTTTGCACAATTGCAAATGTGCTATTTATTTTATACAACAGTTAAATTAACAATAAAGTTAACGTGAGTTACTTTTTGGACACAATATTGTCAATTTTCACTTTATATTGCCGACGAGAATTTCATAATGAAGCCATGGTCCAACAGACAGCGATGATTTTTTTTTTCTTTTATTTTTTTTACTGAAATCCGCGTTTTGAACAAATCATTTTAACGATTCAATGAACAATCACTTGTTTTCTGAATGAATCAGCCGTTTGAACAAATCGGTTGACTCCAATAACTCGCTTGTTTCAGTTTCATATTTAAAGTATCCTTTAATTAAAACGTTAAAATTATAAATCATTTCATATTTAAATATTGAATAGCTTTATTTATGCAATTGTAAATGAAGTGTAAATATAGTAATGCCAGTTTTGATGCCGCTTCTGTGTCATCTCTGCACTGCAAGGATGGATTTTAATTTAATGATTTAATTTGACATTGGTACTGTGTTATTCTAATATAATTTAATTTGAATGTTAGAATTTGACATAAAAGGTGATGCATACCTCTAAATACGTTTAGAAACAATATCCATATATAGGTGAAAATGGAAATCAATTTAAGGTGGCAAATATTGCCCCTTAATAAAAATGTTAATTTCGGTCACTACTGTGAACTGTGACCACTGCATAGAATATAAAAAATATGAATATCTTCATGAGTCTTCTGTCAACAACAGGCCTAAACCAGCCAGGGTACCAGTACAAAAATACAATCAGTAAAATATCATTTAATTATTATCAACAAAACTTTGAAAATATCTAGACATATTTTTGTCAATATTGCGCACCCCTAATGTACGGTATTAATTTTGATTTCTTCATGTCTTAAAAAGGTCTTAAAAAGCCTTAAATTTGACTTAAAAAATTGTGCAGATACCCTGTAAACAGAAAGACTAACATTAGCGTAGATATCTTATGATGTAACGACTACATCAGGTGTTATAGGAAGTGTCCCTGGTTCTGGTTGACCTAATCTATGCAGCCTAATAATCATTTAACTGATTTGAATAATAGAAATGTATAATGTTCTATATGAATGCCAGGTAAAAGAGATGCGTTTTTAGTCTAGATTTTGACAGAGTGTGTCTGCTTCCCGGACAATGTTAGGAAGACTGTTCCTTTAGTTTAGATGCTAAATAGGAGAAGGATCTACCGCCAGCAGTCGATTTTGATATTCTAGGTATTATCAACTGGCCAGAATTTTGAGATCGCAGTAGACGTGTAGGACTATAATGCGTTAAGAGCTCGCTCAAGTACTGCGGAGCTAAACCATTTAGTGCTTTGTAAGTAATCAGCAATATTTTAAAATGTATGTTTACCTTATTAAACGTTGTTTAATAGGGAGCCAATGCAGTGTTGACAGAACTGGGCTAATATGGTCATACTTCCTGGTTCTGGTAATAACTCTAGCTGCTGCATTTTGGACCAGCTGTAGTTTGTTTATTCAGCATGCAGGGCAACCACCCATGATAGCATTACAATAATCTAGCCTTGATGTCATGAACGCATGAACTAATTGTTCGGCATTTTTCATTGAGAGCATGTGACGTCATTTAGATATATTTTTAAGATTAAAAAATGCGGTTTTAAAGATACTAGACACGTGACTTTCAAATGAAAGATTGGTATCAAAGAGCACACCCAGGTTCCTAACCGATGACGAGGACTTGACAGAGCAGCCATCAAGTGTTAGACAGTATTCTAGGTTATTACGAGAGGAAGTTTTTTGTCCAATAATTAGAATCTCTGTTTTTTCAGAATTAAGTAGTAGGAAATTACTAGTCATCCAGGTTTTTATATCAGCTATTCATTCCGTTAATTTTGTGAATTGGTAAGTTTTGTCAGGGTGTGAAGAAATAGAGCTGCATATCATCAGCATAACAGTGAAAACTAATGCCATGCTTCCTAATGATATCTCCCAAGGGTAGGATGTACAGAGTGAACAGCAACAGTCCTAGTACTGAGCCTTGTGGTACACCATACTGAACTTTTGATCGATAAGACATCTCTTAATTTACTGCTACAAACTGATAACGGTCAGATAAGTATGATTTGAACCATGCTAATGCAATTCCACTAATGCCAACATAATTTTCGAGTCTATTTAAAAGAATGTTGTGGTCGATAGTGTGAAATGCAGCACTAAGATCGAGTAATACTAATAGAGAGATACAACCACGATCGGATGATGAGAGCAAATCATTTGTGACTCTAATGAGAGCTGTGTCAGTACTATGGTACGGTCTAAATCCTCACAGATATAATTTATTTCTAAAAAGGAACATAGTTGTGAAGATACTGCCTTTTCTAGTATCTTTGACAGAAAAGGTAGATTCGAGATCGGCCTGTAATTTACTAATTCTGTAGGATCAAATTGCGTTTTTTTAACAAGCGGTTTAATCATAGCCAGCTTAAAAGTTTTTGGTACGTATCCTAATGACGAAGATGAATTAATGATATTAAGAAGATGATCTATGACCTCTGGAAGCATCTCTTCGTCGGTATAGGGTCTAACATGCATGTTGTCAATTTAGATGATTTAATGAGTTTAGAAAATTCTTCCTCTCCTATAGCAATGAATGAATCGAATTTTTCCTTATAGGGAGACTACAGTGCACTGCCTGATGCAATACTGTAGTAGACAGTTGCATAGTTATAATTTTCTCCCTGATATTATCAATCTTATAAGTGAAGTTCATAAAGTACTGTTGTGCTGCTTGGAAACGTCTGGGCTTGAAGCTTTATTTTTTGTTAGTTTAGCCACTGTTTCAAATAAATACCTAGGGTTTTGTTTATTTTCTTCTAATAGGGTTGAAAAATAAGCAGATCTAGCAGCTTTTAAGGCCTCTCTGTATGCAATCGTGCTCTTTCCATGAAATGCGAAATACCTCTTTTGTTTTCTTCCAGTTGCGCTCCATTTTTCTGGCTGCTCTCTTAAGTGCCTGAGTGTGCTCGTTGTACCACGGCGTTTTACTATTTTCTTTAATCTTCTTTAAGCGCAAAGGAGCAACTGTGTCTAAAGTGCTGGAAAAGAGAGAGTTAAAAGTTTGTCACAATATCGAGTTCTTCTAAGCTATCTGGGATGCTGAGAGGATGAAACTGATCAGGAAGATTATTAATAAAGCAATCTTTAATGCAGTGGTTCTCAAAGTGGGGTCCACGGCGCACTGCCTGGGGGTCCGTGGAGAGTTTGCTATAAAATATAAACATACCCGGAGAAAGTGCAGGGCCCATCGTCATTCATTACTCCCGCGTGTGTAACGTTAGACCAATGAACATTCGGCTTTTACATTACGTCAATCTACCAAAACATTTCCCTTAGGCTTTAACTTCACGTCTCACAGCTAATAAATGAATAAATGAAAGCCAATTAAACAGGCGCATTGTGTTCAGCACTCCCCCCGCTTTAACTTTGGGCCAATAGAAACTCTGTTGTTACATTACGTCAATCTGTCAAAGTCGTTATTTCGACATCTTGTCATTTCGACATAATAAGGGGACATTCTAATCTGCATTAAGCCACATTAAGCGTTCTTACAATTATCCGTGAACTTGATTTGAACAAATGCCTTTCAACTTGTTTGTTCAAAATTCAGAATTAAGTGAATGTGCAGCAATTTGTAGAGAGTCTGTAGGCCTACTATACTGTTGTAGCCATTAAATAAGCGCATTTAGTTTCATATTTGTTAAAATATTATGATGTTATTTTGTTTCCATTTATGTTGATTTATGAAAAGTGAACAGCATGAGTAAGATAGGATGCGCAATATATCAAGAGACATGGAGCGGGTCAGACATGATTTTGACCACTTCATTAAGTTTGTTTTGTAGAAAGCATTTCTTTAAAGTGAATTTCGTTTTGTATAAATTGTATCTTAATTTTAATACATTTTTCATCAACCAATTTCCTGGATTTAATGAATAAGAAGCAAATATAACAGACAATAATCATGGAGGTGCCCGCGCGGTCACTTGCATTGCACGTTAACTGGAGCGCATCTCATCCTAACTTAACGACACTCAGTGTATGCCTCACACAGACATGAGAAATACATCAAATACACAAAGCTTGAAATGTCTTAAAACGAAATAATTCAAAACGAAAAGAAAAAGGCTACTCTCTGATTATGTAATCCATGATGTGCATTTCTCTCTATAGGCGCGTTCACTACGAATATGGCGATCGTCAACTTCATCTTTGCAGCAGACACTGTAATAAAAATCAATGCACGCGTCACCGAATTTACAAATGCACATCTTGCTTGTTGCACGCACACATATTATGTAACATTATTATTAATTAATACATCTTTTAGAATTTTTGATTGAATGCTGAATGTTGCGCTTGTTCAATTTAATAAAATTAAAACTTTAATTGTGATCATTAAAATAATTTAATATTAAATATTTAGTGGCCAAGTTTTGCTAATTTATTAATAGTGTATATATATATATATATATATATATATATATATATATATATATATATATATATATATATATATATATATATATAATTGCGCAGCTCCCCGTCAATGATCTAGCACCCCCTCAGCACATGCGTTAACGATTTTGCCGGGTCTTCAGCCCCGAATGTTTTGAGTGTAGCCCCGAATGTTTTTTGAAAAGTTGACTGACAAAAATTAAACTGGACAATAGCCTATGTAAACCCCCGAAATCCATAAGTTGCCTTATTTCATTGTGCTTTGGCTTTGCTGCTGTCTCTGACTAGTGATTGTTGAAATCTGTCTCTGCAGACGCACCACGTGAGTGATTTCAGCCGATCCTAGAATATCTCCAGGATTTGCGCAACAGCAAACAATCTCACAGCAATTTAAAAAAATAAAAAATAAATAACGCAGTCAGCACCGCCGTACAGTCCTCTGTCAGACCAGATGTTGTCAGGCTATATGTCAGTAAAACTTTCCTGTCGTATGACTCGTATCAGCCGTGTGCTCGCGGCGCGCACTCTTCAATATCAAGCGCAAATGCAGCGCGCCCTGTATCACGCAAAAGAAACTACGAGCATGTACGTCGTGTTCTGTTGTCAATTAGGCTAAGTATTGAAATAACCAAAAGGGAGAATAAAATTGTGTCATTTTTCATTATTAATATTCTAACATTTTATCAATATTGCAAAGCCATCAAAACTGACTCGTGTCATAAAAAAAATATTTTGTGACCAAAAATGTGAAAAATACATCTAGCCTAAATGATCGTTCTTGACATTCTTTTAACTATAAGCAACCCAATTTGTCTAGATCTGTAATGTTATTTCCTTTGTATAATGAGCTTGTCTTTTTTTTTATTTATTATATTGTATTTTTATTGTGAGTGTGTTGGAACTGCTGCACAGTCGTGTGATTTAGGCAGCTTGATCAACATTATTACAATGTATTCCTATTTAACACAGATGTTCTTTGCTAATTACAGAAACTATAAGCAAAATATAAGCATAAATATATATTTTATAAAATAAACAAACAAAAGATTGCACTGGTGTTTGATTGAAATGTAACATCTATATGCAAAATAATCCTTAAGATTTCTCATTTAAGGCCATTCCTGTTTGGAATATGTGATTGTGTATTGTCAACAATAAGCAGAAACATTCTACATTTCCATTTTGTACTGTGGATCATTCATTTCAACATTTATTATCATTCTCATGTTTAAGAATCTGTTATCTGCTTGACAAATAATTTCTGCTACTGCCCACTGACATGCTTTTAAAGCTATTGTTATCAAAAAATGTTGGCCTTCAAACACCTTAAAATGCACATATGTAGGTCAGAGAAATACAAATTTTCTCGGGGGAGCATGCCCCTTAACCCCCCTAATTACCTCACATTTGAATGCGCGTGTCTGTGGGGTAATGTGGGCTGGTGTGGCTCCCCCCTGCATATAGACCTACAATATACATTATTCTCTGTATCGAATCATGTTATCTTGTAACCCACCCCCAGCCCCTGATGTTTCGGGCTCAGCCCCTGATGTTTTTAAAACCTAGAAACGCCCCTGCCCCTTTCCCATCTTTCTCTCTCTCTCACACACACACATGATTTAGCTATTACATTTGTGTTGCGGTTATGAGGGGGTCCTTGGAATTTTTTCTGCCCTATGAGGGGTCCTTATCTCCAGATAGTTTGAGAACACCTGCTTTAATGGCAGAAGTGATAGGTCTAACATATTTGTAACACGGAGTCGGCTTTGCAGCCTTGGCTAAATGAAGTTTACATGAGACTAGATAATGATCGGAGATGTCATCGCTCTGCTGCAGAATTTCAACGGCATCAACATTAATTCCATGTGATAATATTAGATCTAGAGCAGTGATCTCAAACTCAATTCCTGGAGGGCCACAGCTCTGCACAGTTTTGCTCCAATCAAACACACCTGATCCAGCTAATCAAGGTCTTAAGGATTACTAGAAACTTCCTTGCAGGTGTGAGTTGGAGCTGGTTGGAGCTAAACTGTGCAGAGCTGTGGCCCTCCAGGAATTGAGATCACTGATCTAGAGTATGATTACGACAATGAGTGGGTCCTGACACTTGTTGTCTAACTCCAATGGAGTTAAGAATGTCTTTAAATGCCAATCCCAATGCATCTTTTTCGTTATCTACATGTATATTTAAATCACCAACAATTAGGACTTTTTCTGCAGCCAGTACTAACTCTGATAGAAAGTCAGCAAATTCTTTGATAAAGTCTGTATAGTCTGTATCCCCCCCCCCAGTTCTGTATAAAGTCTTGCTCATTTGTATTATATCTGTTTTTTATTTGTTGAACATCAATTAAATTTTTACCCTTAGATGGGTTTGGAAGTTTTTTGTATTTCCTAATTCGGGGAACAGACACAGTCTCTATATGATGATATCTAGGTGAAAGAGGCTCTATGTGATGGGATTTATCTGACCTCGGTGACGCGAGACAGCTAGCAGACGGTCGGTTTAGCCAGTCTGTCTGCTTCCTGACCTGAGCCCCAATTCATGTTTGAGCTCTAAGAGTATGTTCCATATTACTAGAGAGAAGAGCAGCACCATCCCAGGAGGGATGAATACCATCTCTTTTCAACAGGTCAGGTCTGCCCCAAAAACTTTTCCAATTGTCTATGAATTTTATATTATTTTATTTTGCGGACACCACTTAGACAGCCAGCCATTGAGTGAGGACAGTCTACTAAGTATCTCATCACTCCTGCGAACAGGAAGGGGACCAGAGCAAATTACAGTGCCTGACATCGTACTTGCGAGACAAGGTGTCTTGTTGAGAGACCGTTGTTAGCTTATAGATTTATCCACGTTAGCCGACGATAGCCTGTGTATAACACTATGCTCAGATCACAATATTGTACAGATTATTATCATGTATCAGGCAATAGCAAAGCTAGTATTTAGACCCTTACCTATTGCATGTGTTGTGTCAGCCATTAGGAGACAGTTTCCAGAGGAAGAGGGACTTTATAAAGGCTTTGAATGGCCCCATTTTGGTCACAATGAATAAAAAAATAATCACAATCACAACTGTCTTACTGTGTAAAAACTTTATATGTAGAAACAGCCAACACAAACATTAAAGTGGTTTTGTACAAATTGAAAATGAATTATTGAACATAATATATTATATTTATAATAATAATAAGTTTCGGCAGCAGACTAATAACAAACACATAAATGCATTACATTGCAAATTTATGTAGGATAAGCAATGAGCAATATAATCCTTAAGACAAAAAAAACATTTTGCTGTAGCAAAATCACAAACAGTTTTTGTTCAAAAGTATAGAATTATGTATCAGCAGCTCTCATACAAACATAATGCTTGTGGACTTACGTATATTCTGAATAATTAGTAACATACAAAGCCGCTTTTGTACACAACTAAATAATAAAGAGTTATGACTTGAAATGTTTGCTGTGTACCACAATCAAAAACAGCTTATACAAAAAAAGTGAATGAACATCTGCAGAGAGCACAGTCAAAATGTAACTTTTTGTGACTGGCATTGCACTGATACATACTGTGACTGTGGAGGTCAGTATAACGTACATATAACAGATCGGTTTACAGCATATTGATGTGAAAACTAAACAATACAGAAAGCAGCTCTCATACAAAAAATACTAAATAGGTCACAATGAAATTGCCAATTTTCCATACCTTAGCTTTTAACAAAGAGGGTGCCGTTCGAATTTGGCGCTCAACCATCATGCGTCTCTGTTATGTGCACGCCACAGACTGTCTTAGACACCACTGCACGTCCGCTTTAGAGTTCTGCCTTTTGCGTTCCGTCATTGTTACATTATTAGAAAAAAAACATTTTTTTTTTAGAAAATCGATTTTTGACATTTGTGAATCGATTCAGAATCGTCCGTGTCCGCATCGCGATGCATCTAAGAATCGATTTTTTTCCCCCACCCCTACAAGGCACATTTTGTAAAACAGATGTACAATAAGTGATCTCTGACGGATCCATGACCGTCATGTTTCCCGCCGGCGGCCGAACCATATGTTGACGGCAGACCTGATGAAGGAGCTGGGACAGTGTGCACCGAAGGAACCGCACCAGCCCGGAGTCTCACTTGGTTCTTGCTTCGGCATCCCATGTTGAACTCCATCATATCGCCGGGATTATAATTATCCAGTCTAAAGTGAACGCTACACACTACCGCGTTTTTCAAAGCAGATGCAGAAGTGAAGTCCCGTCTCTTAGCCTGCACAAAACGCACCCAGGCACGGAAGATAGCACTGTCCTTTTTCTTGTTCAGAAACCTGTGAACTGTGTTCTATAGCGATCAGTGAGCCGGGAGCATACATACAAGGTTTGTTTGCACGTCAATAATAATGGACTTGCGCATTCCTAATGTACGATGACTCCTGTATGTCACTGTAATCGCCTTTATCTTCATTACAATTGTCATCCATCAAAACTTTGACACACTGGTTTTCTTTATCCAACTGAGCGATGTAGTTTGAGTATATGTTCATGAAGTGGTTGGGTGTTTTGAGCCGCCATTCAGTCTGTATTTCACACAGCGCGATGAGAAATGGCTTGGGCTTCTCCGAAACTATCACAGAATACGTACGAGAGAGGTGGTGCTTTGATAATTTTTAATTTAATGTGTTAATAATAAATAAATGAATTATATATAATAGTTATCTTGCGGCCCCCCAGTTGAGAACCACTGTGTTAAATTTATATTAAACTATTGCTTGTAATTGATCTTATTACAGACTGTTTGTCTGTGTTGAATAATTACTTAACTTAATTACTTAAAGCGATTTTTATTTAATTAAGTCCTGTGTATAGTTTGTAGGGCTGTCACTAACGATTATTTTGGCAGTCAAGCAATTGGTCGATTGTTTTAAAGATTAATCGTGTAATCGGACAATTTTTTTTTGTGGTAATGAAAATAGACCTAAGTGAACAATAACCATTAAATGACTTAAAACACATGGGTATAATAACGACGAGGCAATAATAATTTAGAAAATAAATAATAAAAGCAAGGAATCATGGTTTTATTGAACAACACTGTTAAAATACATTGGCCTGGTTTCACAGACAGGCCTTGTCCATGAAACCAGGGGCTTATGTAATATACATTACATAAACATAATAAATTTATGTAAATTACGAATTCTAACAAATGCCTGCAGAGGGTGCAAACGGCCTGGTGATTGTTGTTGTTACACATACAGCAGTGGTTCTCAACCTTTTTTGGGCCAGCGCCCCCTATCCAATATCCAAATCCCTGAACGCCCCCCACCCCCAAAATAATGAGCGACCTGGAACGAGTGAGAGTTAACAGATGAAATAAGTGCAAAATTGTCTTTTATTAATACAATTGAACTGTACTCCACAGTGATTAATCCAAAAAACAAGTTATAAACTGCATTGGCATAGCAATACCAGTGTTTCTCACAGGATTTTTGGTAAATCTGTGGTGGGTGGACCTTGGGCCTTCTAGGGGGGTTTGGGGGCATGCCCCCCCTAAGAAAATTTTGTGCATTTTAATGTTAAATTCATCAATCTGGTGCACTTTGAGAGTTCAAAATTAAAAGTGCCAACCCATATTCAGTGTGCAAATTAAACAAAGAAAAATTCAAACCTCTTTTAGTTGTGTCTGTCTACATTACACTACTACATAATAATAGTTATAATATTAATCCCATGACAGTAATAGCCATATATTGTAAAACAAATGCACTGAAAAATAAAGGACGGTCATTAAAGCGGTAATGTTTGCACTTAGGTTTTATTACGCATTTAGGAGAGTATTGCAAGAAGCTGCTTACATTAACCTTACTTTCGAAAAATAAATAAATACAATCATGATTTTTCATGAAAAATTGTTAGAATTGTAGGCCTAAAATACCTTGGTATCAGCTTGTTTTCATCAATGGTATAATTAATACAATTACAATTAATTTGGTTTGTTGTGATTAATTTGTGTTCATAATCGGTAAAAAATATTCTAACAAGATTAAACACATATGAACAATTAAATTATTATTATATTATTAATTATTTTTATATCTTGAAACTACCCAAGCAGCGTTTCGTGCTCAGATGTGACGGCGGAATGAATACATTACCAAAATGTGAATGCAGAATATATTTAAATTATCCATCAAATTGTCATTTTCTCCTTACTGTCTTGCGAGTTAACAATAATGCCTGACCAGTAAATTACTTGGTGAACAAAGAAAACATTTTGGCATTAGGGATTGGAATTAGTTAATGCCTAAAAATGTAAAAGTTTTACCTTATAAATAGAATAAAGTTTAATTAATTTTAAAATTCGTCGCCAGAGTGAATGGGAACATGATTTATTGAAAATATTTGAAAAAAATATAAGTGTTTCTTAAGTCAATACTTTTTAATGGCTTGTCAACTTTCCATTCCTCCGCTGCATGATTCTGCACCACCGGATTGTTGTCAGCGCGAAACACATTTTTGAGCTCGTGAATGCTGATTCTTGTCAGCGCTGGATTCTAGTAAGTGCTTGAGCGCTGGTCTATGACTGGAAAAATAATAGTCGTTGCAAAAGTAACGATAGGCTACATGTCGCATTTAACTGGAAGATTTTAGAATGTTAGGCATTCTAAACTTTTGAATAAGAAATACCTTATATCCCCGACTATAAGACGACCCTGAATATAAGACGACCCCCCCATTTTCCAGACTTATTTTTGGGACAAAAAGAGATTTTTGTGGAAAAAATCTTGTTTTCAACAGAAAATAATTTAATTAGAAAATTGCAGTGATAATTCATTCTCTCTCTTCCAGCACGCGCGCGCACCTTTCTGTCTCTCTCCCTCTCGCTCTGCGTCTCTCTCTCTCTCTCTCTCTCTCTCTCTCTCTCTCTCTCTCTCTCTCTCTCTCTCTCTCTCTCTGCGTCTCATGCGCGCACCTCTCTCTCTCTCTCTCTCTCTCGCTCTGCATCTCGCGCGCGCACCTCTCGCTCTCGCTCTGCGTCTCGCGCGCGCACCTCTCTCTCTCGCGCGCTCGCTCGCTTGCTCTGCGTCTCGCGCGGATTAACTTTTGTGCATTATCTTTTATGCAGATTAACATATTGGAAGGGAAAGCTGGTTTTGTCTTAATGGGTCGCGTTTCAGTCACTATTTCATATTAATTCCGTTGTTCTTTCTCCCTTTCACCCCGTGATTTTGTTTATATCGCGAATATAAGACGACCCCACATTTTTCAGCCTATTTTTAGGACAAAAACCTCGTCTTATATTCGGGTATATACGGTAATATCAAGTCGTCAAAAAAATACAACTCGTCAAAACTCCGCGAATCACAAGCGCGCGCGGTGAGAACACTCACAGCACATACCCGAACTTGACTGCACATCATATTTTTGACATTATTGATACTGCTTTCAATCGTAATGCAATAGAAATGAATACCAAAAAACCTGCGTAGTGCCTACCAACAACACTGACGGTCGACTTGCGGTTAGGACTAGAGCGGGTGCGACGAATGTTTTTTTTTTTAGCGCTGCTGAGGTATTCTTTCACGCGCACCATATGCACACACAATATGATGGATATCACACTCTGCGCATATGTTTTACAACATAATTTAACAAAAACATAGTCCTAACACTTTTTAAATAGCCCAATTAAAGTGTTTATTACAGCTAAATTACTAAATGCTTAAAATGAATAAAAGTAAATGAACAAAAATTTGCGTTACATATTTAAACTCGTGAACGCCTGAACGCCCCCCTTTCAAAAATCTTGCTTCCAACGCCCCCCGTTGTTCTCTGAACGCCCCCTGGGGGGGCGGTACCACCCCCGTTGAGAACCACTAACATACAGCATGATCAAATCCTTGTTTAATATTGGCCAAACAACATTTAATTCAAATATCCACTTAATCTTTAATATTTGGCCACTTCTTTATGAAAGAAATGCTACAGCCACTGTAATTTGTTGAACAAGAACATGTGGACATCAAAACATGCAAACTCAGAGTGAAGGTTTAAATCTTTATTTTGAAATCACAATGAACAACAGTTTGTATTTAGAAACAGTATTTAGAAACATATTGATGTATTCTCCTGTGTTGGCTAGTGAAAATGGCACATGTTGCATATCCAGATGAACGTTATAAGCAACTGTTAGGGAATTTACAGTTAAAGAGCCAAGGACCAGATATGATTAATGAAGACCAGGAGTTAGAAGTGCAGTCAATTTAAGACCAGAGTCAGAATTATAATAAATGTAAGACATTTTTTACTTAACCCTCTGGGGTCTGAGCGGTTTTCTGGGCCCTGGAGGTGTTCTGACATGCACTGACATTTGTGCTTTTTTCAGTTATTTATAAACATGATAATGGCAAAGGTGTAAATTCACTCTATATAGCACAAACAGGGCTACCATAATATGTGATCAACATGCATGTATATGTTTGAATTTTTAAGAGAATAATGTTTATGCGTGGTTATTGAAAAAAATAAAAATGAAAGTTGCTGAAATAAGACCACAAAAGTCAATGAAGTCAATTCTGAAACGCGTCCGAAAATGATCTGTAACTCAGCGAATACTCAGTCAAACAGGCATACAGACACACAGGCATGAATTGAATTCTCTTCTTTTAAATGAAGTAATTTTTATAAAAAACAAATATTCACAGTTCATGTAATATGTATGTAAAGAGAGAGATGTCAGTCGTTCTCATCTCAGCTAATTATTTTTAATGTGACTCCGCCCACGGAGAGCGCGCTATACAAACGCAAATGTGAGGCGATCCATACAAACCTGTGAAACGCCCACATCAGCTGGATAACCCCCAATTTCCACCAGATGCGTAACGGCTGCGGAACGGCTCCGCTGCGTGACGGCTCCGTGTTTCGTCGTCCGTCAATACCCACCAGGTCCGGAGTTGTTGCGGAACGGCTGCGGCCATGACTGACAGCTGAAGTCACGAGGACCCACGAGATCTCGCTAATTCACGTATGATCGCGCGATATGTAGTTTCTATAAACAGAACGTTATGACGAATGGTATATTATGACGTTTTCAAGGTGTAGTGTAGGGAAATATGATCCGCCATGATCACGGTGTATTTTATTTTGAAAATTAACCGGATCTTTTATTTTGTTTTGTTTTGTTCTGTTTTTTTGCTCGACTTCCTGTCCTGCGCACTCTGTCCTGTAGTGCTGCGGAGCTCTCCGGCATCCGGCAAAAATAGAAGCTCTGCGTATCTGCTCCGGAGGGCTGCGGATCGCCGGAGTCGGAACGCAGCTGTACCGCATTCAGTGGAAATACACTCATTGACTTTAATGGAAACCTATTGACTCCGCCGCCGTGCCGGAGCCGTAACGCAGCCGTTACGCATCTGGTGGAAATTGGGGGTAAGGCCGGTGACACACTGGATGCGTGGCGTAAGCGTCTCAGCTGCGTGGCGTGTCCGTTTTTATTTCTGCTCCCATGTTAACAGTTTAGAGTTTGCACACTGCTTGCGTGAGACGCGCGTCTCAGGCGCGGCATGAGCCGTGCGGAAAACGCGTGCATGCTAGAAATAGAACTGACGCCTATTTTTCACGCGACACGCAAGCGTCTTGGAAGCGTTTCCATGCAAAATTGAATAGGAAAATCTGTTTATAAGTCATTTTGACACGAATACATATTAATAAATGTTTTGATGTTTAAAAGTGTCTAGGTTTTCACATAAATGCAAATATAAATGTAATTTTACAAAATATTATCGATTTTCAAATACTGCTGTATTGAATGAACAGCTTTTAGTCTCTATTGCTATACTGAGTATATTTTTAAGTTCAATAATTTATATATATATATATATATATATATATATATATATATATATATATAGCTCTTGTATTCTTTCTTGTGGCTATAGGTGACACACCTGAATGAATGGCTCATTAAGTATGCAGGGGCATTGTCTCATCAGGTGTGAACTACTAAATATGCATGATGCTGTTGGAGCGTTTACGCCCCATCCGCATATTGGCTTTCCAAACTAAAAGTGTTTCACAAAACTTAAATCAATGTATCGTTTTATGTGAATGATTAGGCAGGATGATTTTCACATTTCACATTTTTCATGATTTTCACTCTAGGCGACGACATCCATTAGTCAAAAGTCTTATTGACACATATTTAGTATATGTTTTGTGGCCTTATTTCAGAAACTTTCATTTTTAGTTTTTTCAATAACCATGCATAAACATTATTCTCTCAAAAATGAAAACATGTACATACATGTGGCTCACATATTATGGTAGTCCTGTTTGTGCTAAATAGTGTAATTACACCTTTGCCATTGATATGTTTATAAGCAACTGAAAAAAGCACAAATGTCAGAACATCTCAAGGACCCCAAAAACACCTCAGACCCCAGAGGGTTAATCTAGCTTTGAACTGACAGAGTGTGTCTGCTTCCCGGACAATGTTAGGAAGACTGTTCCAAAGTTTTGGTGCTAAATAGGAAAAGGATCTACCGCCAACAGTCGATTTTGATATTCTAGGTATTATGAACTGGCCGGAATTTTGAGATCGCAATAGACGTGAAGGACTATAATGCGTTAAGAGCTCACTCAAGTACTGTGGAGCTAAACCATTTAGTGCTTTGTTAGTGCTGTATCTGAATAAGTCACGGCTGAAGGGCGTTGTTAGGCACGAAGCGAATATGAAACATTGGCCGAGGTTCTCGGTTAAAGCCAGTGGGTATTAATGTCTTGCTATAATTGTTGTAGAAATTGTGTTAAGACCTTTGTACACCCAAATAGTTGAATTTCCAAAACAGCCTAATACATGAATGAACCTCATCGTCGATTATGGTCTAGTCTGAGTCTAACATCATAACTAACATGGTCAGGCTGGTTGTTTCCATGTTCTAATGCTGCGGCAGCTTCCCGCAAAAGCTCACTAACAGATTTCGCCATATCTCGTCGTCTCGATTACAATATAATCACATTTAAATAATTTCGTTTCACACATTCAACTCATGCACACGGACGTCGATGACTTCGCTTTACAGAAGGCGTGCCTCTAGCGCCGTTACTAGAATAAGCCACACCCACTCATTAACATAGAATTTGCATGCAGGTTGTCTTTGAAAATGAAAACGAAAATGAAAACTGTGAAATAAAAGAGGAATTAAAATGAAAACGAAAATTTACATTTGTATTTGAATTGTCACTATTATTGCGTGAGCGTTACTAAAGAGCATTGTAAAAACTGTATTTGTAGTTTCTTTTTCACGTTTGGCTTTTCATTTTGATATTGGCAGTCTTGCCTCGAGACTGTAGTGAAAATGAAATGTGAAATCACCAATTGCATTTTATTTTTCAATTTGACAGGGATAATGCTGTGAAAATGAAATAATTTAATTTCATTCTCAATTTTGTCACATATTTTGCGTACTGTTTTCTGTAATGAAATCGTTAATTTGGTTTTAATTTTCATTTTAATAATTTAATTTATTTATTTAAATTTGGCAGAAAATGGCTTCCATACTTTGTAAGTAATCAGCAATATTTTAAAATTGATGCAATGTTTAATAGGGAGCCAATGCAGTTTTGACAGAACCGGGCTAATATGGCCATACTTCCTGGTTCTGGTAAGAACTCGTGCTGCTGCGTTTTGAACTAGCTGTAGTTTGTTTATTAAGCGTGCAGGGCAACCACCCAGTAGAGCATTACAATAATCTAGCCTTGAGGTCATGAACGCATGAACTAATTGTTCCGCATTTGCCGAGGCAGAAGACCTGCCTGTCGCGGACGAGGAGCCCGGACTGGCTCGAGCTGGGTCGGACTGGTGGTGCCTGTGCTCTCACTGTGCGCCTATGGACACAGAGATAGAGTCCGTCTGCTGCAAAGAATTTCAACGATGCCAATTTCTCCTGGACGAAATCTCTGAATCAGACGAGGACGTTTGTGTTGTGAACCATCCTAGTTTCGCACCGCATATGTTCTGACTGAACATCCCGGTACCATGCAATAATTCACCATTTCGAAAGAAATACAAACGAGGAGTAATTCACTAATGAGTTCGCCAACTAACTAGACATTTTGTGTGAAATTAATTTCAAGCTCTTGTGGTAGCTAGCCTTGTAGACGGAAAAGTGATTTCTCCTATAGGCGGATACCTCATATGCGCTGTTCTGGATTAGTGGGAGTGGCTTGCGGAGCTGTGCAATGTGGTGCATTGTGGGAGTTGTTGTCTTTCATACAAATGCATCCTGAAGTTACTTTGTCTTTCCTCGGTCAAGAAGGTACCAAATTCGAAATTTTTTTTACATTGTGACTACATATATGACCCACTTTCAATAAAGATCAATGTTCCCATGGGTGAAATGCTCCTTTAAAAGTTTTTGGTATGTATCCTAATGACGAAGATGAATTAATGATATTAAGAAGAGGATCTATGACCTCTGGAAGCATCTCTTTCAGTAGCTTAGTCGGTATAGGGTCTAACATATATGTTGTCGATTTAGATGGTTTAACGAATTCTTCCTCTTCTATAGCAATGAATGAATCAAATTTTTCCTTAGGGAGACTACAATGCACTGCCTGATGCGTTACTGTAGTAGACGGTTGCATAGTTATAATTTTCTCCCTGATGTTATCAATCTTATAAGTGAAGAAGTTCATAAAATCATTACTGCTGTGCTGCTTGGAAACATCTGGGCTTGAAGCTTTTTTTTTTGTTAGTTTAGCCACTGTTTCAAATAAATACCTATGGTTTTGTTTATTTTCTTCTAATAGGGTTGAAAAATAAGCAGATCTTGCAGCTTTTAAGGCCTCTCTGTATGCAATCGACCTCTCTTTCCATGAAATGCGAAATACTTCTAGTTTTGTTTTCTTCCAGTTGCGCTCCATTTTTCTGGCTGCTCTCTTAAGGGCCCGAGTGTGCTCGTTGTGCCACGGCGTTGGACTATTTTATTTAATCTTCTTTAATCGCAACGGAGCAACTGTGTCTAAAGTGTTGGAAAAGAGAGTTAAAAGTTTCTATTGCAATATCGAGTTCTTCTAAGCTATCTGGGATGCTGAGATGATGAAACTGATCAGGAAGATTATTAATAAAGCAATCTTTAGCGGAAGAAGTGATAGGTCTAACATATTTGTAACATGGAGTCGGCTTTGCAGCCTTGGCTAAATGAAGTTTACACGAGACTAGATAATGATCTGAGATGTCATCGCTCTGCTGCAGAATTTCAACAGCATCAACATTGATTCCATGTGATAATATTAGATCTAGAGTATGATTACGACAATGAGTAGGTCCTGACACATGTTGTCTAACTCCAATAGAGTTAAGAATGTCTTTAAATGCCAGTCCCAATGCATCTTTTTCGTTATCTGTATGTATAGTAGTCCAAGGGCCTCCAACGATGCCTTGTGTGGTTTGTTCTTTTGCTCCTTGCCATGGGACAGATCTTCAGTCAGCTTCATGAAGCATGGTCTGAGAATAGAGGGTCGGCCATTCTCTATCACACAGCTGGTTTGTGTGCATTCCCTAGGCACATGTCTCCTACCAGGACCCATCCCAAATCCAATCTTTGTGCAAAGGGGGCGTTGTGAGGTCCGCTCACTTGCTGTCGGACTTTATGGACCCTCACAATTAGGGATGGGTATCGTTAAGGTTTTAACGGTATTACTACTCTTACCGATACTCCTTATCGATACTCCTTATCGATCCGGTACTTTAACGGTATTCTTATCGGTTCTTTTTGTTATATTAAAAAAAAGGAAAACAAATAATTTAGAACATAATTAATATTGCTTTATATTTTGAAATGTAAAATAAATATCTATATAGCAAAAGAAAAAGCAATGCTTTAACAAAACAAATAAAACATGTAGGCTATGTTATGCAGAAGGGTGCAGGCTTTTGTGTTTTATATACAGAAGACATAGGACACCAAAAACAAAGTACAAACACATGGTTAAACAAAAAAAAGTATACAATAAAACAAATATACAAATTATATACCCAGTGCTTTAATTTCAGTAATGTCTACTGACATTACTGTTCAGGAGTAATATGGGCTAAAAAGACATCCAATAAAGTCAGATGTAAAATAACACTGCATAGTTTATCATAGATAGATTAAAGCTTATAAAAGCCAAAATTATTCATTCAAGAGCTGCGACTGATTTTCTCTTTGCCTTTTATTGTTTGATTCACATTAATGGAGCAATTGTCAGCAGGTTTATTAGACTGCTGCCTCTTTAAGACCAAATGCAGATCTAATCATTATTACGCATCATATTTTCTCCCAACTATTAACGCCCATTTAAGACATAAACTGTATTTAAGTGAATAAACTGTTTAAGTGAATCTCCAAGACGGCCAAGAATATTTTGACATATTTTTGTGTATATTTGATCGTTTAGATGCGCACACAAAGTCCAAAAAATACGTTGCTTGTCTCGTTGCGGTGTGTTTCGGAGTGCGCGCCGCATTTGGAACAGCGTCTATTGCGTCAATTTTGGTACTTTTAATAGCCTTTTATTATCAAACACGTCCCGCAGTTTAGCAACAGTATAGACTACATTTTACAACAATCACCGATCGTGCAGATTCTGACGTTACATTTGGGTTTTAGGGAGAAATGACAGCGCACCGCTGTGAAGGCAAGGAAGTTGCGCTGGACAGAATGCGGCTTTAGTTTTTAATGGTTATACCTCAAATATATTATTTTTTATAATCATTGGAAGCCAAAATCTAAATCTAAAATAAAATTAGCTTAATATCAAAGATCTAAAGTGTAACCATTTGAATGTTTAGTTCTGTATCTCTCAGTAATCTCTCGTGCGCATGCGCGGAGTGTCTGTGGGGAGCGTGTGAGCGGAAGAGTGTGTGGCGTTGAATGAGTGAGTTTTTCTAATTTTCTCTTATTACGGCTGTGGTTGTGTAAATCGTTTGTTTGGCTAGTACAATAGTAGAGACGCTGGCCGATATAGACCAACGCTACTTTTGCGTCATCGAAGGGCAACGCCCCTTTTTGGGGGAAGACAAACGGATTCCCCTGAGAACAGAACTCGCTCGCTCTAGACCTGCAAAGTTTCTTGATAGCAAAAATGGCACAAACATACACTCTCTTTGACGGCCGAGGACCGTGAGCGGTATTTAAAGAAGCTACTGGATAGGGAGTTACAGAGGTGTCCCTTTGAAATGGTCGAAAACTGGATTAATGACCCCACGCAGTGGCCAAATATGGACTATTCAGACATCTACCACTATCTCGTGGAATCACCAAGTAAGTAACGTTAGCCTTTTTTTTTGTCATTAACACACTCACAGTATGACAAACTAGACGATGAGGCCATGTCAAGTGGAGTCGGTGGTTTACTTGGATCATATTTCACTTGATTTAAGCTATTAACAGTTTTGTTGTCGACTAGCTATACTAGTAAGAAACCCCTTAAACACTGTAATCAGAACAATCATGTCAGAGGCTAAAAACATAAATAGTCCGTACCTTAAGTGGGGTAGAGACAATGAAAAACATGCCCCATACATAGGTCCCATACATATTTTGCCGTACACTGTAAACCTTTTTACAACTTTCAAAGTCCTAGCACTTTCTAGACACAAGCAGAAACCAGCCAAGTCCACTTTAGTCCTAGCCTGCCACTATTTCAACAGTAAAATCAGTTAACAGCCAAGGTAGCGTGCCTAGTGAGAGCTAACGTTAATCACGTAGCTGCTAGCAGCTTCGTCTTTCTAACTAGTAAGTTATAGCTAGTCGACAACAAAACTATGTCAATAGCTTAAATCAAGTGAAATATGATCCAAGTAAACCACCGACTCCTCTTGACATGGCCTCATCGTCTAGTTTGTACTATTTTTTACAGTCTATGAGTTTGTCATACTGTGAGTGTGTTAATGACAAAAAAATAGGCTACTTACTTGGTGATTCCACGAGATAGTGGTAGATGTCTGAATAGTCCAAAGAGAGTGTATGTTTGTGCGATTTTTGCTATCAAGAAACTTTGCAGGTCTAGAGTGAGCGAGTTCTGTTCTCAGGGGAATCCGTTTGTTTTCCCCCAAAAAGGGGCGTTACCCTTCGATGACGCAAAAGTAGCGTTGGTCTATGGCGGCGTCTCAGAGTTTAGATAACTTAACGCGGAAGCATGGCATTAAAGTCATCACTGCAGAGCGTTGCTCGGTTGAAGATTGCACAATTGCAGTCGCTGAAGTAGTTGGATACTCTAGTATTTTGTCTGCAGCTAGAATGAATAGTGCTGTAATGATTTTTTTGAATAGTGTAGAGAAAGTTAATGATGTTGTAGTGAGAGGGATTGTCGTCAACAGTGCGTTTACCCCGGTAATGCCTTTAGTCCAGCCGGCAAAAAGGATTACGCTTTCAAATGTACCGCCATTCATCAGAGATGAGATGATTGAAAGAGAATTAATGAGACATGGTAAAGTTGTGTCTAAAATCAGGAAGATTGCTTTAGGGTGTAAGTTACCTCAGCTAAAACATGTGGTTTCATTTAGAAGACAGACATATATGATTCTAAAAAATGAAAATGAGGAGCTAAGCTTGTTGAAAAGGAAAACTTGGAAGAGGTTGTGAATGAGGATGAAATAGCAAACAGGAAAGAGTTTGAGGCAACTGATCCTAAAGTGGTTGTTATAGGAGGTGAGGAAGATATGGAAATGGTAGAAGATGAAAGTGTGTTTAAAACACCTGCAATTAAACGGAAATTGAAGAAAAAAGGCTGTGGGAAGAGAGTTAGGAAAGAAACTGGAGATGATATATCGGGAAAAGATGTTGGAAATTCTGAGATTCGGATGGAATCAGATATGAGCAATGTTGATGAGTCTCAATCCGCCCCAGAAAGTGGGAGTGATTCTTCAGGATCTGTGAATTCAGCCTCACAAAAAAGATCTGTTAGAAGTGATTATACGATTGAGAAAATAAAAAAAATCTTACAAACAACTAAGGGAATGAAAGGAGTGAGAGTGGAAGATTATTTCCCGGATCGAGAATTGTTTGTTAATTCAGCTAAAATGTCAATGAAAGAGAAGGGTGCAAATAGTTTGACTGATCAAGAGATTTACAGATTGAAAAAATTTGTGCAAAAGACTAAAATGAATATACTTAATGATGAATTTGAAACGGAATGATTTCTTTATTTTTCTTGTGTTATTTTTTTGGTTGCTTTGCCCAGTTTTGGTCTCTATTCATACATTTATGAGCACGCTAAGATTGGGCACACTCAATGTAAATGGAGTACGAGAAAGTGGGAAGAGAACAAAGCTTTTTGAATTAATAAAACAAAAGAAATATGATGTGATGTTGGTTCAAGAAACCCATAGTGATGCAAAAAATGAGACTGATTGGAAAATGGGATGGGATGGAGAAGTTATTTTAAGTCATAAAAGTTAATCTAGTGGTGGTGTAGCGGTTCTGTTTCAAAAACACATGAAACCTTTATCATATGAGGTTGAACACATTGTTGAAGGAAAACTATTGAAAGTTAGAGCAAAATTTTAAAAATTTGTTTTAATTTTTGTAAATGTTTATGCTCCTGTTTGTGGTCCTGAGAGGGTTTACTTTTTGAAAAAATTGAATGATGCTCTTTCTAGTTTGGAACAAGAAGAGTATATGTTTATGGGAGGAGACTTTAACTGCACAGAAGATGCTAAAGTAGATAGGAACCATAAAGAGCCCCATATTGCATCTCAGCATGAAATGTTGAAACTCATTTCCGAACACGATCTCTATGATATCTGGAGAATATTGCATAAGAATGAAAGACAATATACATGGGCACAGGCAAGAGAGAATTTAATTACTTTGGCTAGACTTGACAGATTTTATTGTTGTAAGCATCATTTTAATGTTATAAAGAAATGTGTGATTTTACCTGTAAGTTTTTCTGATCACTGTTTAGTTGAATGTAATATTTATATAGCAAATATAAAACCCAAAAGTGCTTATTGGCACTTTAATGTCTTATTGTTGCAAGATAAATCTTTTATTGAGACATTTACATATTTTTGGAAACAGTTTGGGTTGAAAAAGAATGAATATAGATCTTTACGACAGTGGTGGGATTGTGGTAAAGTGGAAATACAGCAACTGTGACGGCAGTACACACTCAATGTTTCCAGGGACATTTCCCGGTCGATGAAAAACCTGGAGATCGAAATTGTGGAACTGCAGAATTCAACAGCATCCACTGGAAACCAAGGGCAGAGTGAACTCCTCAAATTCAAAAAGAGCAAGTTAGATGAACTGTTAGGTGTTAAAGCACAGGGCGCATTGGTCCGCTCTCGATTTCAGAGCATTGAGCAGATGGATGGCCCGACTAAGTTCTTCTTTGGTCTAGAAAAAAAGAATGGTCAAAGTCGTTATATTCACTCGCTATACTCAATGACTGGAACAGACATAACAGAGCCTAATGAGATTAGAAAAAGGGCGGTGTCTTTTTATTCAGAATTGTATAGGAGTGAGAGTACAGAAGTGGATGAGCCAGTCAATGTGTTTCTTAAAGGGTTGCCAAAAGTGCCGAGTGAAGTGAATGTTGAACTTCAGAAGCCCAGTTCCATAGGAGAATTGCAGATTGCACTGCAGAGCATGGAATGTGGCAGGGCACCTGGAATGGATGGCCTCCCTATCGACTTTTATAAGGCTTTTTGGGCAGTAATAGGGAATGATTTGCTTGCAGTACTGAGTGAGAGTCTGGCTGATGGCTTGCTACCACTGAGCTGCAGAAGGGCAGTCATAACCCTGCTGCCAAAGAAGGGAGATCTGAAAGATATGAAGAATTGGCGACCCGTTTCACTTCTGTGCACTGATTTGAAAATTTTATCTAAGGTTTTGGCAATAAGACTGAGGGAGGTGGTTGGTCGGGTCATTCATCACGATCAGACGTACTGTGTGCCTAAGAGGTCTATCTTTGATAATATATTTTTGATTCGAGATAGTTTAGAAGTCTCCAGGTTATTGGGTTTAAATACTGGTCTTATTTCCATAGATCAGGAAAAGGCGTTTGATCGGGTTGAGCACGGCTATCTCTGGCGTACACTGGAGGAGTTTGGGTTCAGCTCAGGTTTTATTGCTATGATCAGGGTCTTGTATCAGGACATTGAGAGTGTGCTGAAGATAAATGGAGGTTTGTGTGCACCTTTTAAAGTTAAAAGAGGGATCAGACAGGGATGTGCGTTGTCAGGAATGTTGTATGCATTGGCAATTGAACCTTTGTTGGTAAAAATTAGAAATAATATTGAAGCCTGGTCGATACCACAATCAGGTGAAAAAGTTAAATTATCAGCTTATGCTGATGATATTATTGTTATGGTTAAAGATCAAAAGGATATACTGATGTTAAAGAAAATTATTGATGATTTTGGCATTATTTCTTCAGCCAAAGTAAACTGGTCTAAAAGTGAGGCATTGGTGTGTGGTAAATGGGATGGTGATCCTCCTAGTTTACCAGGAGGCCTGTCCTGGAAAAATGATGGAATTAAGTATCTGGGAGTTTATCTTGGGAATGATTCTGTTACAAAAAAATTGGGAAGGTATTTTAGAAAAAGTAAAAGGGAAGTTAGAAAAATGGAAGTGGCTTTTGCCGCAGATGTCATTTAGAGGGAGAGTTATAGTCATTAACAATTTGGTTGCATCAATGTTATGGCATCGATTGACTTGTATTGATCCTCCTATTGGGCTTTTGGCAAAACTACAAGCCATTATAGTAGACTTTTTCTGGAGTGGATTTCACTGGATTGCCCAGAGCGTACTGTTTCTCCCCACGGAGAAGGGTGGACAAGGGTTTAATCAAGTGAGTGGATTGAATTTGAACTCAGGACTCTTTTTAACAGACTTTGGCAAACTACAGATTAATACGTCGATTCAATTCTACAAAGGACTTTTTAATGTTTGGCAACTTTTTAAAAAACAGAGGCAAGACACAACATCTCTGTACTGGCTGCTTGAGGAACCTCTTGTTCATGGAGCGAGGTTGGATGTGGCTTATGAAGCCACACCAGGACTATCTCAAATACTGTGTTCATCCAAAACATTAAAGTTACATCATTTAATGGACATTGGTGGTCCTGAGCTATGTAATTCTCAAGCTGTGGTCTCTCATTTGGGAATTCATTCTGTACGACAAGTTGGTAAAGTGTTAGAGTTATTATTGCAAAGGTTGACAGTAGAAGAAAAAATGGTGTTGAAAGAATATTATAACGGCAAAGTGGTTTATACTACTTCAGATCCTTTTCCAACAATTTTAATTACTCCTGATTTAAAGGGTTTAAGTGGGTTTTTTTTGGTTTTGGAGGGTCTGGAGAATTTGAATTTTCAAGATGTTCAAAGTAAAGTGTTATATAAATGCTGTGTAAAGATCTTAAACAAAACAATTCTTAAAGAACGAAAAGATACAGTGTGGAGAGAAAAACTGGGGTTGGAAGATGATGTTAAACCTGTATGGAGAATTCTTTATAAACCACCATTAGAAAAGCACACTGGTGATCTTCAATGGAAAATATTGCACGGCACAGTTGCTGTTAATGCATTTGTGAGTGTTATCAATTCTAATGTGTCTGATGAATGTCCTTTCTGTAAAATAAGGGAAACGATTTTTCACTGCTTTTTAGAATGTTTAAGATTAAAGAATTTGTTTAGTATACTGAAGTTAATGTTTTTTAATTTTGGTGACAATTTCTCCATTCAGAATTTCTTTCTTGGTCCATGTTATAGAGCGACACAAAAAAGTAAATGTCAATTGCTAAATTTCTTGATTGGACAAGCTAAAAGAGCTATATATATTTCAAGGAAGAAAAAACTAGAAGGTTTAGTGGGGCAGAAAGTTGAGACTGTTTTTAAAAATTTGGTGAAAAGTCGGGTTCTGATTGATTTTAAGTTTTATAAGCTGGTTAATGATTATGAAGGTTTTTTGCAAAGGTGGGGATATAATGAATCTATTTGCACAGTTGTGGATGGAATGTTGTTTTTTGATTTGGTATTGCAATAAGTATTAGGATACGGAAGAAAGAATAATATGTGACAAGAATGTGATTAGAATGTAACAATTACAGTGTGAAGCTCTGAGAAATAAAAGTTGTTGTTAAAGGGGTCATGACATGGTTTTTTCTTTTCTTTTATTGTGTTCCCTTAGGTGCAATTATAGTATTACTATAGTTTTTTGGACAAAAAACGTTTAAAATTTAGTGATTTATGACCTTTTCCCACCCTGTTTCTCATGCTCTGATTCAAACAGTCTGTTTTGGGGGTGTTTCCCCTTTGAGTTCAGTGTTAACACCCACTGTTATGATTGGATAACGTCAGTGCCTATGCATCAATTGTTAACGCCCCCTTGTCAAAACGTGCAGATTTTGCGGAGCTGTGTTTACCGTTACCATAGTAACGGGTGATGCGTGCGAGGCGATTGCAATGATGTTTGAGTCGGAATCAGAGGAAATGAACCATCAACACAACTAAGAATGCATCAGCCCGTCCACATAGAAAGTGTGAAACTATTTTGTCAGTTTAACAGCCTACATCTTTTAATAGCCTACGGGGCATGAACATGACGGTCATAAAACAATAAGTAGGCTAAAAAACACGGTGATTATTCATAATGAATTAAACTGCAATTAACGTTTTAAAAAAGTTTTAAGTTTTAAATAGCCTACATTACTTACAGTTTGCGTCGTCGTTGTGTAGCCCAGAATAGTCCACACGGCCTTATCTTGTACAAAAGTTTTCTGGCAAAGCCAGCATCAAACTGCGATTGTTCTCAACTGTCACTCATCCTTGAAATGTGGAGAACACACGCTTAAATTAACACTGCCGTGACTGGGACATCCGCGAAAAATAAACTGCATCCATCTTCCCCTGACGTCTGGATCTTTCAGCAGCGTATATTATTCAAACATGTTGTTTGTCCACAGCCAGGAACAGCACATCTGCGTGTCGTGACATAGCAATCTTCTTGTAAACAGACCCACTCGCTGCACGTCGACTGAACACATGTGAAGCGCGTGACAGATGCAATGATGAAATGAGGCGTAGTTATCTTGCGCTTGAAGCGTAGTTGTCTACGCTGGAGGCGGTCATATGCAAAGAACTGCTACGTCACTTCGTACCGTGACGTCACTTCATACCATGGATCCAGAACGAGCTGTATTTAGAGCTTGATTAAATAAATGCTTCGTTTATAATGGGGAGGACGTCTTAAGCTATGAAACTTGCAGGACGTTTTAATGGTACAAAGACCTCTTATATACCAAAAGATCAAGGCAAATTTGGTTTGTCATGTCATGACCCCTTTAAAAACTCAAAACTCAACTCTCTCTCTCTCTCTCTCTCTCTCTCTCTCTCTCTCTATCTCTATCTCTCTCTTTAGCAAAAATGCATCACAGACAAATGGTTCAATAAAGTGGCTGGCGAGATTAAATTTGCAAGATAATAATTTCTTAATAGCAATAATAAATAGAACGTGTACTTTCTTAATTTCTCCAGTACCGACAGCAGAACCGATAACGTCCGAGCTTATCGATCCAGCGGTCTTTCATAATTCAGCACCGGGGCCCGTTTAATACCGGGTTTCGGTACCCATCCCTACTCACAATGTCTCTGCCTAGCAAGATGAGGATTTCCGCCTTGGGGTCGAGTTCTGGTATGTGTGCCGCTACACTTCGTAGGTGTGGATGGTGACGGGCTGCATCAGGCGTCGGTATTTCAGAGTGATCAATGAGAATCTCGTTACACTCATTTAGTGTAAATACTATCTAAATACTCTGCATTTCCTTAGCAAATGTGGTTTGTTGTGAATGGGATAGTTTTTCTCTGGCCCACCGGGCTTTCTCTCAGGTGAGTTCGCAGGTGGGTCTTTACCTGAAGAGATGTCTGTCTTGTGAATGGATATTTTTCTTCCATAATTATTTGAGACTACCTTGTCTGACTTCAGTCCGTTGTTGCTGGCGTATAGAAGGATGAAACTGGGATCATTCCTCCGGCGTGCTTCGTCGCAGATGAAATCGGCAAAGTAATCGAATGGGGGGAAATAGCCGGAAATAATCTTCTTTAAATCTTGAGCTGACTGAGAGCCATTTCTCCTGTGGCCCGTGAGGGAGTTTCTCCACGATGGGCCCAATTCCTCTGGCGGTATCCAGGTAGGCCAATCCTGTGAGGTAACCTTCTTCTCTGGCACCCTGGATTTCCATAAGAAGATCGCCTAGGTCTCTCAGCTTCCCTTAATCTTTGGTTGATATTCTTGGGAATTCATCCAATCTCTTAAAAAGAGACTTCTCCATTACTTCAGGCGCAGCGTAGCACTCTTGGAGGCGATCCCAAGCCTTTTTAAGTGCTACATCTGGGTTCCCGACATGCACAGAGCGAATCCTTTTGATATGTTTCACAGACTCTGGTCCGAGCCATTTAATCAGCAAATCTAACATTTCAGCGGAGGTGAGTCCTAAGCCTGTAGTAGCATTACTGAATGATGACTGCCATGCTAAATAATTTTCAGGTTTATCATCGAATCGGTAGAGACATGTACTCACTAAATCACGACGAGCCAGGTATCGTGCCAGGTGTTCTGTTTCAGGTGTCACGCTTGGGTTGGATGGTGCATACACGGGCACGTATGATGGCGCTGTTGCTTTAAGTGGTGATTTGTGAGGATGATGTGTTGTCTTGGGTTTTGCGGGGTGTCCGCTGTCTCTAGCAGGTGTTGTGTGATGTCCACTGTCTCCAATGGGTGTTGTATGATGTCCATCATATCTTACCAGACCTGTATGACCTCCATTAAATGATGTGCTGATGTGGGTAACATCCATGAATTTAGCATAGTTGCTGAAGAATGTCCTTTTCGGTGCAGTGTTATGCTCAGATGGTCTGTTATGTGTTTCAACCTCTTCCTGCCCTTCCTGTAACTGTAAGTTGCGTTCTGATGGAGGATTCCATGTGACATAGCTCCCTTCTGACAATGCTGCCTCAGGTAATGTTGCATGGGCAGATGCTTGAGTTCATGCTACGTTATGTTCAGCATGTGCTTCAACATATTCGTTAGTGCGTGTTACAATTTCATTTTGTAAATTTGCTTGAGAAGATACATCGGTCTTGATTGAATCTTCTAGATCTAGTTCGGCCGCTTCTAATGCCTCGGCTTGGGCAATAGCTGCGGCTTCCTCTCTTTGAAGTTCAAGTGCGCCTAGTTCGGCTTCCAGCTTTGATTTTCCTAATTGTAGCTCTGCTTCCTTCTCTGCCCTTTGTACCTTCAGCTCTGCTGCTTTCTCAGCTAACGCTGCTCGTGCCTTCGCGGCCTCTGCTTTAGCACGCGCCCTTACTGCAGCGCTCTATGCCGATGAGTGAGAGCTCTTTGATTTTCTTGAGCTTGCAGACGCATTGTTCGTCCATTCTGATTCAATTTTACTCATCTTGCTTATCTACTTGCTTCTCAAGACGTTGATACCCCAGCTGGATTACGTTTTTTCACTGTACTGTTCTCGCTGAGGTGTAACAACTCCAACTAAACAGTGAGCTAAACTCTCTCTATTCATGAACATAAAGAAAACATGAGTTCTTTGTATGCAGATTTATTTTCTTCAAATTGTACTGAATCCATACATATGGAACGAGTGATGAGAGAGTGAAACTAGGAAACAAACAGCAAAATACTGAAATTAGCTAAGCCACCTAGCTTTCATGAACATTACTTTTACAGCACAAAATCAATATGCTTAAAATTTAAATTAGTCAGAACAAAGATTATATATATATATACAGTGAGGAAAATAAGTATTTGAACACCCTGCTATTTTGCAAGTTCTCCCACTTAGAAATCATGGAGGGGTCTGAAATTGTCATTGTAGGTGCATGTCCACTGTGAGAGACATAATCTAAAAAAAAAAATCCAGAAATCACAATGTATGATTTTTTAACTATTTATTTGTATGATACAGCTGCAAATAAGTATTTGAACAGAGAAAATCAATGTTAATATTTGGTACAGTAGCCTTTGTTTGCAATTACAGAGGTCAAACGTTTCCTGTAGTTTTTCACCAGGTTTGCACACAATGCAGAAGGGATTTTGGCCCACTCCTCCACACAGATCTTCTCTAGATCAGGTGAGGTTTCTGGGCTGTCGCTGAGAAACACGGAGTTTGAGCTCCCTCCAAAGATTCTCTATTGGGTTTAGGTCTGGAGACTGGCTAGTCCACGCCAGAACCTTGATATGCTTCTTACAGAGCCACTCCTTGGTTATCCTGGCTGTGTGCTTCGGGTCATTGTCATGTTGGAAGACCCAGCCTCGACCCATCTTCAATGCTCTAACTGAGGGAAGGACATTGTTCCCCAAAATCTCGCAATACATGGCCCCGGTCATCCTCTCCTTAATACAGTGCAGTCGCCCTGTCCCATGTGCAGAAAAACACCCCCAAAGCATGATGCTACCACCCCCATGCTTCACAGTAGGGATGGTGTTCTTGGGATGGTACTCATCATTCTTCTTCCTCCAAACACGTTTAGTGGAATTATGACCAAAAAGTTCTATTTTGGTCTCATCTGACCACATGACTTTCTCCCATGACTCCTCTGGATCATCCAAATGGTCATTGACAAACTTAAGACGGGCCTTGACATGTGCTGGTTTAAGCAGGGGAACCTTCCGTGCCATGCATGATTTCAAACCATGACGTCTTAGTGTATTACCAACAGTAACCTTGGAAACGGTGGTCCCAGCTCTTTTCAGGTCATTGACCAGCTCCTCCCGTGTAGTTCTGGGCTGATTTCTCACCTTTCTTAGGATCATTGAGACCCCACGAGGTGAGATCTTGCATGGAGCCCCAGTCCGAGGGAGACTGACAGTCATGTTTAGCTTCTTCCATTTTCTAATGATTGCTCCAACAGTGGACCTTTTTTCACCAAGCTGCTTGGCAATTTCCCCATAGCCCTTTCCAGCCTTGTGGAGGTGTACAATTTTCTCTAGTGTCTTTGGACAGCTCTTTGGTCTTGGCCATGTTAGTAGTTGGATTCTTACTGATTGTATGGGGTGGACAGGTGTCTTTATGCAGCTAACGACCTCAAACAGATGCATCTAATTTAGGATAATAAATGGAGTGGAGGTGGACATTTTAAAGGCAGACTAACAGGTCTTTGAGGGTCAGAAGCGATGCTTCTGCTGGGGAGTTAACAGGCAGGATTAATTTTCTCTGATGCAATGACCGTCTGCATTTTTTTAACCAGTCTGCTGTTTCTAATGCATTTCCTACTTCCTGTTTTAGCTCAGTAAACAAACGTCAAAATAAGAGTCTGCATGAAACTGAAAGTATACCAAATTAAAAGCATAAAAATTAAACTTAAATGCCTGAAGGGCAGAACAAGACATTTTATTGTATTAATCGGAGTAAAAACTATTCAAAGGAGTATCATTAGGTAGGAGAGGAACATCTGGAAATGTAGCCTGAGAAAAACTTGTAAGTATCTGAAAAAATGCTGCTTTGTATTTGAAAATGTGTCCTTAAGCTGTTGAAAAGCAAATGTGCCATCAATATAAATCACAAAATGTATTAAGGCCACAACTAGACCAAAATAAAATAGCACTGTCCAACATGGAGAGAGAAAAGACTTGATTAGTGGCTATCGGAGCATGGATTGAGTATGACTGTAATTGAGCCCAAGTCTTAAGAGTGGTCTTAACTATCAGATTCTTAGCAAAAGGTGAGGTAGAAGAATGTGAGAATGTACTAAAGCATTCAGTGAGCTGGGTTTAGTGGAATTTGCTTCCATCTTAAGCCATGAAGGAAGAGACTCTACATTTTTATTTTGAAGCCAACATTTTAAATCTCTAATATTGGTGGCCCAATAATAGAACCTCAGGTTAGGGAATTGTTGTAAACTCAGAATCGAAGACCAGGAGACTTTTGGGATCACGTTGAAGAAGTTCGCCTGAATAGCTGTGAAGTCTGTTTCCTGTAGAGTCCATTTCCCACGTAGAGTCGCTCTGATGACTCGTCCCTCATGAGGCTTGTTCATGGAAATCTGAGGTGATGCTTTATACCAGTATGCTGCTTGTGATGACATCATGGCATACACACATACCTGTAACATAATAAAACAAAGAAACGGCAGACCAGCAGTATTCATGCATGGACTTCATTCTTCCATAAGTCGCACATGTTCTGTGTTGATTTTCTGTAATTGCATGTTGACACAGAAACAAACATGCAATTAGGGTCCGTGAAGTCTCTGCGTTGTGTATTTTTTCTTTTTTTCTTTTATGGTTGGAACTCAATTTCTCGTGAACAAGTTTCTGAACCATGAAGAATTATCTTCAGCCATCTGGTGTAATTTTGTTGAAAGATCAAGAATGTCTGTTGGTTAACCCGACATTAACCCGGTGCAGCACTCATGTAATGGTGCAGGCTTGTAGTCTTGATCATGTTGATGGATGACTGAAGGTTTCGTATGTGAGTCTCTGCGTTGTGTATTTTTCTTCTGTGTTGGTTGGCTCGGCAGTGGGTCTAGTTGTTTTCTTGAGGTTGTGGCTTCATATGCAGGTGAGGAGGTCGGTGCATATGGGTCTCAGGAGAGCCATCAAGTGTTTATCTGCACAGAGGAAGAAAGAAAACAAAATACGACAGAGCAGTATTTGTTCAAACACTGGGGTTGTAGCTGTATTTGTTTAAACACGGGTTGTATCGTTTTCAGAGTCTGCTGTTGTTGTTTCATTCTTTCCCTATTTCTTAATTTATTTGACACCTATGAACCAGTGAGGTAAGGATGGACTAAATGGGAAAGGCCTATGAGGTAGTGTCTTCACCCTGGGTTCACCCCCGAACGCCTGTTGCGTTCAGTTCTTCCCAGGGCACCTCACTTGTCCGTGTGTTCTATCCTGTCCCTGTAGAAGGGGGAAACAACTGTACAGTGTGTGAGAAAATTGCCACATTTCCATTCTCCAGTGAAAGTCCTAGTAGGCATCATGACAGAGGATGGTGTCTGATTGTAATGTTTCTGTGGTATAACATTTAAGGCTGTGAGTATACTGAATGTCCCCCAAACAAAGGCTGTGACAGTCAATAATTATTTCGTCTTTGTTGTAAGTTACTGGGGAGATTAAGCAATCACAGCCCAAATGGTTAACACCTCAAAAAGCTTACCCACGAGTCCAATGACGAGGGGAGGGGTTGCTTCAAAGTAGCAAACAAATTTAGTAAAAGCTGCATAACATTGTTAACTTGTCTTAAGTTATTTTTGTTTTTCCTACATTCTTTTCCAAAATGTCCGTGCTTGCCACAGTAAGAACAACTGGCTTCTCTAGGATATTTGCGTTTCTGTTTCTCTGAATTGACCTTAAAGGATGCTGCTGCAATTTTTACCCTTTCCTTGACATCAGAGTCTCTTTCCCAAGTAGCTAACTTGTCCAAGTTGTTTTGCAGGGTTCTACTGGACCATGTTAATTCTAAGTAAGGCAATGCATTTTTATGTTCTGACAGAAGACCCTGAAACCATGCGCGAACTAGGGGACCATTATCACCTAGCACCTTCTCTGAAGTGTCAGCAATTCCGCTGTAAGCGGCAGCGGTCTGGCAAAATCTTTCTGTGTACTCACAAACAGTTTCACCCTTCTTCTGTACACAATTGGTAATTTTCGACTAGACATGTGCCGGTATTCGGTAATGCGATAAATCGCGGTAATGAATATGCACGATATTGTTATCGCAGGCACTTCAAAATACCGTGAAAAATAATAGATCCCAATTTAGATTTTTAGAACGCGCATTATAGCTTATTTTCCATCAACCGCTTAAACAAACACTGCGTATATGCTGCGCGAAACACCTGCGCACTCTGATGTAAACAATCGCCACGTGTATAAGCATGCGGCCTGTGCGCACTTCTAGTCTAATGTAAACAATCCTCACATAGAGAAGCAGCATGGTGGAAGGAGAAACGCCGCCGCCTACAGTCTATGGCAGGGGTGGGCAAACTTTTTGGCTCAAGGGCCACACTGGGTTTTAAAATTTGACAGAGGGCCGGCCCAGTAGCAGATTATGAAACACGATCTCATGAAAGTGCGTATCTATACCACGAATTTTATTTCTCGTGCCATTTATATGCCAAAAATATTTTTTTTTGCGTGCATATGCTGCGCACTGTAAACCCTTTGGTTAGGATTAGGGGTGCGGAGTGCGTGCCTATTACACGCCATTAAAGGGATAGTTCGCCCAAAAATGAAAATTCTGTCATCATTTACTCACCCTCAAGTTGTTTCAAACCTGTATGAATTTCTTTTTTCTGCTGAACACAAAAGAAGATATTTTGAAAAATGTCGGTAACCAAACAGTTGATGGACCCCATTGACTTCCATAGTAGGAAAAAAAATACTATGGAAGTCAATGGAGTCCATCAACTGTTTGGTTTACCCGAGATTTTTCAAAATATCTTCTTTTGTGTTCAGCAGAAAAAAGAAATTCATACAGGTTTGAAACAACTTGAGGGTGAGTAAATGATGACCGAATATTCATTTTTGGGCGAACTATCCCTTTAAGTGCGTATCATATGCACGCGAAAACTGCGTTTCATAAGAACTACAAATACAATTCGTGGTATTCGCACTTTCATGAGATCGGGCTGGGCAAACACATTTACGTTGTGGCAACGTCTGCGCGAAATTCAACAACTGAGAGACGACATTCTGACAATACATTTTTTTATGCTAGATATCCCCCATTTAGCATGTTATGTTTTGAGGTTAATTTTTAAAAAACGAAAATTTGGAAAAAAACGAAATAAACGAATATACAAATTTATTTTAAGTATAATAAAATAAAACATAAAAAGCAAATGCAGATCAGAACATTTAATGAACAAAACCGGGTTCTGTACATGGCAGACGTCAGGGGAGCGTAGTCGAAAGCCGGGCGATAAAGGTTTTGTAAACGGAATCAGTCAGGAGGATACATCCACAAATCCAGAGTAGCAAAACTAAATGGCAGAAAAATCAAAGGAAAAACTAAACGTGTGCAAGCGGTTACCAAACATTTTTTTCTCTGTGAGTTTTCAAAAAAAGGAAAAAACATTAACGTGCACCAAGTCTATGCGCTTAAGTCGCTGTCTGTTTGGTTTCCATGGTGACGCGTCTAGCTTGTTACGTGACACACCGCAGCCACAACAGCGCTGAATGAATGATGATCTGCTTTTATGTCATTTTTCCTTTTTTACATTTGTTAGCTATGGCATGAAATATCTGATATTCCGATTGTCAAATATATGCAACGCAATTTATATATAACGCAAAGTATTGCAAGAAAAAGGCAAAATTAATGCGATCTTAAGACAATTTTTTAAATACTCGACGGGCCGGATTAAACAGCCTAACGGGCCGTATGTGGCCCGCGGGCCGTAGTTTGCCCACCCCTGGTCTATGGCCGCCGCCGATCTATCCGGATCCATCCCGCTTCTAAAAGCAGAGCTGCCAACTCGACGCATTCAGCGCGAGACTCTTCACACGCTCACGCCACACATCCGTTTTCTCACGCAGAGAAAAATCGCGGAGCAAAGAAGACACGAAGACCGTCAAACAAGACAGAGCAGGTTACTTTTGATATGAAACAGGAGAACAATTGTGTCACAGAACGTTACATTTAAACCATTTAATGACCAGCAGCATGTTAGATGACTAAAACAAATAGATAAAGATAAGTATTTTGCTGAATATGTGCACTGCACTTTTTTACCCATTTATTATATTTTTACTTGTGTCATTACATAATTGTTATTATAATGAAAACCACATTATATTTGATTTAATTAGTTATTTGTAACCTTTAATAATACTAGCTGATAGGGCTCTATATGGTTACATAGCATTATGTGAGATTTTTTTTTAATGAGAAAAAAAATAACATGTGGGCTATCTACTGTAGCCTTCCTAATATTTATCCAAAATGAGTCAATATTGAATCAAGATTTAAATCAAATCCCAAGTATTGAATTGAAATCGTTAAATTTGTGTTAAGCAATACAAACAGTAGCCTACCAGTCACTGTACCATGTAATCATTGTAACATGTTGTCACTAAACTTAATAAAATTCAGTTTAGTTACCAAATGTTTTGACAATCACAATTACACCTTGTGATGCAAGTTTTATTTATATTTTACATCCCCCCAATCCATCTGTTTCTCATGTGCGATTAAAATATTGTGATAATACCGTATACCGTGATAAAAGCTCACTCAATTAATCGCAGCATGAAAATGTGATACCGGCACATGCCTATTTTCGACCAATCGATTTTGGGTCCTAAGATATTCTTTAGGATTTTCAAAACACCTTCTCTCAAATCGCCTTTACTGGCATGTTGCAGTTCGGAAGTAACAGCAGACTCAAAACTGTTGAATTCAGATTCAGTTAGAATTTGTGACATCAGCTGTGTGACTTCTGGCAACGACATGTCGTAAAGACGCATTTTACTGATTAATGCTCTTCTAAATTCAGAAAAAATTGTGCGTGCTGAGGGTAAACTCTGGGAGAGTCTATCTATATCCTTAGGACCTAAAGATGTTTTGGCAACAGTTTGTATATGGACAACAGAAGAGTTGGGAGTAACACTTTCAGTTCCCTGAGATCTTCTCCTAGCCCCACAAACCTGCACTGAATCTACAGGCTCATCAGTTACTGATTGGATGGCTACATCTGTTTCAAAGAAAGCTTTTAAGTCAGGATAATTGTTATCAGGCTGACTAACTTCTTCCACATCCGTTTTTTCTGCATCTTTGTTGCGGTTTACTTTCTTAGTCACAGAAGATAATCTAGTACGGAGCTCTTTGATCTGTTTCTCTAGCTCTGAGTTGCGCTTAGACTGTTCTGTAGCTAGTGTTAAAGGGGTCATGACATGAGAAACCAAATTTGCCTTGATCTTTTGGTATATAAGAGGTCTTTGTACCATTAAAACGCCCTGCAAGTTTCATAGCTTAAGACGTCCTCCCCATTATAAACGAAGCATTTATTTAATCAAGCTCTAAATACAGCTCGTTCTGGATCCATGGTATGAAGTGACGTCACGGTACGAAGTGACGTAGCAGTCGTTTGCATATGACCGCCTCCAGCGTAGACAACTACGCTTCAAGCACAAGATAACTAAGCCTCATTTCATCATCGCATCTGTCACGCGCTTCACATGTGTTCAGTCGACGTGCAGCGAGTGGGTCTGTTTACAAGAAGATTGCTATGTCACGACACGCAGATGTGCTGTTCCTGGCTGTGGACAAACAACATGTTTGAATAATATACGCTGCTGAAAGATCCAGACGTCAGGGGAAGATGGATGCAGTTTATTTTTCGCGGACGTCCCAGTCACGGCAGTGTTAATTTAAGCGTGTGTTCTCCACATTTCAAGGATGAGTGACAGTTGAGAACAATCGCAGTTTGATGCTGGCTTTGCCAGAAAACTTTTGTACAAGATAAGGCCGTGTGGACTATTCTGGGCTACACAACGACGACGCAAACTGTAAGTAATGTAGGCTATTTAAAACTTAAAACTTTTTTAAAACGTTAATTGCAGTTTAAGTCATTATGAATAATCACCGTGTTTTTTAGCCTACTTATTGTTTTATGACCGTCATGTTCATGCCCCGTAGGCTATTAAAAGATGTAGGCTGTTAAACTGACAAAATAGTTTCACACTTTCTATGTGGACGGGCTGATGCATTCTTAGTTGTGTTGATGGTTCATTTCCTCTGATTCCGACTCAAACATCATTGCAATCGCCTCGCACGCATCACCCGTTACTATGGTAACGGTAAACACAGCTCCGCAAAATCTGCACGTTTTGACAAAGGGGCGTTAACAATTGATGCATAGGCACTGACGTTATCCAATCATAACAGTGGGTGTTAACACTGAACTCTTAAAGGGGAAACACCCCCAAAACAGACTGTTTGAATCAGAGCATGAGAAACAGGGTGGGAAAAGGTCATAAATCACTAAATTTTAAACGTTTTTTGTCCAAAAGACTATAATAATACTATAATTGCACCTAAGGGGACACAATAAAATGAAAGAAAAAAACATGTCATGACCCCTTTAAACCAAATTCTCTGTGACAACAGATAATGGCTTTCACATTGTCATTGTTCAATTGAACCATCTTCAATTACTTTGTCTATGACCTTTGTCTGCATCAATGCCAAATTTCTTTGTTAAATTCAATCTGACTTCCTCAGTCACGATTGAGTCCATGTGCTCTCTTAACAAAGACTTAAACTCATTGTCTGTCCATAAAGGTGTAATCAGTCTACTTTTCCTAAACATTTTGTGAATTTCTATGTTACCACAAACAAACACTAAAAAACTTCTCTCTACTGTCTTACAAACAGAGGGTACAATCTTATTAGCACATGACGCTAAATCTTCTCTAGCTTACAAAGGTCTTCTTCTAGCAAGAGCATACACACAATATTAACATGTAACTGTTAATCTTCCCTGCCAACAACAGAGGATACATTTCATCTCTAAAAGAAAACTTTTTTAGAGGCTTATCTTTAGTTAACCAAACTCTACAGCTGTTTGTTAACTACTTCTCTGAACGGCGCAGAAGAAAACAATTGTACTGGTCTGCAATGGTTCTTTGAATAGAGTGAAACTCACCGAGTCTTTGGTTGTACAGAAAACATTCGTCTGGAACTCAGTCAGCTTTGTTGAGATCTTTGAGCTTGAAGTTTCAAGATTCAGTCTGGAACTCAGTCAGCTTTGTTGAGATCTTTGAGCTTGAAGTTTTCAATCTGGAGGAAGCTGGAAAGATTCAGTCTGGCAATCTTTGTCAGATCTTTTGTTGAGCTTGAAGTTTCAAGATTCAGTTCTTTGAGCTTGAAGTTCTTTGAGTTTCCTTTTTCTCCATCCGGGTCACAGCACCATCTGTTGTAAACTCAGAATCGAAGACCAGGAGACTTTTGGGATCACGTTGAAGAAGTTATTCTTTATTGAGGACTTCGCGTTGACGTGGCTGCAGTTCATCAAAAGTCTAAACTCAAGACAGTTGCCTTGCAAATTTATAGACATTTAGGGGGAGGGATTTACATTGAGGTTGAACAAAGCATGCAAATTAAGTATACAGGTTAAGGAACCCCCCCGACTCCAGCGGGTTACCAGTCTCAATCCAATCAGCATAACCATTCAAAAGCATATGTGCTAATCCAATCAGCCTAACGATTCATCGTCTAGGGCTGGGGCTCGAGCCATTAAAGACAAAAGGTGACTTACAATAGAGAAAAACAGGACTGGCAGAAACTGTTGTTACTATTATCCTAACCTAACCTTAAAATGCTAACTTCAATGTACTCAACTTTTACTGTTGCAAACTAAATTAAACATTTAATAAATTTGTAATCCAACAGAATGCCAATCCCCCAATGGCTTAGGTCTTTGTAAATATACTTTACGTAACCTGAGGATAAACCAGATAAAGCCCACTATCTTGCTGTCTAAATCTTAAAATAATAATAATAATAATAATAATAATAATCTGTGGGAGAAAGATAGGGATGCATTGAAACAAATATAAAAATTTGTGGGACAACAAACGTTTTCACAGCATTAATTTGAGCAGCTAAAGAGAGATTCAGAAGGGACCATTGATCAAAATTCTCCCTAGTTCGGAACAACAAAGGAGTCCAATTTGCTTTAAATAGATCTGCATATTTATGTGTAACAAGAATTTCAAAATATGAAAAACTAGGCTACTTAGAGAAATTCTTTGCTAATGTATTAATTGGAAATAATACACTTTTAGACAAGTTAAATTTATAACCTGAAATTTGACTGAAGCATTGAAGAGTAGCCAGGGCAGCAGGGACGGATAAAGACAAATTAGAAACATAAAGTAGTAAATCATCCGCATATAAATAAACTTTTAACTCGACACAATTCCTAACTATGCCAGTAATGGCACAGTTAGATCGAAGGGCGATAGAAAGGGGATCAATGGCTACTGCAAATAAAAGAGGGCCATCCTTGTCTTGTAAAGCGATATAATTGAAAATAATCAGATTGAATCTTGTTTGTCCTTACTGCAGCCAGTGGGGAGGAACAAAGCAACTTAATCCATGAAATCAATTTCTTTCCTAAACCAAACTTATCCAAAGTATAAAATGAATGGCTCCACTCCACTCTATCAAACGCTTTCTCAGCGTCCAACAAAATCAAAGCTTCCTCTGTATTAGCCTGAGAAGGATTGTAATAGATGGGAACGTTTTTGCCAAAACACTTTATAGAATTCCAGCGGGTACCCATCTTGGTCTTGGACTTTTCCCAGACTGCAAGGAAGAAACAGCTACATGAAGTTCTTCGATAGTAATTCGTTTTTCTAATTTCTCTGAAGATGATTGTTCAATGCAAATATTTATTTAACTGAATCGCAGCCTTTGTGGTTTCACAATAACACTATGCTATATTATGATTTTTAAATGGTTTTAATATATCGTGCAGTCTTTGAAAACTGTCTAATAATGCGGTTCATGGATTCGCATCCGTGGAATGTGCCACTCCTGGTATTTTGCCGGTTAATTGACACAGGAAAATTGCTATAGAGTATTTTTTTAAATCGAGTAATCGAATTTAATCAAGGAATCCTGACAGCCCTAATAGTTTGGTCAGTTAGTTGATCTAACATGGCTTAACTAGTATTTAAACAGTTTTTACTAAATGAAAATAAATCATTTGGCTATTGTAATTCCCTTGCTTTTTGATCATTTGATTATTTGATTATTTGCTTCTTTTTTTTTTTTCAGTTAAAAAGAATGTTTAGAAAAGAAGTGGGAAAGAAAATTCCAGAAAATGCAGACTCACAGAGTAACAATTCACAGTCAACAGAGAAAACGGACAGCATAGAAGGTACTGCGGTTTTATTCACTTTTAAACCACAAACTGAACTGATTTGTCAGCATGGCTCATGTAATTGTTTCTTCAATATGCTATTCAAATATGTCTTTAATCTTTAACCTTATTTTTGATGCTAAGAAATTGTCTGATATTTTGTACCATGTCTTATGCTCCAGGTGAAAAGAGATCAGTGCAGGAACAGGATTGTTCTGATGATAATTCTGTTCCATGCTACCCCAACAATGGTCCTGTTCCATGCCAGGATGCTCTGGAGGAGCGAAAAGAGCCACCATTGGATGCTCTTCAGGGACAATGGGCCCATTTGGGAGACCAAGAGTCAGATGAGGAGCCAGGTGATGATACAGATGATACCAGCTCTGTCACTTCCTCTGCCAGCTCTACGGCCTCACTGCAGAGTGGCCCAACCCGAAAAAAGAGCATTCCTCTCTCTATCCGCAACCTAAAGAGAAAACACAAGAAGAAGAGGACTAAGTTTTCACGCGAGTTTAAACCAGGAGACAGGTGAATGAATGTTTTTGATTTGTGAGTTCAGAAATTATCATGCCGTGCCAGATAAAAGTTGTAAATCATAGTGCAATACCTGCAGGTTCACCCTTAATATCCTTCAGTCCTAACTGACAGAATTGATCATTATGTTTGCTAATCGACAAACAATTCTAAATAACTGAATGATTTTCTTGACCTTTGACACTGGATATGGTTATAAGGAATGTTTCACATATACTGTGTGTCAGGGCATGGGTAGTGTTTTTTTGTTGTTGTTTTTTGGTGCCCAATTAAAAACCATTAGGAGATTAGAAAGTCCAGGAAACCATTGAAAAACATTTGAACACTGAATGCAGACAACTGAAGCAGTCAGCATTCGTATTATTTTTATGAGCCATGTCTTTTTTTAATGATTTAGTCAAAACGAGTAACAAGCGAACTCTGTCTAAAAGTTGCTCACTTGGAGTAGTTACTGCAATAAGATTTGACCCAATGACTAAACGGTAACACTTTACAATAAGGTTCATTAGTTAACTACATTATGGCTCGTTTCCACTGAGTGGTACGCTACGGTACGGTACAGTACTGTACGGGTCGGTAAACCATGAATCGGCTAGCGTTTCCACTGCCAACAGTACCCTTACTTGATAGGCGTGGTGTAGCCTATGCCGGAAAGAAGCGATCGACGTCATTTTCGCGCGAAGAAGAAAGCGACATAAACAACAATGGATGACATACAGCAGATCTGGTTCTTGCTTCTCGGCATGTTTGTCACAAGAAGCCAAGCGCCGCCGCCGACATTAGGCGTTTCTCAATTGCAAGTACGCAAAGTTCGGACTTGCCAAGTCCAGCTCAGGAGAATGACTCCCGCGGAAGCGAGGAAATGGAACAGCGCGTTCTTCAAAGCGTCACTCCATGGGCGTCGGAAGAAAAAAAAAAGTGGGTGGGTCCTCCCCCAGAAAAATGTTACTGGAGTAAATACCATTTCATGTATTCTGGTGCCTTTTAATTAAAACAAGTAAACTAAACTCCACTTCACGTCGGGCGGTTCTTTGCCTCCACGTCGTGCATTAAATGCACAGCTATCCGTGGATTATCCCGCTAATACCATGGTCATTTGCCAGCAATGACAACTTAAAGCTGTTATTGATGTTTGCGACGCAGTATTTGACTGAAGGGTACAACGGGCGGTTACTTTCGTCAGTTGCGGCTCGTTGAGAAATATAATGTAGCGATTCAGCGGAAATGGAGTTTAGGGAATTCCTCAAGTGGAATGGATTTGACTGACGGCGCTCTGAAAAGCGAACAGACAAATGCGAAATAGAGAAATTTGAAATAGAGACGGTAAAAGTAAGTGGGTCCAATATCATTGGTCTTAAAAAGTGGGTGGGTCTTGTCCCACCCATATACAATGGTTCCGACGCCCCATGCGTCACTCAGCTCGCTCTGCTAACGTTAATCCGGTTATCTCTGTATGTACATTTTAGGCAACAATAAAACGAAATATGTTATAAAACACCACACTGCCTCTTTACGTTTTCATTTTAACCCTCTGAGGTCTGAGCTGTTTTCTGGGCCCTGGAGGTGTTCTGACATGCTCTGACATTTCTGGTTATTTCTGTTACTTGTGACATTTTCATGGCTAAAGTCTAATTACACTGTATTCAGCACAAACTCTGCTACGATAATATATCAGCAGCATGTATGTAAAAGTTTGTAGTTTTGAGATAATGACATTTATGCGTGGTTTGTGAAAATACAAAAAAAAATTCTCACTGAAATAAGGCCATGAAACCCATACTGATTATTTCTTCACAAGACTTTTGAAATTTTTATGACGTAGCCTAGAATATTTGCTCTAAAACTATGTGAAAATCACCCTGACTGCTCATTCAGATAAGACAATATATTGATTTAAAATTTTTACGACGTGTTTTGTGTGAAAAAGCTTTATGCGGAGGTCATTAATATGTATTGTTTTCACACCTGAGAAAGACAAAGACCCTCCCCTAACGGCCCTATTAGGAGCTATCAGGCCCTGTCATTCTGAGCAACCTTGCACAATACTGTAAATGAGGAGATTTAAAAAAGAATGGCTTTTATATTGTTTGGATTTATTTACAACACAACATAGTCCAAAGATACACACAACAAATGCCAAAAAAGCACTTATTGAAAACAATGATCCAAAGACAGAGACCTTTGTGCCATTCCTAAAAACATTGTACATACCTTTCATTTCCAAGGTGTTTGATTTTCACTTTACCATGTTCATGTTCACTGAAGTCCTCAGTGGCATCTGGGCCTTGAAAAAAAAAAGTGAACATACTGATATCAAGAGAAAGGCCTGCACGATTTTGGGAATAAATTTTAGATTTTTCTGGTTAAAATTGCTTTTTAAAATTCACAGAATACACACACACACACACACACACACACACACACAAATGTTTCCAACAATATATAATATAATGAACACCAGGTTTGTTGTGCCTTGTAGGCATAAGCTATGCGCAGTGCTGGATAAAATAACAATAACCTGTAGCAATATAAATCTTCCAAAAGATTTCAGTAACAACTAAGCTAGAGAAAAATATATTGATTATCATGTTTCTTCAAATGTTTCCATTCGTTATGATGATATGAAATGAGATAATAGTAAAAACATGAAGCCGTTTGCTTTTCAAACGCGATCGCGCTGCAAAATATGATACATTCAAACGCGATTGCGCTGCAAAATATGATACATTCAAACGCGATCGCGCTGCAAAATATGATACATTCAAACGCGATCGCGCTGCAAAATATGATACATTCAAACGCGATCGCACTGCAAAATATGATGCATTCAAGCGCGATCGCGCTCAAATATAAAACATTATGGTTACCATATACATATCTACGTTTGAGCAGATATCCACAAACACAGTAACAGTAAACACGGGTCTAAATATTATAATATTCACCATATATCTAGCAACAGTTCAACTGCAATGTGAAATTTATGCAACAATAGCAAACTAATATGTAAGAATTTCTTACCTTACATCTTTCTTGTCTTCAAATCGCGTTCTTCTTCTTCTGATGTAAATCCAATGTAAGCTCAGGCGCGTCTAAAAGCAGAGACTTGAAAAGTGTTTTGATGTTTTGTTTTTGAGGTAGGCCTAATGAGCGCGATCGTGTTCCATGTGGAGATTTGCATGTGAATATCTTTTGCGCGAGTGGGCGTGGTAAATTAAAAAAATAATGAGCAAGCGTTTGAGAAGCTGGACATCTTGTTGGTTTTATACAAATTACTTAAACAGAGAATATTTGTTTTCAGTTTGAATCCGATCATTTAAAAGTACACACTTAAATGTTTATAAAGGTATATGGCTCATAAATGTGTGACAAGTATTCGCTGAGTTTTGTTTCAGTTTATAGACGTGCTCAAGAAAAAAAAGTTCACCGCAACGGAGAGGCAGAACGCACACCCTGTTTATTTTCTTTATTTTACAAAAGCACAATGTTTTGATTTGATTGTAAGTGGACACATACAAAAGTAGAAATATCACAGATTCTTTTTTTATATTTCTTTTTTCTGTATGACCATAAATGACGGAGTAATTTAAGTTTATAGTGCTACAATGTGGAGAAAATCCAGCAAAACGCACCCGCGCGTTTGTCGACCTCAGAGGGTTAAAGAAATCTTAAACATTATAGCCACACAAATGTGGTTCAGCAAATTGTCTCTGGGTTCAGGCAACGCGTATTGATTACATTCAATGCATGTAACGTTAGCCTATTTATAACAATATATAACAATAATATATATATATATATATATATATATATATATATATATATATTTATATATAACACAACCCTGTCTCTTTTCGTTTAAATTTTAAAAATATGAAACTTATTAATATGGTTCAGGGTTCAGGCAATATGTGCATTTGTACTGTGATCATCTTCAGTGTAATAAAATAAAAAATTACAAAACTAAACCCTGTCTCTTTTTGTTACATTTCAGTTTTATCAATAATACCCATTATAAAAGTATAAGTAAAAAGTACAAGAAGCTATACAATAAGAAATAAAGCAAACAATTCAGTCAAACATACAAAGTCAGCGCTCTAGTCTAACGATACAACGGTAAAGTTAAATAGCCTAAATATAAAGTTATGAAATTTCACTTAGCCCTCAGTTCAGCCAGGGAACAAATTATAGATTCACAAGACCAAAGATCGCCGGTTAGGTCTACACAAGACGAATTATATCTCATGTTTAACCACTACAGAGATGTCAGAGTCAGCGGCAAACTTCAGAAGGACCAGCCGAGGAAAGGCTGTTCCAGGCGGGGTACATGAGCGCCGAGCGCCCGGTGATTGCATGGATCTCAAATTTTAATAAATCTTTATAAATAAACCACAGATTTGAGCTTTAAACAACTACATTCTCGCCTGAAAAACTCTTAAAATTACATTTCGTGACACAGTAACAGTAGTATTATATTAAACTGTATATTAAAAAATGGCGCTTCTTATGTTGTCATTCCCCTTGTAGCACGCACAAGTGACGATTCTCTGTCAACCAATCAACGTCCTGCAGTGAGTCTAGCTCCACCTTTTAGTACCGTACCACTGTGCTAGGTACCCCAATGGAAGGGTACCTAAAAAGTGGTACGGTACAGTTCGGCATTTTGGTACCATTCACAACTTTTAATAGTGGAAACGCAAATAAATGCGTACCGTTCCGTACCGTACTGTACCGTACCACTCAGTGGAAACGAGCCATTAGTTAACATAAACTAATAATGAACTGCACTTATACAGCATTTGTTCATCTTTGTTAATGTTCATTTCAACATTTACTAATACTTTATTAAAATCTTGTTAACATTAGTTAATGCACTGTGAACTAACATGAACAAACAATGAACAGCTTTATTTTTATCAACTAACATTAACAAAGATGAACAAAAACAGTAATAAATGTATTGCTCATTGTTAGTTCATGTTAGTTAATACATTAACTAATGTTTAATAAAGGAACCTTATTGTAAAGTGTTACCGACTAAACGGCAAATAATTTACTTTAGGTAATAAACATACTAATTAATGCAGGAACAGTGCATTTCAGTGCAATGTCATTATAATCAAATCATTAAGTTGAATTGCAACTAAAATTGTAAAAATTATGATTACGATTTCCATCCGTTTTGATCATTTTGTTTTGTGGTCCTAGGGATGCAACAAAGTCAAAATAGCATTTTGATGTGCATGCAGAGAGACTAAGGACAGTATAATGACACCTTACCTTGTTGAGCTCTGTATCTGTTCACCTGTCTCTCATAGTATGGAGATGGCTGAGGAGACGTGTGGTATTATATCACTCTGGCAAAACATTTTTTTTTTTTTATGTCTTTGTCCTCTTGAATATGTTCTTGATGTGCATGTATATTATCTATGTCATTTATTTCCAGCTCAGTAGAAGAGAGCCAAAATGGATCATATTAACAAAACAAAAACACAAATAACACTCCTTTTTAATATTAGGGTGTGTTCACATTTGTAGTTTTGTTCGTGGCAGGAATCCCTCCGTCACGCACACAAACAATCTGCTGCGAGGAGACGCGGTTCTGATGCCTGTACCTAACTGTGATGGCAACATCATGACTATAACGAGAAAAAAACTATATGCGTGAGCACTCTGTCCTTTTTAGGGTCTCATCTTCCAGTTTTTGGTTTGTTTACATGCCTTTGCTCCGTGTTGCGTTCATATATCATTCGAACCGCACCAGAGTTCGTTTGGAAGAGGATTGAGACCCATTTTTTCAGCATTCTCGGTCTGCTTGTTTGGTGTGCATCAGGGTTCGGATGGCAGCGTTCGCACATTCAAATTAACCACACTAACAGAGCAATCGCACCAGGTTTAATCGAGCCAAACATGCCAAGTGTTAACACACCCTTAAAGTCATATATGTGTTAATTGTTAAGGACTTGTTCAAGACCATGTTAATTGTTTATATTTAACACAGAATAATATTTTAAGACTTGCACCTCATCAGACGTGGAACAAATATTTTGCATCAAAATTAATCTGGCCTCTGGGACAGATCTGCATTGAAGTCACATAAGCATAATCCTGTATATGTTACACTTACATGCAGGTTTGAGCTTACGGACATGTTGACAACATGACAATTACAACATTATACAAAACCATTAAATCCAAATAACTCAATTCATGCACAAAGAATGGGCTCTGATGTTTAGATTTACATCAAATTGTTTTCATTGAAGTCGCAAAAACTGAATTGCGTTGTGAAAGGTTCATGAAACAATCTTTGCTGAAATGTGCAACACAATCTGTTAATCAGATGGTCAGATATTATGATATGACCTCTTCAAAGAAAGACTTAAAGTAGATCATATTTCTGTCAAATTAAATAAGACTTCAATTAGAATACACTCTTAAATGGTATGTCTGTTTGTGCGTAGGGTGGCAGTTGAGGTTGTCTCCACTGTAACCTCTGCAGATGTGATGTGGAAGGATGGTAGATTAGAGACAGGGATCCGCTCCAATGACCTGATCCCTATCCAGCACCTGGACAACCATGAGTTCTGCCCGGGAGACTATGTTCTAGACAAACGACGTATGTTCTTTTTATAACACAGTTGTCATTTTCAATATGGCTCTTAATTGTGTCATGCCTTTGTTTGTTGGAGCATGCTTATGTATCAGTAAAGTCCTTATATTAGGTTGATTACAATTGAATTGGCAAATAGATAATCTAATCTAATCTAACTTGTTTAGATTTTGCACTTTACTCACTTAAAATAAGCCCTGTTGATTTTGGCACCTGCAGCCCAGGCTCTTCATGATCCAGGCATCTATGGGGTGATTCAGTCAGGTGATCATAAGGCCAGAACCTGTGTAGTCAAATGGGTCAAGCTCAATGCTGCAGGCGACAATGTTGAGGTATTTTTGATATTGTCATTAAGAGGTGTTTGGGATTGTCTATTTTCATATTGTTTAACAAATTAATCTTGTATATGTAGGTGATTGGGGAGGAGGAGGATGTTAGTGTTTATGACATTGCTGATCATCCAGATTTCCATTTTCACACAACGGATATTGTCATAAGGATCGGCAACTCTGACACAGAGGACTGTGAAAATGAGGTACATATATAATTTTGCATAGCAAATTTGAAAACTTTTCCAGGATTATCACATTGCCAGTGTGCATTTAAGTTTGAGTGTAAAATGTAACTCCTCATTGTAATTTTTGTTATTCAATGCACCTAGTATTTTTTATTTTTATTTAAAGTAAAACTTTATTATTTGATATAAGTGGACAAAATGACTTGGTGCTCTTATAAGGTTGTTTGATAGTTCTATCTTTTTTTAGCAATTTTTGAAATTGTCTCCATGTCATTTTCTCAACTGTCCATGTAGAGATCTGTTGGCCAAGTGTGCAGGGTGGATCTGAGCAGTAAAGTGGAGGTTGTGTGGGCTGATAATTCAAAGACTATTGTCCTGCCACAGGTATGCACCAGTCTATCGAGCCATTCAATTTTAAACTGATAAAGTATTTGCTACTGAATATGCACACACCCACCTATGACCCTGGAACTAACACTAATTTATTCTTTCTCTCTTAGCACTTGTATAATGTAGAGTCTGAGATTGAAGAAACATATTATGACTCTGCAGAGGGCAGCAGTAGTGGTGCCTCATCTGAAGAATGGGAAGATGAGAGTGATAGCTGGGAGACAGATAATGGACAAGTGGAAGAGGAACCAGGTGGTGGGGAAACCATCCCAGTCTCCTCCCCCAACATAGGTGTCACTTCTGATGGCAAAACCCATGGCGTGCATGCTTCCACGACTACAGACTCACCAGGAGCTGTCTCCACACCTGAACTTCCTGGAGGTAATGAATCTCTTACAATTATATTGCTGCATTATTAAGGATCAGATAAAGTGTTCACTCTGGTCCATTCACATTGTTTTACAAGAGGAAAAAATGGATACAGAAAATGTAGTATTTTGCCATCTTAAGTGAGATTCCATTCTGTAGGGAGTATACAGATGGTACTCAACCAGAATGCGTTTTTTTTAATTCCATGGACTGCTTTATAATGCAGTAGCCAACTAATACCCCATATAAAAAAAAATAAAAAAAAAAGTCTTTATGTATTATGTAATTTTCTCCTTGTAATAAATAATAAAAAAAAAAATATAGAAATGTGAATTATATAGGCTACACATTTGCATGGGCGTATTAAGAGTTAAAGCGTAGTTTATAGGCTACTTGAGTTAGGCTTTGCATGGGAGGCTTTGCATTAAGAGTGATTCGACAATAGCTTAGTGGGCAGCTTAATAACACGTTGTGCAACTGTACTCAAGGCGATCCAAGTTCGAGTCCCAGTTCAAGGTTTTGGTTTCCCAAGCCAACATCAGTTTGTTGTCTAGTTTAATAATTGTCACAAATAAGGACGTTTGAAAGGTACATTTATTGATTCAATTCAATTTATTGAACACTTTTCGGAGCGTTGTTATTCATTGTCTGTCATTTTTATTAGTAGTAGGTTATGTTTATTTTTAATTGATAGGCTATGCCTGCTTATTGACAACAACATTGTAAATATTTGCTCTTAACCGATGCAACACTGGCGTCACGTGAACGGTAGCTAGAACGATAGTGAGAGGTGAGACCGGAGTCATCATGTCAGCTGTGTGGAGTTATTTTCTTACTAAAAGCCAAAGCCAAGTGCAATTTATGCAATGTAAGCGTTTAGAAAGGTGGCAACAGCATTGGAAACTTCAACACCACAAACTTGATTAAACACTTGCAGAAGCATCATGGAAAGGACTATACTGAATTTATACAGGCACGAGTGCCATTAAGAAAAGTGTCCCGCATTTTTATATAAAAATGAAGCAGCAGTCATGTTGTGGGCTACGTATTTCTTCCTTTAGGGGAGTAGAACATTTCTTGCACTGTTTGAGCATGATGCTTTTTAGATGGCTAGGTTAAAGCTGCAGTCCATAACTTTTTGTGATATAATGAGCACGAGTACATTGTGAATCCCAAACCATGTTTTTGTCTTATCCTGAATCACTACGGTACACCTATAATAAGTGTTTATATTCTGGCTATTTTAGGCTGATTCGGGTTAACCATTAACAGCTTAATTGTTTAAGAGGGAGAAAAATATGGTATTGGATCGGTATTGGCAGATACTCAAGGTTGTGGTATCGGTATCAGACATGAAAAAGTGGTATCGAGCGAGCCACCCCTACTAAATAGTATGCTATTGCTTTAAATATAAAAATGTAAATATATATTGTACATTTTCAAGGTTTACATAAAGACTTGGGACAGTTTTATTTATTTATTAGCCTACAGTTTTGCATAGAGTTTGTTTATTCCCTGTGCGATTTTATGTAAAATGAGGAATACAGAATCTTATTCTTATTCTTGCGACATTTTAGATTTGTTTAGACAAATAAATTGCAGCGTCGCTGTGTACAATTCAAACATGAATAGTAAATAGTGCAAAATAAATTAAGAACAGACGTTTTTCTTGCAGACCCACTGGATCTCTTTCAGCAAGTTTCTTTTGTCTCCCTCGCTGACAAGCGCCGAGTCTCTCTCGAAATTAAACATTTCGGGGAGGAAACACTTTATTAAAGGCTAGCATTAATAGGCTAACATTATTAAAGTTTATGAAGAAATTCAATAATTTACATGTCATAGTATTTTGTCATAAGTTTATTAATTGTTAAATATTTCAAATTATAAATTCAGTCATAAGCCCTATTCGCACGGGATTAGTATTACCTAGGGACCTCCGGTAATTTGTAATAATCGCAGAGGTCGTCTGTGATTTTTATCCCGTGCGAATCTGCCATGTCTGTAAAAATGTCTATAAAAATTCCCCCGAAAATTACCTACCGTATTTCGACCAACACAGGGGTCCTCTGATAATACCAGTCCCGTGCGAATCCCCATGTCTGTGATTTTGGGCTGTTTTTTTATCAGCCTATCGTTTCCTAAAGAACGTAATAACCATTATGGGCCGTTTAACAGTCCATTTTACGTCTGTATTAAAATATATTAACAATAACATCTCTCGATATTCCCTACTTCAATTCGATCATAGTTGTTCTCGAATAAAAAACTATGTAAACTATGTCTTGAATAAAAACTATTTTAAGTGCTGCACAAGAGAAAACAAACTACAGTAAAGACATGACCCGGAAGCTCAACTCGGACCGTTGTCATGGAAACGTTAAACTAAGCATTTTGGTGCAACATGGAAGCTCTTTTGGAAAGTTTGGACGCTTTTTGTGGTAGTGTTGGGCCAAGAGGGTCGTATTACAGTGGACGGAGACGACTTAAAAGAGATGGGCAGCTACCAAGAAGAGCTAAATCTCGAAAAATGATCAAATGGATGACATGCGTCGCAGCATGCGGTAAGGAACGTTTTTTACTGTAACGTTAACGTTATAGTAGCTAACGTTAGCTAAAAGCAACCTAACCATAGTAACTTAAGTAAAGCCAGCAACGATTTGGTTATTTCAGTGTGATTGTTGTGTAATTGTGACATTTAGTGAGTAGTTGTGCACCATTTGTTCAAATTGCCTTTGGTAGCCGGGTTCACCCCACACGATAATAAAGTCAAGGTTTCCTCGCGTGTCCAATGTCTATTTTTCTTCTTCGCCGCCATTGCGATTCTGTCGGTGAGCGGATGTTACGCAGCTGTGATGTCATATCCTGACTAAAGTCCGTAAAATCGAGGGAATTACGGACATTTATTTGCCCGTGTGAATGACCCACCAAAAACACAGACGTCAGGGGGTAATTTCTTAATTACAGAGGTCCAGGGGTAATACTAATCCCATGCGAATAGGACTATAGCCTACTGTTGGATAATATTTGTTGCTTTCATGGTAGGCTAGATTTATAGTCTAAATGTAGGCAAAATAATTATGGTGTAACAAATCAACGTGTTTTAGAACTGCAGGACACACAAATCTCTGCATTAAAAAAAACAAACGGTTGCATGTGTTTGTTCGGGGTTTGAACCCGTGTCATTGACATTGCTGACCAATGCTCTACCACTCGACTACGAACTGACTTTCTTAGAAATGCCCAAAAGTTCCCTTTTCCAATCAAGTAATAGAAGTCATAAGAAATCAACATCACAGAAACCCAAAACAAATCAAGAAAGTAAAGATAAGAAGATGGATGGATTTGGAGATGGACATGGTTCGAATTACGTGGGAGCCAGTGGGAGCTGAGCTCCCATAGAGAGAGGATGAGCTCCCATGAAAGCAGTAAAATCATACACCTGTGGGGGTCTCTAAAAATCATCAGCACCATTATTTTAAATTACAAATAAAGCACTTTTTCCTTCAGACTACTGTAGCATGACTTAAAAGATAGGACAAGATGCCAAACACATGGATCTCGCAGGATCTCGGATCGTCATCACACTACGGTACATCCTTATGCTTAAATCAAGTGATAAAAGTGCCGCTGCGATCATTGGCGCGGATACTGTGTTTGTTTGTGGCTCACGCACAGTCTTCACTCGGGCGCGCTTCAATCCGTTGTGGAGACTCTCTATTCGTTCCAGTAAAATTACAAAACAAAATGCACACAAACGTGTCTCTGCCTGATATAGAACCACTTATAAACATAATCGGATTTGATAAAAAAAAAAAAAAAACTTATAGGAGTGCGGAATCGAACCTAGAACCTCTGACGCGTTTGGCAAATGTTCTACTACTGAACCACTTAAGTACAAGATCGAATCTGTCGGATCTATCTATTTACTCACGTGAAAATTCTTACAACTAACAGCATATATTAGACCTCATCGACAAATTAAACCAAATGTACTATTTAAATTGAATTGTGTTACCAACGCTTTTTTATTAAATTTGTATTATATTTACAAATTTTTCTATTTTTCTATTACATTATTAAGCTACCGCGCCTGCTCATAGGCTACTTTTTTTCTTCTTTTTTTAAAGAGACCCCCACAAAGATGAAATCATAATTCGAACCCTGGAGATGGAGATGGATCCTCCAAATTGAGAAATTGAAATGAAAGAGGATATGTACTCTCGTAGTCATAGTCCTTCTCCAGATGTTCGAAATAAGGGGCTCGTCTACCCACTTGAAGCTGGATAAGCATATAATACAGTGGAATTGCTGTGGTCTCTAAGACAAATTTGCAGAATTACAACGTTTAGCTGCGGTGTTTAACCCTCTGGCTTTTGCCTCCAGGAGACCCATCTTACCCTAAATTGCAGTGTGTCTCTGAAACAGTTTTCCTTTTTTAATGTGTATGGTCCAAATATTCAACACCCATCTGGCGGCTCAACTATATTAATAAGAAATCATGTCATTCACAGCCATATTGAAATTGATGCCAACCTACAGGCAATAGCAATTCGTCTAACATTGCACAAAACTTTTACCTTGTGTTCTATTTACATTCCTCCTGATTTTGCAGTAACATATCAAGGATTGAACAGACCTGTAGGACAGTTACCGCAACCTTATATTCTCATGGGTAACTTTAATGGCCACAACCCTCTATGGGGAGGAAATCAACTTGATACAAAAGGAAAAAGGATCAATTATTTTTTTTTTAATTATTATTAAATGATGGTTCACATACTTATCTCCATCCAGGTCATGCAACCTTTTCTGCCATTGATTTAACTATTTGTGAACCTGAACTATTAATTGTTGATATTTTTTTTGCATGGCAAGTTTGGGACGATCTTTGTGGGAGTGACCACTTCCCTTTAATTATAACTTCAAGACTAGCATAAATACAGCAAAGACCTCAAAAATGGAAGATACAAAAAGCTAACTGGTATGCTTTCCAAGCCCTTTGCTTTGAGAGATTCAATGAGAAACCTCAGGACCAAGAGGATCCCATAAAATGGTTTACCAATACATTGGTTACAGTTGCTGATGAGACTATTCCAAAAACTTCTATAAAACAATTCAAGAAACAAAGTCCATGGTTCAATGATAAATGTAAAAACCTTATTGAGACACGGAAAAAAGCATTGAGAACATTTAATAAACAACCAACAACTGAAAACCGGAATACAAGTAAAACATTAATGACCAAGATACCCTACTAACTCAAAAACATGAAATAGCAAAAACATTATCATCAAGAATTACAGAGAATTTGGATGAGGCAAGAAATAAGTGAACTGAATTTTCACACTTAAAATATTGAACTATACAACCAACCTTTCTCAATAGAGGAACTCTAAAATTCTTTAAGTAGCTGCCATGACACTGGAGTTGGCCCGGACAAAGTTCTTTATCAATTCCTGAAACACTTACCTCAAAACATCTTACCTGTTCTGCTGAAATGTTTTAATGAAATCTGGAAGGTGGATACTATTCCACCATCCTGGCAAGAATCATTGATCATACCAATTCCTAAACCAGGCAAGGATCACACCGACCCCAACAATTACTGACCAATAGCGTTGACAATGGTTTTAGATTCTCTAAGACAAAAACTATTTTGCCCATCAAATAGCCCATCAAAGTTGTCAAAGAAGCTACATTTTTATGTTTACTAGTATGAGGTAATAAAATGACTTTTATTCCCCACATAAAGTATCTAAGGAACATATGTCTAATAGCATTGAGTATTATTAAGGTACTAGAAAAAACAAAATGGGGTGCTGATTGCACAGTTCTTTTGCAGCTATATAGACTGTTGGTCTGTTCCTGGCTGAATCATGGGAGCATAGTTTATAGCTCTGCTAGAAAATCATATTTGGAAATGCTAGGTACAGTTTACCATCAAGGATTGAGACTTGCCTTAGGAGCTTTCAGGACCTCTCCAGTCTATACACAGAAGCAAATTAACCATCTCTTCAATTTAGACGCTTGAAATTATCCCTTCAATATGCAATCAAGATAAAGAAAAATCAGCATAATCCAGCGTACAAGTCAATTTTCTACCCACAATGTTTACATCTGTATGATGCCAGACCCAGTTATATCAGACCCTTTGGAATACGAATAAGACCTTTTATAGAAAACCTGGATATAAATCTTGACAATCTAAGCCAGATTCACTTCTGTCCAGTTTGAAAAAGTTAAGCATCAATTTGGAATTGTCCTGTTATAAGAAGGCTGAAACTCATCCACTTATTTATCATCAGCATGTCTCCACATCATAATCCTATCTATACTGATGGGTCAAAGATTGACAATCACATGTCTGCAGCAGCAGTAATTGGCCACCAAAAGTATGGCATTCGTATCCCAGACCAAAGTTAAATTTTTACAGCAGAAGCTCGTGCCCTATTACTTGCCTTGGAAGTTGGAACATATTGAAAATGCAGGAGAACGGCACTTTATAGTGTTTATTGATCAAAAATCCTGTTTACAAGTTCTTGAGTCTTTGAAGACAAAGTATACAATATATCATTGATGTATTAATCAAAGCAAATCAGTTACGGAGACTCAAGTACAACATTGTTTTTTGCTGGATTCCAGGACATAGTGGCATTATTGGAAATGAGCAAGCAGACATGGTTGCATCAGTTTTTGCAGAAAGAATCAGTGAATGCCAAATCCCACTTTCGGACATAAATCCCTTAATCAACTAATATATATTAGAGAAACGGCAAGCAGAATAGGTAGAATATCAAAATAACACATTATTTAAAATAAATTCTGTGGTTGGTTAAAGATGTCTACTCTTTTAAATCAAGACACGACCAAGTTGTATTTACAAGGTGTTGGATAGGTCATATTAGACTGACTCAAGGGTGAAGAGGCACCAAAATGTCAATACTGTAGTACCAACTTGTCTGTGAAATATACTTTTGGACTGCCCAATCTTTAATGTTACGAGACAGCGCTTTTTATTAGGACAACGTTATTTATGGATCCAGAAGTTTTTATTTATTTATTTTTAATTTTTTGGCACAAGTACATTTAAAGAATATTTTATATAATTGTACTCATTGTGTACATGTACTAATTATTATTAATATTATTATTATTATTATTATTGTTGTTGTTTTTTGTCTAAGTTGAATTTTATAAAATGTTTGTATTTTACTTGCACAGTTGGAGTTGCTGCGCCTGAAGAGAAGCCCAGTAAAGAGACTCCACCACGGGGATTTCGTGAGCTTAAAGAAGCCCTAAAAATTTTAGAAAGTTTAAAGAACATGACTGTTGAGCAGCTCTGGACCGGATCACCCACTTCACCCACTGCCGAACCATCAGCCGCCACTGCTGCCACAACCCCTGCTGATGCCAAACCCACAAAAGAAAAACGCTTTCTGGATGATATTAAGAAACTTCAGGAAAACCTGAAAAAGACTCTAGACAATGTGGCCATTGTAGAAGAAGATAAAATGGAGTCTGCTATAGAGGAGGAGAGGGTGATGGCACCAGTGCTAGCTGAACCACAGACGCCTCTGCGTTCTGAGTGGCCTAGTGACACACCAGTTTTGTGTCAGCAGAGTGGAGGCAAACCAGGTGTCACCTTCACCAGTGCTAAAGGGGAAGTGTTTTCTGTTTTGGAATGGGCACCAGGTACTTACTGTACTCCAAACTTTTTCTTTTTTTTTTCATTTTAAATACCATTAGAATTATTAGGGCTGCCCCCTAATATTAGACTAATCATTAGTCAACTAGAAAAGCCTTAGTCGACCAAACATTTTATTAGTCGGTTAGTCACTGAAATTATTTTATTAGTTGGTTAGACACTGAAAAAAAAAAACTCCACAGGAAGTGACAAAGTCACACAGTCCATGAGGGACAGATTGTTAACGGCGGGTCCTTGTTGTAATTACAGTATGTTGGGCAAATATGACCTCAAATATGGCTTATCATTTGAAACATGTCAGTAACTTGGCTGCTCGCTCCAACGTCAACCTAGATACATGTGTGCTATTATTAGGCGCATATCCAAGTGTTTGTGCTGAGTGTCGAATCTAGAGTATAGCGCGCTTTACTATCTGACGTGGAGGTGCCGGTGCGATCACTTGCATTTTTCCGTGACAACAGCGGAAACAACTTAAAATACTCTGTCATTTTTGGTCATACAGATAAGAGAGATAACATCATTCTACTTTTATTTGTGTAAACTTGCAATAACAAGAAAAAGTTGTGCCTTTGTAAAATAAAGAAAACAAACAGGATGCGCTTTCTGTCGTCTCGGTCTCTGTGAACTTGAACGCATCAAAAAAATAAACCAAAACTCAGTGTATACTTGCCTCACAGACATGAGAAATATATTTTTAGAAAACTTCAAAAACAGTTTTTTCACGACACATTCATAATCATTACTTTTGCCGGTGCACTGTGGCAAGCTTTATGCACACGCTTGAGCGCTGATTAGGCTATGTATTATATATAGGCAATTAAAGGCTCATTATCATGATTTATTTATATGACTTATTAATATACGCGTGCAATTAGTTGACTAATCGCTTAAATGAACGACTAGTTGACTAGAAACATTTTTAGTCGAGGTCAGCCCTAAGAATTATTGACTTGCTACTATATATTTTCATGAAAGTGCCTTCTTATATGAACAATAGGCAATTATTTATATCTTCTTGAACAAAAATCATCACATCAATTTCATACAGCACTTTGTATGATAGTTTCACTCTAGAAGCCATCTAAAAATGCCCCCTCTTTCTTGCCATAGACACCCACTCTTTTAAAAAAATGGAATTCCAGCCAGCAGAGGCAAAGAAGTTCTTTAGCACTGTAAGGAAAGAAATGGCCCTGCTGGCCACCTCTCTGCCCGATGGCATCATGGTGAAGACTTTTGAGGACAGAATGGTAAATTTGCCTTGCTTACTACATATTTATGAACTCTTCCTAGAATTTATTTTGATTGTTGCATTTAGTTTATTTTACAAAGTATGGAAAACAATTGTGAAAATTCCATCAAAAGTTCCTCTTTTCTTCGATTAACCTTTCCTGTTGATTTCTTCAGGACCTTTTCTCAGCTTTCATTAAGGGCCCTAACCGCACTCCCTACGAGGATGGACTCTTCCTCTTTGATATTCAGCTTCCTAATATCTATCCTGCTGTTCCTCCTCTCTTCCGTTACCTGTCTCAGTGCAGTGGCCGACTTAATCCCAACCTCTATGACAATGGGAAGGTTTGTGTCAGTCTTCTCGGCACCTGGATTGGAAAGGTGAGCAGACCTACTTTCTGTTCTAATTTCTGACTGGTATGTTTCTGATTTTCAACTAGCAACCTCTTTTAAGCGCTTTTAACAATATGGATTGTTTCAAAGCAGCTTTACAGTGATAATAGGAAATTACCTTGTCTAGGCTTTACAACAGCACTAGGATAAAGTTATTGTCCAGCTAAAGTTAGTTTTGATTGATTGATTCACTTCCGTAGTGAAGATCATTAGTTATTAATTTAGGGGCTGCTAACACAACCCCGTTCTAACAGGAAAACCCTAACACGCTCCGGCCGCCCATCTGCACAACAACAGTGCCTGGTGTCTCGAGAACGCACTCTCTGAAATAGGTTTGAAGGTGCAAACGATTATCCGTTATCTCTGCGCAAACCTCAAAAACGGACAATGTTAGGAACCTCCCGGACAATGTTAGGAAGATTGTTCCAAAGTTTTGGTGCTAAATAGGAAAAGGATCTACCGCCAGCAGTCGATTTTTCATATTCTAAGTATTATCAACTGGCCGGAATTTTGAGATCGCAATAGACGTGACGGACTATAATGCGTTAAGAGCTCGCTCAACTACTGGGGAGCTAAACCATTTAGTACTTTGTAAGTAATCAGCAATATTTTTAAATTTATACTTTGTTTAATAGGGAGCCAATGCAGTGTTGACAGAACCGGGCTAATATGGTCATACTTCCTGGTTCTGGTAAGAACTCTAGCTGCTGCATTTTGGATTTTGCATTCTGCATTCTACATTCTGTAAATTTGGAGTGCTGTCAATACAGAGAACAGCGACAAAAATCGGTGTGGGCAACACCGATTTTTGTCGTTGTTCTCTGTATTGACAGCACTCCAAATTTACAAAAAAATGAGCTCAATGTTAAAATTGACCGGAGTTCTCCTTTAAGCGTGCAGGGCAACCACCCATAATAGCATTACAATAATCTAGCCTTGATGTCATGAAGATGAAAAAATGCGGTTTTACAGATAATAGACACATGACTTTAAAATGAAAGATTGGTATCAAAGAGCACACCCAGGTTCCTAACCGACGACGAGGATTGACACAGCAGCCATCAAGTGTTAGACAGTATTCTAGGTTATTACGTGAGGAAGTTTTTTTGTCCAATAATTAGAATCTCTGTTTTTCAGAATTAAGTAGTAGGAAATTGCTAGTCATCCAGTTTTTTTTTTTTTTTTTAAATATCAAACTCTTTTACTTAAAAAGATACATTTTGATTATTTTATTGACCGTTCTGTTAATATGATTCATGAAAAGCACAATTTGGCTTTATCACCAAATCCTTGATGCCCTTTAACTGCATTGTATGATTATTGGTCAATGCTGACGTGTGATTTTTATGTTTCCTTTCACAGGGTACTGAAAGATGGACCAGCAAATCCAGTCTACTGCAAGTGCTTATCTCTATACAAGGTTAATTAAAAATGTATATAGTATAAAACATAGAGTATATTTTTGTGGTAATTTTTCAACCTTTTTTTAGGTTTAAACCCATATTTAGGTTGAAAACCATAAGGGGTCTTGTGATTAGTGCAGTAGTAGCCCTACTATTCATTTAATATCATCTACATTAAAACGATATTTCATCTGTCATCATTTATTCACCCTCATGTCGTTCCAAAACTTTTTTTCTTCTCTGTAACATAATAGAAGATATTTTGAGAAATGTCTCTGTGTTTTTTTTTGGTCCATACAATAGGGACCAAAACTGTTTGGTTTCCAACATTCTGTCATCTGTGAAATAGTAAAGAATATATTTTGATGAAAGTCAAAGAGTAAATGATAACAGAACTTTTATATTTGGGTGAACTATTCCTTTAAGTATTACTTTTGGAGGGTCAGGCTTTGGAAATGTATTTATTTGAAACTTAAATTATTAAATGTAATTTTAATTGTATGATTTCATTAGAGGCACTCCTGTTTTTTTTTGTTTGTTTTTTTGCTATTGTACCTGCAAGACTATTAATAACATTCTAACATTTTTAAGTGTATTTTGTCTCCACCACTTTAGGTCTGATCCTTGTCAATGAGCCATACTATAATGAGGCTGGCTTTGACAGTGACAGAGGGCTTCAAGAGGGTTACGAGAACAGTCGCTGCTACAATGAAATGGCACTCATTAAGATGGTGCAGTCAATGACTCTACTTCTCCAGCAGCCTGTGGAGGTCTTTCAGCAGGAGATCTGTGAGCACTTTGCCTGCAATGGCTGGCGGCTGGTCCATCGGCTGGAGTCCTGGCTAGATTTGGATGGGGCAGTGACCGACCGTGCTTCACGATGTGGGGTTGGCAGCCTCCATGCAGAACCTTTGGAGGAGATCCCCTCAGCTCTAGCCCACAGTAGTCCAAGCAAACAGGATGTGCGAAGTGAAGAGGAGCTTGAGGACTCGGGTCTCAGTCCTTCCACAGTGGGGCCCAGTTTACCTCCTGGATCAGCCAGGCAACGGGACCTGAGCCAGAACTCTGATTGTGATAGCTCAGTGGTGGGTGGTGCAGGATCAGACATACCAGAAGGTTTTGAAGGGGCATCTGGTTTTGTGACATCTCAAAGTGTAAAACCATGTCAGGAGTCTCAGCCGGCTGTGAGACCAAAGAAACGGAGAAAGAGCTATCGGAGCTTCCTACCAGAGCGCAGTGGCTATCCAGATATTGGATTCCCACTCTTCCCTCTTTCCAAAGGCTTTGTAAAGAGCATGCGTGTAGTTTTGCAGCAGTATCGAGCTACTCTTACAGCTGCTGGCGTTCCTGAATACCCAGAAAACAAATAATTGCCCTCCAGCGTAATTTTCCCTTTTTTCTTTTCTCCCGGTTTATTCAACCCAAGAGCTGTGTTTTTCCCCTTTAACCATTGGCAAGGAACTTGGATCTCCTCATCAGGCTGTAAATGTTCCCAGCAGCCTTTGTTAATTGCTTTGTAGCACATCTTTAGTTGCTTTGTTTGTTGTTGCCTCTCATTGGTCATGGGGTGGCAGCACATATTATTTGTTTGTATTAAACAATGTTGAAATATCATATGCTTCTATCTTGTTTCCCTGACAACAACTCTGCCGTCACACCACTCTCTCAGGGAAGTATGGACAGATATGAGACATTAAGAGATACTGAAGGCATGACTGAATCTTTTGTTGTGTTGACTTATTTTTCAAGACTTGTGGTTTTGTGGACCGTGCCAGAGGGATACTCCTATTGGTCTTAGGTGTTGTCCTTTGCTACTGTTATTTTTTTTTTTTTTTTTTTTTTTTTTTGATGGGATTACCACCAGACTGTCACCACATATTGATTTGCACAAGTGGAAGGAAGTTCGCTTGCAGAAAAAAGGAGTAAGGATGAAGTTTCAGATCAGATGTGCTGCTCCCCATTTTTTTTTTTTTTTTTTTTTTTTGTCCTTGGTTCATCAAATAACTATATTTCCAAGCGTGACTTCCTCTTTGGTCCATATTTCTAAATGTAGTGCTGCTTTATATGTTGCATTGCTTTTCAGTCTTGATCAATATCATCATTCTTTTAAAGGTGTTGGTGACTTGCTTTTTGATCCAAAAAAGACACCGTTGTACAACTGCCCAGTCATCTATACTGTACAGAGCCTGATCATTCCTGCTAGTGTTTTGCACCGAAATCATATGAAAGTTGAGTGTCAAGTTTACATTTAAAAATCAAAAAGCAACCAGACACACTAAGTGCGTCTCTTGACTCTTAAAACTGGAATCTAACATCCCATTTCCCTCTCCCTTAAACTCCATGGTACAACAGACATATTTTCAACTTTACTAGCTAGTGTTCTCTGTACAGTAATATTATTTACAACTTTTCTTACACTTTCATCAGAAAGATATATATCATAAATCCAGTTTACACATTTGTGAATAGACAATGGGACCTTTGGTAGGTTAGTGTTCTATACATGTGAGAAGGAACCCAGAGTCAACTAATCATTTGAAGAGGTTTGGCAGACAGTTTTTTTGTTTGTTTTTTTTTTCATTGAGCTTTGCTTGCATGAAGGTCTCTGGTTTGAACACTGACGAGTTCCACCGTTCCCATTCCTAACACTTTCCTATGTCCAACATTGTTGCCTTAAAACTGATTTCAAGCTTGAACCTAGGGTTCCCTTTTTTACTGCATTGTCTTTTTCTATTAAGGGGCCAAGTCAAGATACTAGTTATGGTGGAGAGGCATAAATGTTACTAATTATTATTTTCACAAGCACAATCTAAGAAGTCATATTCTTTCAACAACTGAAATGGTTTATTTGTGTATTTGCTTGTATACATTTTTGTTTTGTTTGATACACTATTTAATCAACTTTTTCCTGATATCATATGTATCTTTGTGACATGATTTAGATGCTGTGATTTAGAAAAAGCTTCATGTTAATCCTGGTGCTGTGGTTCTCCAGACCACTAGGAGGCAGCAGACTAGTTTCAGAACTAACAGTTCCGACCTCATTCTTTTGTTTACATCAACATCAGGCCAGCTGTAATTAAGCACAGCCCACAGACACAAGTTTTACATGTAACAGATCCTCATAATTTTCTTAGTTTTGCACAAAAGTGAATGCATATAATTACACTTGTTACTACTGGAAGGCATATCATGTTTCTTCTGGAGTTATGAGCAGCTGGCTGTATTTTTTCCTGTGTTTTTTTTCTTTTCTAGCCAGCATACTTTCTTGCTGTAGTTTGGCTATTGGGCTGATTGGCAGATGTGTAGATGTAATATACTGCTGATGTTTTTCTGCACGTTAGCATTCAAGTCTTTTGAAAGACAAAAATAAATTTCTGTCTGATAGCTTTGTGCCATCTTAAGACATTTTCATACATGTTTCCATGCATAAGTCGCTGCCAGTAATATTTTTGAGATGTTTTAGATCAAATGATTTAATTTCTACTTTTTCTCTTGAATTTGTAGCTTATTACAGTTTGGTATTTGGAGAGAAAAAATGCTTTATCAAATTGTTTCATATGCACATTTGCTCCGTTAACTGATTAAATTGCAAGTCTCTCTTCCTCTAACTCCTTTTCACCAGTTCAGCCCTCCATGATTTGTTTTTAGAACATTTCCCACATGTGAAGCTAAGTTTCAAGCAAGAATCAGACATCCACTTTAAACTAGGAATTATTTTGTGTGTGTGTAATATACTATGAATTTAATCAAACCATTATGAGGAGAGATAACAGCCAAAGCATGTAACATGTTGCTTTAAGCCTTAACGGCTACATGAGACTTGACTGTACAATGTAAACATTTCCACAGTGGCCTGTATTGGTAAACTAATAAACATGATTTGTAGCCTGAATTCTCTGTACAGAAGTCATGACTATAGAAATGCATATAATATATAGATTATATATTTAACAGAAAAGTGGACATGTGAATGCTTGGGGTGTGTCGCAGAGTGTGTGTTGTATTTTTCTTTATTTATTTTTTGCTTCATTTGTAATTTTTATTTTATTTTGGTTGCACTAAATGTAAAAAGTGAAGCATTAAACTTTGCAAGCAGAACCATGGGAAAATATTGTGAATTATCCGGTTTTGTACTTAAGTATTCATTTCTTTTTATTAGGAATTTATCATGCATTGGAAGAACAAACAACATGCATTTAAACAAACTTTTATTCAAAAAATAGAGAGAAATGCTCTCTCTGCTTTGACTTTCCAATAGAAAAATTTAGAGTGAAAATATAGATTAGTCAGACAATATAACACGACTTTAAACAGTAGAAAATGAGTCAGCCACTTATTCCAAAACCATGGAGTTGAGCATTAAATCTGCTCTGACATCAATTTTGAACTTTGTATTATTGTTAGGATACATTGATTGTTTAATAGGTAACCAATGTTACTTCCACTTTCCTATCAGAAAACTTTATTCCCTGTCCCTAACATACTAATATTAAAGGGGTCATGACATGAGAAACCAAATTTGCCTTGATCTTTTGGTATATAAGAGGTCTTTGTACCATTAAAACGTCCTGCAAGTTTCATAGCTTAAGACGTCCTCCCCATTATAAACGAAGCATTTATTTAATCAAGCTCTAAATACAGCTCGTTCTGGATCCATGGTATGAAGTGACGTCACGGTACGAAGTGACGTAGCAGTCGTTTGCATATGACCGCCTCCAGCGTAGACAACTACGCTTCAAGCACAAGGTAACTACGCCTCATTTCATCATCGCATCTGTCACGCGCTTCACATGTGTTCAGTCGACGTGCAGCAAGTGGGTCTGTTTACAAGAAGATTGCTATGTCACGACACGCAGATGTGCTGTTCCAGGCTGTGGACAAACAACATGTTTGAATAATATACGCTGCTGAAAGATCCAGACGTCAGGGGAAGATGGATGCAGTTTATTTTTCGCGGACGTCCCAGTCACGGCAGTGTTAATTTAAGCGTGTGTTCTCCACATTTCAAGGATGAGTGACAGTTGAGAACAATCGCAGTTTGATGCTGGCTTTGCCAGAAAACTTTTGTACAAGATAAGGCCGTGTGGACTATTCTGGGCTACACAACGACGACGCAAACTGTAAGTAATGTAGGCTATTTAAAACTTAAAACTTTTTTAAAACGTTAATTGCAGTTTAATTCATTATGAATAATCACCGTGTTTTTTAGCCTACTTATTGTTTTATGACCGTCATGTTCATGCCCCATAGGCTATTAAAAGATGTAGGCTGTTAAACTGACAAAACTTTCACACTTTCTATGTGGACGGGCTGATCCATTCTTAGTTGTGTTGATGGTTCATTTCCTCTGATTCCGACTCAAACATCATTGCAATCGCCTCGCACGCATCACCCGTTACTATGGTAACGGTAAACACAGCTCCGCAAAATCTGCACGTTTTGACAAGGGGGCGTTAACAATTGATGCATAGGCACTGACGTTATCCAATCATAACAGTGGGTGTTAACACTTAACTCTTAAAGGGGAAACACCCCCAAAACAGACTGTTTGAATCAGAGCATGAGAAACAGGGTGGGAAAAGGTCATAAATCACTAAATTTTAAACGTTTTTTGTCCAAAAAACTATAGTAATACTATAATTGCACCTAAGGGAACACAATAAAAGAAAAGAAAAAAACATGTCATGACCCCTTTAATATATTAAAATCTTGACTTATTAAAATAATACTAAAATATGTCTGATTGTTGTAACATTCACTTAGTACAAGATGATGATTTCACGATGTTAAGGCACATCAAAGATTTTGAAGCATTTATATCGTAATACATTAGATATTCAATTTATAGTACAAAACTAAGCAATCTAAAGTCGTCACAATCATTACTCAGCAATGCTGAGCAATATAATACATTAGCAAATACATTTTTGCAAAGAAATTAGCAAGTTGTTTAAAAACATACACAGCACAGAAAGGAAAGTTCATATTTCAAAATTGATCAATAATTGATAATTGACCAATACAGTATATGCACACAAGTAATACAAAACTCAGTCCAGTAGCCTGCTTAAGCTGAAATTTGCTATAGTTATAGCACTGCAGCATTACAGAATAGTCACACATTCTGAAATCAAAAATGGAAATTGACATTTAGTCACCTTCAACATTGTTCCGAACCGGTATCACTTTGTCCATGGAACACAAAAGGCTTTTTCATATAACTTAAGTGAAAGGTGGTAGGGTCTATCAAACTCCCAAAATAACAAAATAAACACCACGAAAGCATTATAAAAGTTGTTCATATTATTAATGCACTATATTCCAAGTACATAGCATATGGTGCAGTAGCTCTGTGCGAGGCACATACCAAATGAAAGTCTTCTGATTTGATTTAGGTATAAGGCGGAGGAAAATATTTTCAGTAAATAAACAAAATTTTAATTAAAATTCAAGTTGTCACATTAAAAAGCTATTATATGGCTTAAAAAGACTTTTGATGCAATGCATTTATCAGATGGGCTACTTTTATTTGTTATTTTGGAGTAGCCCCAGTCTCTACTTTCATTATACAGAAAAGAACAACTCTGCCAGCACCATATCTGTTTAGTCACCCAGCTATGAGTTTTGCAAGGCTGCAATGAATTTGTGCCTGTACCGGTCCATATTCTACCAGCTCTCCATCCACAGTAATGATCCCTTTGGGTGAGTATGGTTCAAGCCGCAGAGCCTTCACTTTAACATAAACCACATGAGGGCAGTTTATACTTAGGTGGCCTCCTTTTTCCATAGCTAGGAATAGGCGCAGGAGAGATCTTCACATAGATCAGGTGGATTATGCCATCATTGAGTCTGGATGCAGGTGCAGCAAACATGTCTTCTGCAAGATGGGACTGGTACATGGCCACAACTAGTACAAAATCCTCCCCTTGAACCACTGTCCAGTGGCCTGGTACTGGCTGGTTGAGGGGGGTAAGTAGGGAGTCTGTAGGGCCAAATACAGAAAAAGGGGATGGATTGGTTTTCTTTGACCTGGAAGCATTGTTGGAGTTGCTGGAATTTTGGAGAGTGTGACCAAGTGAGTCATTTGAAGAACAGCAGGTATCAGAGTTAGACTGGGGCAAGGTGTGGCTAAATGATACAATTGACTCTGCAGGACTGGATTGAAACATGGAGTTCTCTATGGGTAAGTAAGCTAGTTTTCCCCTATACCCTTAGTGAAGCCAGACGAACCAGGGTTCCCACCGTAAAACGGGCAGCTCCCACGTGGCGATACTTCTCACTTTCAATGTCTACATCAGCCACAAAGCCCCAGGCCAGAGACAGGAAGGAGAACATACGTTGACTGGAGGCCATGCATACAGATGTGAGGTCCAGTCGTGACACCAGGCCTTTACATAACATGAAGCCACAACTGACCAACAGCTCTTCACTGGACACAGCTTGTAACCTGAAAAACAGCCACAAGCTACATCAGTCAAGGCACACCATAACCCTTTAAACCAGTCACCACAAAATCTTCTCTTGACTCCCTCCATGACACCTGTAGGACCACTAACGATCTGTCTGTCTGTTTATCCCACTGATATGTGCTAAATTTGTTGAAACTTCAGTTTAAGGTGCTGGATGTTACAAATTTCAGCTCACTTGCAACCCAGCCAAACAACACAGGAACAATTCATATGAAGTCAGATGCAGTGTATGATTTTTATGGTTCTTTAACTATTGTTGCTTGTCAGATTGTTTAATAGGATTTCAGTGACATCTTTGGTAAAAGCCATGACTATTCTAAATCCAAAATTTATCAGAAAGGCAATTAATCAGCAATCAGAAAAAAAGTCACATTATCCAAGTCTCACCAGTCCGTGATCATTTAGACTTCCCTATGTCAAGAGAACTTTCCCCCCAAAATTGATCTCAGACAGCAAAACAGTGGCCAAAATTTTACACTATGAACCCGACTAGTAACTGAAAGGTTTGAGGCCAAATTGCAGGATTTCTTTATGCTGACGTCACAATGGACCACTTAAATTATTAAACCAAAATGCAGATTCACATGTTGTTGTTTTTTTTTTACATGTACAAGTTAATGATTCCGATTTTTTTTAATAATTCATAATTATTTTTAATTCATTAATTATCTTTAAAATGACTATTTAAATTATGATTGAATTAAAGAGAAAATGTGTGTAATAGTCTCACAACCTTGCAATTTAGCTCAGGGCTAAATTATGTTGATGATGTTTGGAATTTTTTTTTTTATATATATATATTTTCTTTGTTCTGCAAAGATTTGCTTAGTGCCGCTCTGTGGGAAATAGGAGGGACAGAACATGGAGAGCAGATTGTTGTGTCTTTGGAGGATTTTGGGTTTGCTTAGTGGAGTAATGACTTAAACAATGACTCACTGACATTGATCCAAGAGGCCTGCAAGCAAGAAATTTGGATAAAGAAATTTCCCAGATTGGTCTGGAAGGTCTCTGCTGCCCTATAGCTAATAACTCCACATAAGCAATATATGAGCTGTGGAAATTCATACCCAGAATAGTGGTGTGCAGAGGCTGCCAGAGCATTTCCAGAGCCCCCCGGAAGCACTCCCAGAGGGGTCTGAATAGCTTCTTCCCAATCCTCACGCTCCATCAGCCCATTCACCACCTGAGAAAACATTGGGTGCGTGTCAGTGGCAAAGCAGCCAGGAGTTCACTAGACAATCCCATGGACTCCAGGTTATTAAAGGAATACTATGCAAATAACACTTGAAAAAGGCTAAATGTCAACAATAAAAGAAGGTCAAACTATTTAAAATGTTTGGCAGCAGCAATTTACACTAAGTGTAAAAAAAAGGTAGATGCTATTTACAGTAAGTGTAAATAGTGGATGGTGCAACTCAGTATAAACAGACAATGGCAAAATATTTTGAGACAATTTTAATTTTTAACTCAATTGATTAAGGAATGTGTCTAAAAAGATGCATACCCTTTTTAAAAGCTATTTTAGGCATCTAGACAAACTATGGATGAAAATATAATAGAGATCAGCTATAGTATGTAGGAAGAGCTGTGCAGGTAAACCTTCCCCTCAAGAGGAGCGTTAGTGACCAACACTAGAGGCTGTGATCTTTAGTCTCATTGTTAGGGCGCCCACCTCCTGTCCCGGTTGATTATTTTTCGAATCCCATTTGGAGTTGTGCGAATAGGACCAGTTACACAAACACCAGTCTCAAAATGTAGAGAGGTGACTGTTTAAATGACTGCCAATTACCTTTCTCCCTAAATTAAGTCACAATGCTTGGTTACAAGATTACTTTGTATAAAAATCTGCATTTGTGATACATGGCTCTGAGTTTGCTTAGAAAAAGGATTGTATCAGTGTGAGCAGGACCACCTGTGACTCATCTTTAGGAGAAGGTTCAGCAGTGCCTAACTCTAACTCCACTTGAAAACATAGACCTGCATTCTGCAACAAATACTTTTTAGATTTTATAGACTATTTTAAGTCATGAAGTGAATTGGATACATTAAAATATTGTGTATGGTTTTGGCAGGGAATAGGCTATGTAATACAGATTTTCGGTTTCTGAGATTTTTGGTTTCCATGGGTGGAGCATACATACTTTGATGTTGGTATTACATGTGATGTATACTTTTTATACAAGATTATGACAGTTATTACAAGGTTATGACATTTTGTTTTTATTTATGGAGAAATATATGCACCTTGGACCAGCCAAGACCAAACTTTAGCTTTAGCTAGCAGTCTCTGAATGTATAAAAACATATGACACATTTTTTTGACTAAACTAATGACATTCCTAGTCGTACAATTTAAAGAGGGGGAAAAATGGCAGAATCTTACTATATATAAAAATAATTTTACAAAAAATTTTTTTTTTACATACAGTGGCCCCAAAAAGTATTTACACACCTTTTTATTTGCACATAAATGTATTTGCATTAAAATATCATTCAAAAGTCTGGAATAGCTGTGATAATAATAATAAATGTTTTATGAGCACCAAATCGGCATATTAGAATGATTTCTGAAGGATCATTTGACAAATAGTGAACATGCTAAAAACATTATAAACTGTTACAAAAAGATCAATTTGTAGCTTATGCATAAGTTTGCTGAAACTACCTTTATGAAACAATCCATTAAATGTCTTGAGATATAAGGAGAGTGAACTAAAACAGTGGTAATAGAAACGTTGTAATGGTCATGAATTTGTACCCGTTGAGGTGTGTTACCTTTCCTGTAGCTCAAACAGTAGAGCATTGGTGCTTGCAATGCCAAGGTCATGGGTTAAATTCCCAGGGAAAGCAAGAACTGATAAGAATGTAAAAATGTGTACCTTGAAATGCAATGTAAGTTGCTTTGGATAAAAGCGTCTGCCAAATGAATTAATGAGGTGTTGATGTTGTGAGCCTGGTTTCTCCAAAGTTTTTTTTTTCTCCATTCTGTCGAGTTTTGGTTCCTTGCCACTGTTGCCTTGGCTTTTGGCTTGCTTAGTTAGGGATGTGGTACCTGCCATGCAGTATACCTTATTTTAAGTCTGACTACGCCACCCCCTGATGATGGGCAGGAGGAACCCCAACTCTTCACGTGAATGTAGTGTGGCTAATAATACGTTTATCCCCGCAAAGGGACAGTCAACAAGAGGCAGAAATGTAAATGTATTTCAAAATTTATTACATTAGTACAAAAAGATGTAGAAAAGTTATTTAAAACGAATCTTAAAAAATACTGTGATAAATGACTGGTGGATTTTCCTCAATCTAGGAAGGTCGGATCAGCCAATGCAAAACCCCTGCTCAGGAGGCCCCTGGAGAGACAGAAACAGGAGACAGCAACCCAACACCAGTCGAAGCATGCAACACAACAAGCACTACACACTTAAGATCTTTATATACCACTACAAAATATCACACCGTGTTGTAGTTATAAGTACACACCTGTAACCGCACTGGGTTGTACATTAATATTACTATTAGCTCAAATGATCTATAGGGAATTTTAATAATTAATCATGAATATGATTAATATTTTGCATTTTACAGTTGCGTTAATTTATTCGAAGTTGAAAATAGATCGATTTGTATATATGAATAATCAATCACAACGAATTATAATTCATCATTCATATATCAAAAATCCTATTTCAGATCGATTATGAGATAACCCTTAATGGAAAATTAATTTAATTATCGAACAGTTGTCTGTCCCGCAAACGACCATAAGATTAACTTACCAACCCTCTCAATAAAGTTATCACTTCTTATAATTTCAGAAAGGAATAGCTTCTGGCCATGAAACCATTCTTTTTGTCCTTATAAAATTTAGGTTACTAAACCATAATCAAATTGTAAAGCCTGTAGCTAGATCAAACATTTCAGGGACTAGTAATGTGAGAATTATAGACAGGATCAATCAAGTATATATGGAATTTAATAATTGGACTAATACATCGAACTAAGGAATATATCAAACTACACAATACACACGGATTATATGTCTATGTACATACAATACAGTTAAACAATACAAGATAACGAATAACAGTGAGAGAGAGAGAGGATGAAAGGGAGAAAGTGAAACTAAAGTTCAGGATGAGAGAGATCACCGAGATGATCTCAGCATGGCAAAATCACAGGCAATGTAACCTTTTGAGAGACAGCAAGGAATCAAATCACATTAAAAGTTCAATAAACTTATCTTGCAAAATGGTTCTCTTTGTTGCTGAAGAACGCCGAGTTCGTGCGTGTGTCCTAAGAGCAGCGTGCGTGTGTTTCTTTAAGAAAGCAGGGCTTGCTTCGGTGCGCGCGTGCTGTGTCTTCCATGCGAGCGCGAGCGCGGGAGGTTCAAAGAGTCTCTTTCTTTGAGGTGAAGTTGCCGGGAATGATTCAGGCTAAGTTCATTCAGCTCGTGAATGAACAGAGGCGAATAGGAAAACGAAACTAGACTATAGAAAAACATAAAAAGAAATAAAAGAGAAGAAAAGAGAAGCAGGCCGAAGCCGGTCCGGACTTGGGTTTCCAAAGTTTTGAGGAGGGAGAAGAGAGCGAGAAATGAAGGTTTGGACTTTTTATCAGTGTCCCGTGTACGCCTCCATTGCGTGGAGGACGAATCAGCTCAGAGCATTTTAAAAAGGGAGAAGTTCCGCTGTCCAGTGGACGACGCCCACTGGAATGAGTCATGAGGAGATTTAACTTGAGAAGATTTGCTCAAGAAATATGAAATGTATAAAACAATGCACATTACTGCATTCTGCTATCGGAATTCCACTCCGTTAGCTGGAGAGGATTACAGAGATATCAGAAATAGAATATAGAAGTTGTAGTAATGCAAAGATACATTATTATGCATTAGTATAGGCATTTGCAGTTCGATTAATGTTACAATAGGATATATATACATGCTTTCCTATGGTTTATAAACATAGTACATCGAAAAGTGACGTTATGGGTAAAAGTCCCTTGTGTGGTGGGTTTCTGCATGTGTTTGTGTGCGTGTTTGTGTGTGTGTTAATGTGTGTTTTGGAATGTGTGTGCGTTGGAATGTTGCGCCCCCGTTATCAATGAGATCGGGTTACAGGATGCGATTCTACTGGGAGAACATTCTTCAGAGAAAAATACAGAGCCAACACTCGAAGATCATAACTATACGATCAAAACAACATTAATCACACATACATACAGGAAGTTCAGATACCAGTCTGAGTTACATACATTAAAAGGATATTAAGTTAAACACAACGGATGTTTGTGTGTATATGTATGTATGTGTGTGTATCTGTGAGGTCGGCATCTGTTGCATCTCGTGGTGCATACCACGTGAGGGGTTGGGGGCTATTTGAGAATGTGTTACTCGGCAAAAACAAAGGTAGTTCTGTGGGCAGACTAACTTGACAGCCTGAGGCGTCATATAATTTTGCTGAGAGAAGCAAGATAGTCCTAGTTGTCCCAAAACAACTGAATGGGGTAAGTCTTGCAATTTTCCTTCAGTACACAAAGAACAAACGTTAGACACAGTAAGGGAATTGTGGTCGCAGCACGTGATAGTATGAGAAACAAACAGGGGCCTGTTCGTTGATTTCATTAGGTCGGGTAAAACATTAACCAGGGCCTGCTTGTAGAGACTTGTGTCAGAAAGCTAGTCAATTAGGGCTTTCTGAATATGAACGTGTAGTGTTCATATTTAGTCAGCATGAGAAGAACAATCATGATTCGCTACTTCAGAACATCTGACCGGACAGACGGTCAGTGTCGTTACACACCAATACAGTGTCTCTCCCAGTGTGGTCCCCTGAAGAGAAGGGGCAAAGCATCAGTGTGGATCCGGCCTTTTACAAGGATAACCTACGCAGAAGACATAGTTAGAGAGGAGAATCACCAGCATAAATGGCAACACTTAGTCAAAATAAGAAATACTATAAATGTAGCACATGAGTGGCAAAATTATGGATAACCAAACAAAACAAAAAAATCAAACAACAGGAAGCAATAAAGAAATGCCTATTAATTACAGGAAAACAGTGGCTGGCCTGGTCCCTTTTCAAAAGAAACCAAGCATGTTAGTTAACAACCTCATTAAACAGCATAACAGTCAACTAAAACATAACTAGAAAATATAGGCCTACTTTTCAGTATGCTCAACTGTCCCACAGCGCATTAACACATGCAGAGAAAAGGTGAACGTTCCGTTGCTACAGACAGAGAAAGTCGTTAAAACATGTTTCAATGCAGGTATAAAACATTCAATGGAAAATGTACATATTGAGGCATTTACCAGTGCAGCTCAGCAGCTCGAGTCACACTGGGGTGATCGCATAAATGTTAAAACTCCATTCAGCAGCCTGTGTCCTCCGTGAAGAGTAGACACGCGCCTCTAGAATTACCCTAATCAAATGAAATAAGTATTAAAATTTACTGGCAGTGATTAAACATGCTCTGCAATGAACAATTTTACCTGCATGAAAAAGGGGGCCCAACTCACACAACAGTGTCTAGCATCAACACGAAAAGAGTCTGCCTTGCAGCCAGCAAACATTTATCACTTCCTGATTAGTCATGTGACCTTACAACAGATCACATGATTGATTGAGTGAATGTGATGCAGCTGTGTTGTATGCCTGCCTGAGTAGATCCCCACACTCACTCCTCCCAAAAGGTATCGTCGCCCCCGACGATCAAACATCAACCCCAAGGGATGCAGCAGCCCCTACCATCCCCACATTGGCACTGGATACTGCAGACCTTGGCAAATTGTGAGGATTCTGGTGTTTCCCAGCTGTTGCCCGTCTGGTGCGTCTAAGACCTGGCGACCTGCCTTGAAGTTGGGAGTTCCCCACCTCATCATCATGGCCCTCGTCACAACCCTCATCCTCTCCTACCGGTGTTTCTGACGCTTAGTTGGGAGCCGTTGGTGGCAGATCTGTAGTGACAACAGCGGTTGGAATAGGTCTTACTTCTATCCAGGTAAGGACATCCTCATCACTGCAAGTCAAGTTACTTTCTGGGCAAGTAGATTTTGTGCAGGGCTGAGGGACCTTTGCTACGGATGGTATAGTCTCTAGTTGTGATGCTTTAATCTCTGTTCTGTGGACTCGCCGGACATTACCAGTTCCATCAACCAATGTTACCGTATAGGGCCCACCAGGGTCGGTCGGTGCCCTGACAACTTTGTACAATACTGGTGACCAGACATCCTGGATCTTGCGGCGACCTTGGCAACAATGATCTTTTAAATAGACCAGTTGACCCTCTGTGAAACCCGTATCACACACCTGTTGGTTATGGCTTCGTTGCCGGTAATCTGCTGCCTCCTCCATGTTCTTGCGGGCCAGTTCACGAGTTACCTGAAGTCGTTCCTGATGCTGTAAGACCCATTCATCCCAAGAGCTTGTTTCCTCTGTGTCAGTAGCCCCCAAGAGGAAATCCACGGGGAGTTGAGGTGTCACGCCAAACATCAATGAGTAAGGGGAATGACCAGTGGAGCGGTGGGTAGAGGTGTTGTATGCCCACACCAACTGGGAGATGTACTTTGGCCACGCCCTTTTCTTTTCTATAGTGAGTGATCGGAGGAGGTCATGAAGGGTCCTGTTAAATCTTTCGCATTGACCATTCCCTTGGGGATGGTATGCTGTTGTTCTAGACTTTTCAATCCCATATAGCTGACACAACTGTGCGATGAGTGCACTCTCAAAGTTTCTCCCTTGATCGGAATGTATCCGTTTAGGCACTCCGAAGCGATAAAACCAACAGTCAACTAAGACCTTCGCCACTGTACTGGCACTTTGATCTTTGGTTGGACATCCTTGGTGAGTTTGGCCCGCTGCTCCTTGCTGGGAGACCTTCCTTGTCTCCAAAGAGACAGAAAGTCTTTCAAAACAGGGTCCGCCCCCTGCAACGTTGCCAGATCAGTATTGGATCGACTTTGATGAGACATGGCTTCCTCAATTCTGTCGGGAATGGGCGGCTGGTAAGATTCTACTCTCAGCTGGTCAGTCTCCAGAACTGTGGTCTCTGCTTGAGTGCTGTATTGACGAGAGAGAGAGAGTCAGCATTAGCATTATTTTTACCTGGTCGGTAATGCACGGTGAAGTCGAAAGCTGCCAACTGAGCAACCCATCTTTATTCAGTAGCCCCCAGCTTCAGGGTCTGAAAATGACTCAAAGGGTTATTGTCAGTATAAACCGCACATTTGCTGCCAAGTAAATACTCTCTGAGCTTTTCCGAGACTGCCCATTTTAATGCTAAGAACTCCAGCTTCATGGAGCTGTAATTTTCCATGTTACGCTCTGAACCACGCAATGAGCGACTAGCATATGACACTGGTCTCAATTTTCCATCCTTCTCCTGGGACAGGACTGCACCTAGTCCTTGGTGACTAGCATCTATCTCCAAGACAAAAGGCTTGGTGAAATCGGCGAATGCTAAAATGGGAGCACTTGTAAACATCCTCTTCAACTCAGTAAAACTTCTCTCACATCTTTCAGTCCACATACTGGGTAGAACTGCAGCTGGCCTGGTCCTACTCATCTTTGCGGCTTTAATCACGTCCGCCACTAATTGGTGAAGTGGAGCTGCTAACTGGGCAAACCCCTTGACGAAGCGACGATAATAGCTGCAAAATCCAAGAAATGATCGAACTTCAGTCACATCACAGGGCCTCCTCCAGTTACTCACAGCAGATATCTTTTCTGGATCAGTGGCCACACCTTCTTTGGACACACGATGTCCCAAGTACTGCACCTCCCTCCTGAAAAAGTGGCACTTACTCAGCTTTGCCTTAAGCCCTTTCTGTTGGAGTCGACTAAGGACCATCTCCAGTCTCTGCAAGTGCTGGACCACAGAAGAAGCAAAAATGATGACATCATCCAGATATAAAAGAACTGAGTGAAAGCTCTGGTCACCAAATATTCGCTCCATGAGCCTCTGAAAAGTTCCGGGAGCATTACATAGTCCAAATGGCATCCTTTCAAATTCAAAAAGGCCAAAGGGGGTACAGAATGCAGTTTTTGGCTTATCGCTCTCAGCAACAGCAACTTGATTATAGCCACTAGCCAAGTCCAGAGTTGAGAACCACTGGGCACCTGACAAGGCGACCAAAGACTCTTCAATGCGAGGTAATGGGTAGGCATCCTTTCTTGTTTTGGCGTTAAGTTGGCGGTAATCAACACACATCCGTAGCTCTCCAGTTTTCTTTTGCACCAGGACAATGGGTGATGCGTAAGGGCTGCTACTCTCCCTAATCACTTTGCTATCCATAAGCTGTTTAATATGGTCTTTCACAGCCTGCCACTGTGTAGGGGGTATTCGCCTATATCTTTGTCTGACTGGTGCATCATCTAAAAGAGGTATCTCATGTACAATTTCATCAGTACAACCCAGATCTCCATCATATCTAGCAAAGACATCACTATACTTCTCTAACAGCTGTTTTGCTTGACTCTCCTCTTCAGGTGAAAGCTCTGACCAGTGTAAAGCTGCAAGGGCTTCTGAGATGGAGGCAGGTGGCTCACCAGCAGTATGTATATTAACTAGGGCAACCTCTCCATTCTCCCCTTCAAACCTCAGCTGCTCTGCCTGAATGTCAACTACTGAGTGTAACATCCCCAACACCTGCTTTGAGTGGACTGTAGCACCAGTGGCTCCTACATTAACTACCGGAACATATGTCACACCATTAGTAACACTGAGTAATGACGAGGACAACAACAAACCTGGGGCAAGATCTGAGCCTCCAGGTTCCAACAACATTGTGGCAGGTGTCGTATGTGGGACTTTTGGGCAGATGACCTTAATAAACTTAAGTGACCCAGCTGGTATAAACTCCCCACCCTTTTCTAAAACCCGCACCCGACCCTCATGAGTTAAATGGCACACATCTTGGCGACGACAGTAGCGGAGAGCAGACTCCCAACAGGCCTCTGCCTGAACAGCACATAGAGAAGCAAATAAATCTTCACCCTGTTGTGCAAATAACTCCCCATAACACTGAGCAATGACATTCATTCCCAACAGCCCAGGAATGGAATGTTGTAATGTGCGAGGGGCATCTTTCACCACCAAAACCCGTCAGGGTTCTACCCAGTACCTGGATATCCAACTCTAAATATCCAACATAGGGGATGTCTAAGCCATTTGCAGCTTTTAAAGCCAACCACCCACATGACTTGAGCTTAGGTGCACCCCAATGTTGAAAGACTTCCTTAAAAAGAGACTCTGTTATTGTCGTCACCATAGAACCAGTGTCCAATAAACACTTTACTTTAACACCCCCCATCTTTACCTCCACTACAGGGCATTTACCTACAAGTGAGACTGACTCATTTGAAGGGGGCAAGACCTGATTAGAAAGACTAGGATTGTTCGTCACAGTGCTAGGATCAATATGATGCATACCTGACTGTCCTGTAACTGCAGGGTTTTCCTCAGGCTGGACATTAGGTAGACTGGCTGTTTCTCGGTCTTGGCCCCTGTCGACACTGACGGAGGACGTGCCCAGGCTTACGACACCGGAGACAGATGGGTTGACCTTCTGGGGTAAACTGGTAATTGGGGTTATGGGGATGAGCAGTTGACTGGCTTAACACAGATTCAATCTTGGACAGACAGGATTTTATTAATCTGTAACTGCTGTTGGTTAAGTTGTTCCTGCAAAACAGAAACTTCCGACCCTTTTCCCACCCCAACTGCATGACAAGCCCCTTCAACATTTATATCCACCCCACAGTGGTAAAGCCCGGCTCGATTTTGTCCGGAAGGACGCTCACCCTCCTCCATCCATCTAATTGCTTCATGCCGCAGTGCTATAAAATCAACTGCCGGATTTTGGCGCACAATGCTCTTTAGCTCTCTTCTTAGTGAAACATCACGTACATGCTCCATAAACTGATCTCTGACTAATATATCTGGGTCTGTCAACCTATTAGGGTAAGCACGCTTGATTTCTTCAGATAAAGCCCACAGAGAGTGTGAAAATTCTTTTAGAGACTCCCCATCTTTTTGTTTTCTGTCAAAGAATTGTCTTTGCAGGCTGACAAAGGAGGAGGAGGAACCATAAACCTCAGATTTTTAAAATTGTGTCCGGATTCTCCCGCTCAGCCAAAGGGCGGAATCTAATTTCAGCTTTTGCTTCTCCTTCCAAATGGTCATAAAGGAAGAGGGCCTTCTCTCTAGCGCTCATATTTCTATCCCTCACGCATGACTCAATTTTCTATCCAATCATAAATCAATATATCAGATTTTGATTTTGAGCCGGAGAAGTGGGGGCACTTCCTTTCTCTCTGAATATAAACAAAACGTTCAGATCTAGGTTGTGGACCAGGAAAATTTGGTGAGTACAAAACGCCACTGGGGGCTGTCCCACCAGCAGTAGTGCCATTACCAAAGGTACTTGCGCTGGCACCTCTTCCTCTCTGAAGTTGTTCATTAGCCACTCGACAATTAAATGTCACTATGTTTTAAACCTAAAAAAAGCATAAATAAACCATAAATATAGCCATAATAACTGCCTATACATTAGCGCTACAATAAATAAATAAACAAACTTTATTTAATGCATTCAAATTTATTTAAAGTATCATTAGTTTCCATTGAAACAAACAGGCATGGATTGTTGAATTAGTTCTCGAGGGACTATCCTAGTGGCTAGTTCATATGAGTTCCTAGAACTTAGAACTACCCCGTGTGAAAGCAGAAGTAACTGGGTGCAAAAGTGATGTTGAACCAACACAACTTGCAATTTTAATTCAATGCAATTCGTGTTAATGCATTAATAATTCAACTTAATATTAATATTCAATGAATATTAACATATTCATATTCAAGTATATTAATATTATTAAGTAGATGATTGGAAAACATTACTAATTTTGGAGACTAAAACCATAGTTTGTTAGACTGAAGGTTTCATAAGCTGCTGTTTCAAAGTTCAGTCTTTTTTTTTTTCTCTTTGTTTCTAAGTGATTCTTACATTTCTAAGTGACAGAAATATGAGGTGTTAAAGGGTTAGTTCACCCAAAAATGAAAATTCTGTCAGTAATTACTCACCCTCATGTTGTTCCAACCCCTTAAGACTTTCGTTCATCTTCAGAACACAAAATAAGATATTTTTGATGAAATCTGAGAGTTGGCTCACTCCTTTATAGGCTTCTATGTAATCGATATCTGCCATCCCAGAAAAGTTAGTAAAGACATCGTTAAAATAGTCCAAGTGACTACAGTGGCTCAACCTTAAGTTTATCAAGCGGCGAGAATACTATTTGTGCGCAAAAAAAACAAACAAAAATAACGACTTTATTCAACTATTCATTTTCTTCTGTGTGGGCCTCTGACATGAGTTCATGTAGTGTAACAGCACAGCCAATAGTGAGCCTACGTTCTGACTTACAACCCATGTCTTTACTAACTTTTCTGGGATGGCAGATATAGATTACATAGAAGCCTATGAAGGAGTGAGCCAGCTCTCAGATTTCATCAAATATATCTTAATTTGTGTTCCGAAGGTGAACGAAAGTCTTATGGGGTTGGAACAACATGAGGGTGAGTAATTACTGACAGAATTTTCATTCTTGGGTGAACTAACCCTTTAAAATGCTACAATGAAATCGGAATTGCAGTATTTGTCAAACTAACTGCAATATGATTTTTTTTTTACTAAATTGTACAACATACTAAATGCTACAGCATGTCTGCTAAATACCTCAAATAGTAGGCCATCACCAGACATGATGACCAGAGCATCCCACTGAAACAAGTCTGCCTCCCGCACTAGCTCACGTGCGTGGTTCTGGCGTTCTGGAAAGAAACAAACAAAAGAAACAAATGTATCATGTCATCCTTCTGTTTTCTGCAATCTTTGCATTGCTGAATTCCACCAGCAGGAGGCGATATTTACAGTTCCCTTTCAGTCGCTCACGTTCGACGTAACGTTTATAACGCCGCGCGGGTATAAATAGGAAGCGGGCGCACGCACACATTGTCTTTCACTTCGGAGCCGAGCTTTCGTTTGACTTCTGAACCTACAGACTGCTTACTGAGAACGAGAAGACTCTCATTCGTGTTGGTGTGACGGCGCGATCAGCGGTGGCCGCGAGCATTGCAGCTCTCAACTGCTGTTTTCACATTTGTTGTTTGTGTATTGTGTGTGCTGTTTGTGTATTGTGTGTGTGTGTCGGTATCGGTGGGCGTTTCCCCTGTGTGTTATTCACACCACGGCTACCCCTGGGTGCCTCAGCACTGAAAGAGAGTTTCTATTTTTTTGTTTTCACTAAAAGAGCAACACAAGCGTGACCCTGCGTCTTTTTCAAGATGTCATTCCGCTTGTGCGTTTCTGGATGCCGTCGTTCCCTGGCGCCAGCAGATGGCCACAGCAGTTGCCTCTCGTGTTTGGGCATTCAACACGCTGAGGCAGCTTTTGTGGATAGCTCATGTTCCCATTGCGGGAATATGACTATCGCAGCGCTTAGATCGAGACTTGCTTACCTCAAGGGAGGTGCAGTCCCCTCGCCTATGCCCCGATCTAGTGTCTATTCTGCCCCGCAGAATAGACCTACTTCAGTGCATGACCAGGGTGATCTGAGGATTACCGTGAGGGCTTCCCCGTCGAGTCATCCTCCGCGGGCCCCTCACGCCTCACAAGCGCTGTCGCCATTGGGGCTCCTTAGTGAACGTCTTGGTCCTTCTCCGGAATGGCCAACCGTTTCCTTTGGGGCTCCAGCTGACGATCAGATGTCGATCGCAGCATCGGAGGGGGAGCTGTCCTCTGGAAATGACGACTCTGCTGCGTTGCCCCCCTCGGGGCGTGTAGCGTTGTCCGAGCCAGATCCAGAATGGACTGCTATGCTTTCCCGGGCCGCCGAGAAGGTCGGGCTTGCGTGGAATCCTCCACCACGTCCCGAACCTTCTCGGTTGGACGATTGGTTTCTCGGGGCGGGCCGTGCTGGTTCTCAGTGCGCCGCCCCGGTACCTTTCTTTCCGGAAGTGCATGAGGAGCTTTCTAGGACGTGGAAGGCACCGTATAGTGCCCGAAGCCGTTCTAGTGGCTCCTCACCCCTCGCCACCCTCGACGGCGGGGCAGCTAAGGGGTATGTGGATATCCCCCCAGTGGAGCGGGCCGTCGCGATGCAGCTGTGTCCGGCATCCGCTTCCTCTTGGCGGGGTAATCCACGCCTCCCGTCCAAGGCCTGTAAGTTTTCGTCCGGTCTAACGGCGAAGGCTTACAAGGCCTGTGGACAGACTGCTTCCGCCCTCCATGCCATGGCGCTCTTGCAGGTCCACCAGGCCCAGGCGCTCATGGACATGAACGAGGGTGGTTCTGACCCAGAGCTCCTCCGGGAGCTCCGTGTGGCAACCGACCTCGCCCTCCGGGCGACGAAGGAAACCGCACGTTCAGTTGGTCAGGCGATGTCCACCTTGGTGGTCCAGGAGTGCCACCTTTGGCTCAACCTGGCGGATATGAGGGACACCGATAAATATCGGTTCCTGGATGCCCCTCTTTCCCAGGTTGGGTTGTTCGGCGACGCGGTCGAGAGCTTTGCCCAACAGTTCTCGGCCGCACAGAAGCAGACGGAGGCCATCCGGCACATCCTGCCCCGGCGGACCGCTGCTGCTCCCACCCGTCCGCCGGCCGCAGACCCTCCGTCTACTCGTCGCCGAGGTCGGCCTTCTGCGGCGTCCTCCGCTCCCGCTAAGCCCCAGCAGCAGCAGCAACCATCCAGGCCTCAGCGCGGAGCAAGCCGTAGGAAGCCGACCCCGCCCGTCCAGGCCGCTGCCAAACCAGGAGGCAAGCGACGGAGCAAACGACCCTGAGACGGGCGGCCCGGAGGTGGATCAAGTTGCTCTTCAGGAGATGGCGAAGGCGCCACTCCTTCCCCCGGTGGAGGGCCGGGCGGAGAATCTTTTGTTTCCTTTTCTTTTTGATCCGCCACTGACCCACGGGTCAGTGGTACCCACATTTTCAAAAAAAGAGCAATTTCTGAAACCTCTGGGCCCCAAGAGGGCGCGCTTGGCAGTCGACGACGCCGCCATGCCTTGTCACTCCCTAGCCCCTCTTTCATCGCCAGCAGGCAGCAGTGGCTGTGTCCTGGACGCACTGACGCCTCCGCACACCCGCTCTGCCCTTCGACGGAAGCAGGTATGTGTTGCACCACACACTCAGACCCCACTTCGGGCCGCTGTGCCGTCCGAGTCGGGTCCCTGCATTCCGCCGCGCTGCCCCACCCCGGGTACGTCTGTGGTGCCCTTGGTCCCGCTTGCTCGGTCTCTGGGAGCCTGGTTAACGCTTCCCAGCCCGTCTCGCTGGCTCATCCGTACCATCAGACTCGGCTATACGATTCAGTTCGCCCGGCGCCCCCCTGCTTTCAAGGGCATCCTGTTCACCCGTGTTCTGGCGGACAATGCCCCCGTGCTCAGGGCGGAGATCGCAGTCCTACTGGCGAAGGACGCGATCGAGCCGGTCCCTCCAGCCGATATGAAGACCGGCTTCTACAGCCCGTACTTCATTGTACCCAAGAAAGGTGGTGGGTTACGACCAATCTTGGACCTGCGCGTCCTGAACCGGTCCCTTCACAGATGCTTAAGCAGAAGCGCATTTTCAAATGCATCCGTCCCCAAGATTGGTTTGCAGCGATCGACCTGAAGGACGCGTACTTTCATGTCTCGATTCTCCCTCGACACAGACCGTTTCTCCGCTTTGCGTTCGAGGGACGGGCATATCAGTACAAGGTCTTACCCTTCGGGCTGGCCCTGTCGCCCCGCGTCTTCACGAAAGTCGCGGAGGCGGCCATTGCTCCCATGTGCGAGCGTGGTGTTCGCATCCTCAACTACCTCGACGACTGGCTTATTCTGGCCCAGTCGAGAGAGCAGTTGTGCGAACACAGGGACATGGTGCTCAGTCACCTCAGCCACCTAGGGCTTCGGGTCAACTGGGAAAAGAGCAAACTCACCCCCGGGCAGAGGATCTCTTTTCTCGGTATGGAGTTGGACTCGATCAGCATGACAGCGCGCCTCACCGAGGCCCGTGTCCAGTCAGTGTTGAACTGCGTGAGCACGCTCAGACGCAGAACAGCGGCACCACTGAAACTGTTTCAGAGGCTCCTGGGGCATATGGCATCTGCAGCCACGGTTACGCCGCTCGGATTGCTTCATATGAGGCCGCTCCAACACTGGCTCCACGATCGAGTCCCGAGATGGGCGTGGCAGAGCGGCTCGTGCCGGGTCCAAGTGACTCCGCACTGTCGCCAAACTCTCAGCTTGTGGTCGGACCCTTCGTTCCTGCGGGCAGGTGTTCCCCTGGAACAAGTGTCCAGGCACTCTGTGGTCTCCACGGATGCCTCTACCACCGGCTGGGGGGCCACGTACAACGGGCATGCAGCTTCAGGTCTGTGGACGGGGCCTCAACTGCATTGGCACATCAACTGCCTCGAGTTGTTAGCAGTACGTCTTGCACTGAGCCGTTTCAAAACGCTGCTTCTAGGCAAGCACGTACTGGTCCGTACGGACAGCACTGCGACCGTTGCGTACATCAACCGCCAAGGTGGTCTACGTTCCCGCCGCATGTCACAACTCGCCCGCCATCTCCTCCTCTGGAGTCAGAAGCGTCTGAGGTCGCTTCGTGCCGTTTACATTCCGGGCCTGCTCAACCGTGCAGCCGACGAGCTCTCACGGCAGCAGGTGCTACCGGGAGAGTGGCGACTCCATCCCCAGGTGGTCCAGCTGATTTTCAGGCGCTTCGGGACCGCACAGGTAGATCTGTTTGCCGCCCCGGACACGTCTCATTGCCAGTTGTTCTATTCTCTGACCGAGGGGACCCTCGGCACGGATGCTCTGGCACACAGCTGGCCCCGGGGCCTACGCAAGTATGCGTTTCCCCCAGTGAGCCTTCTTGCACAGACCTTGTGCAAAGTCAGGGAGGACGAGGAGCAGGTCTTGTTAGTTGCGCCGTATTGGCCCAACCGGACCTGGTTCCCGGAACTAGTGCTCCTCGCGACAGCCCCTCCCTGGCCCATTCCTCTGAGAGAAGACCTGCTCTCTCAGAGACGGGGCACCTTATGGCACCCGCGTCCAGACCTCTGGAAACTCCATGTCTGGTCCCTGGACGGGACGCGGAGGTTCTAGGTGACCTACCCCCTGCGGTAGTTGACACCATCACTTCCGCTAGAGCTCCCTCTACGAGGCACCTCTATGCATTGAAGTGGAACCTGTTCGTTGACTGGTGCTCCTCTCATGAGGAGAACCCCCGATCTTGCTCGATCAGAGCCGTGCTTTCCTTCCTGCAAGAAGGGCTGGAGCGAAGGCTGTCTCCCTCCACCCTTAAAGTGTATGTTGCCGCTATTGCTGCACATCACGATGCTGTTGATGGTAAGTCTTTGGGAAAGCATGACCTGATCGTCAGGTTCCTGAGGGGAGCAAGGAGACTGAATCCTCCTCGCCCACTCTCTATACCCACTTGGGATTTGTCTCTGGTCCTTTCGGCACTTCAGAGACCACCCTTTGAGCCTCTGCAATCAGCTGAGTTAAAAATTCTGTCCTGTAAGACAGTACTCCTGGTTGCATTGGCTTCTATCAAGAGTGTAGGGGACCTGCATGCATTTTCGGTCGACGAATTGTGCCTAGAATACGGATACGTGCCCAAGGTTCCTACCACTCCCTTCCGGGACCAGGTAGTGAACCTGCAAGCGCTGCCTTCGGAGGAGGCAGACCCAGCCCTGGCTTTTCTCTGTCCCGTTCGCGCTCTGCGTCTGTACGTGGACAGAACGCAAAGCCTCAGGACCTCAGATCAGCTCTTCGTCTGTTACGGAGGCCAGCAGAAAGGGAAGGCTGTCTCCAAGCAGAGGATGGCCCACTGGATAGTGGATGCCATCGCCTTGGCTTACGAAGCCCAAGGCGTGCCCTGCCCGCCTGGGTTGAAAGCCCACTCCACTAGGAGTGTCGCTTCTTCCTGGGCGCTGGCTCACGGCGCCTCGCTGACAGACATCTGTAGAGCTGCGGGCTGGGCGACACCTAACACGTTCGCTAGGTTTTATAGCTTACGTGTTGAGCCGGTTTCTTCCTGTGTGCTCGCTTCTACTAGCCGGTAACACCGAAGTTCCCGCTCTAGTGTCGGCTTGCTGCGCCACTCCCTTCCTAGGAACGGATATGTGCGCTTTTTACTCCAGTCGAGTTCCCCACTTGGCGAACCCTGTGAGTTCCTCCGCACCCCTTCGGCAGTCGGACGTTGCGGAGCGTCCGACGCCAGGCCTAGTGCTTGTATGCTTGTGTGACTTGTGCTAGGCTGGGTTCCATATGTCCGATCCCTGCAGCGATCCCATATGTGTATTCTTCCACGACCAGCTCCCTGCGGTGAGCCCGTGTCTTCCCTTGGCAGAGTCTGCTCTGTCGTCACTGTCCGGTGTGTCTCCCCCTTCGGTTGGAGCCACCCCAGTGACATTCCATATGTCGCACTGCCCCTTCGGCCAGTCCATATGTGTATTCTCCACATGTTACCTCCCTTCGGGCAGGATGTGGCTCCGCAGCGTTCTTTCCCCTGGAGAGGTACGCTTTCCCAGTGTTATCCAAGAGTTCCGCTGTGTGGGGTGTAATGGAACAGCAGTTGAACTCCCTCTACGCAGGTCTTCCGCCCCAACAGTTGGGGGTCTGAGAGTCTTGCGTAGGGCGCTGGATGTGGCAGCAACCGTGGCGTTTTCCATGGGATCCCAATTACGTCGTCACGTCGACGTTACGTCGAACGTGAGCGACTGAAAGGGAACGTCTCGGTTACTGATGTAACCCTCGTTCCCTGAAGGAGGGAACGGGAGACGTAACGTCCCGTCGCCACCGTTGCTGACCATCGCTGCATGGCCGTCACAAATCTCGGCTCCTCAGCGAAAAACAATGTGTGCGTGCGCCCGCTTCCTATTTATACCCGCGCGGCGGGGCGGGGGCGCGTGACGCGATTCACGCACGCCAACGTTCATTGGCTCGTTCTGTAGACACTCGAAGTTGATAGGGCTCCCTGAAGTGATCCCAATTACGTCGTCACGTCGACGTTACGTCTCCCGTTCCCTCCTTCAGGGAACGAGGGTTACATCAGTAACCGAGACGTTTTTGTTACTTAGGAATTCAGATCCAGTTTCACTTCCACACAAGCCCAATTCTTTAAACTAGCACACTCACTGTCCCAGCTGATATCTCGGTCACATAGCAGCCACATTTATGCTCATTTGTTTACATCCCAAAAGGTGTACTTAATCAATTCTACGCAGATTTCCTGTAACAATCACTAGTCTGTGGGAACATACGCCTTTATACTGTACTACCTATTGACACGTCTCTACTGTGCTGTTAACATTGTCCTGCTTATTTTTTTATTTTTTTTATTTTTATTATTTTTTGGAAGAAGAAAAATAAACGAGTTATTGTTTTCCAACAAGCTTTGAAACAACTAGAGTATGAGCAGCTCCATCTGGTTTTGGTCCCAGGAGGGCATCAGATTCTAAGTAAGACTAAGTAGCCAGGAAAGGAATCAATACCCCTTCATTAATTTAGTCACATCCAATTTGATAATGCAGGAGCTGTAAACTATAGACTACAATAAAGCGAAAAAAGAGAGCACGAGAAAGAGAAGCTGGAGAAAGACTAAAGAGAGAGATAAAGAAGAGGGTTAGTTGTCAGTAATGGAGGGGCTCAAGTAACCACCTGTACATAATTGGGGAAGGGAAAAAAAACTATATAAGATTATAAATATCCTTTTCATTCTCAAAGAGAAAAAAAATCTCAAAAGAGATCCATTTAAAGTCTCCTAAGCATTAGCTTTCCAGACTGTGCTAAAGGTTTTAAAAGCAGAATGACCTAATCTGCGCTTTACTAATGTAAATGCATTTGCTCCGTGCTGTCCAGTGTGTCAGGCAGCTTTGCCACACAGATTTTGAGAGTTGGCCAGCTAAACAAAACAGGTGGTGTGCCAAATAAGTAGACTAATGGGTAATGTGGGAGCAGATGCGAGGTACATTCATATTTCCGAAATAAACAGTTTAAAGTGTGTCCCATGTGTTTTATTTTGTGATATGTGGATATATTTTAGATATGTCTGTTAGTTGTGCGAAACTGAGGAACAACTAATGACGGCACGGTTTGATGTTTGGTTGCCCAATCAGTAGAAAGGGGCGTTTATTAATTCCCACCCACATGTAGAGATCGAATAATTAAGCTGTTTATTCATTTTGGTTTTATTGTGTTTCCATTTGGTGAATTAGAACAAAGTGTAATGAAAACGAAAATATAAAAAAACAAATGAGATCCGATTTTTATATTCATAAGTCGAATAAGTGATGAATGAACGTTTTCCCGTTTTGAAGACAAAAACGAGAAAACAAATTATCCGAAGGTACACGGACCGGAACTGTACATTATCTGTGTATCATTCGTCCATTAATTTTTGGATTTAATATTTAAAGTAAAAAAATTAGTTAACAGCGCCTTTTTCATTTTTCATAAAAAAAGCTTAAAATAAAATTTCAGCTTCTTTTCTCAAAGCTTTGATTTTTCAGCTTGACTAAAGGGTAACTAAACCCTAAAACAACTTTTTTTAGTTAATGATTTGTAAGACTGGGGCTTTATTAGTGCTGTTCATTGATTCAAGTAATTTTTTTGACATTTGGGTATAAAGTGTTTTAATTCTACAATATATGATGTAAAAACGTCTGAGTGCTGCCCTCTTCAGGTTGAACGGTGGCTACTGCAGTTGAATTTTCCTAATGGATGTTGTGGTACTGCGTGACGTAAGCAGGTGCTGCGTGGTACCAGCTCACCACGCCTTTGGTACGAGCTCAACACGCCCTTGGCAGCCCCTGGTATAAAAACATCTTGTTTCGTCAAAACCACTGTAGCGAGTCAGGAGTTGGAATTGCGAGTATTGAAAACGATCAGGATAGCGTATATTAGCATCTAGTAAGCATAGCATATGCATTTTAACGTTTCTGCTTTGAGTCTTATAAATTACAAAAATCTATTTTTTTTTTTTATATTATACGTGAATAATGATCATTGATGTCAATGATCATTTGACTCGGAAGATGGCTTAACAACATACACTGCCGGATGGCAGGTTTAAACAAATCTGATTACACCGTAACCTAGAGCACGCAGATGTTGGTATCGCGCATCTTATTTTGTTCAAAATGACAGTTAAATGCAGTAGCATTCAAAGATCTGCCTCTGCTTAAAAACACTGATTGAACCAACTCCGCTGAGAACTAATATATGCTTGTCTGTTGTAGTCCATATACCCCCGGTTTCACAGATAAGGCTTAAGCTAGTCCCAGACTAAAATGCATGTTTTAACTGAAAGCAACTTGCACTGAGATATCTTAAATTAATTCAGATAGAGACTTGAGATCTTTTGTCTCAAGATGTACACCAGTAATGTTGTTTTTTTTTTTTGTTTTTTTAAAGGCACGTTTATAAAAGCTACTTACATGTCCTAATTGAACTAAGGCCTAATCTTGGCTAAGCCCTATCTGTGAAACCAGGCCATTGTGTTCCAGTTAATTTGTTTCACCACTCTACAGGCAGGACCAACCTACGGTCGTAAGTTGACAATACATCGACCATACCATGAAATGCGCAAATAAAATGCAGAAATCAAATTTCACATTTTTGTAAAACGGAAAAAAAGTTGTATGTCAATTATTTGATTTTCAATTAAATAAGCATTGTATATAAGAAAAATAAGTTTGTATGTGATTATTTTTTCACCAGTCTAAAAACGAATAAAGAAGAAAGCATATTTTTTCGTTTTTAAATTACGGGTTAAAAAAGGAAAAAGGAATGGAGGCAAAAGTACACAATCCGTGTATCATTCGTTCAGTCGTTTTTTTATTTAATATTGAAAGTAGAAAAATGAGAAAACAGTTCATTTTTCGATTTTTCATTTTTTCCCAAAAAACGAAAAACAAGAATTCAGCTTTAGTTTTCGTTTTTCGTTCTGAGGTAGCAAAATTAATAAACAGCTTGATATTCGATTTCTACACATGGGCGGGAATGAAACGCCCCTTTCCTCTGATTTGTCAGCCGAAGATCAAACTGTCCCGTCATCAGTTCTTCCTCAGATCTGCACTGCAGAATAAGAGTCCTCCGTTGTGCGGATTCTTAACGCGTTTATTGCAACTTTTTCATATTTTTTTCCATCAACCAGACTAACGAATGGCTCGACACAATCCGTACTGGGGAATAGACTAGACAGGGCTTTTTCTTCTTTGTAGACCAGAGTTCTCAAGTGCCAGGGGTTTGCTATTTTCCGAACTGTAAAGTCACGTTTTTTTTAAATTTTTTATCATGAACCACGCTGTGTTTTATTCCTAAGTGACTATATAATGCATTTTACTTAAAATAATCTAAATGTTGACTTTCAAAAGTAGGCGCGTCAGAAGGCTATTCACTCTATTTTGGTTCATTTTTGGTGTGCGCCAGAAAGATGTTCAAGGAGTCTGAGACGCAGCGCATCATGTTGTTTTCTTTATTTTTTAAAGGTCATTTGTACACAAATAAAAATATAAATTTTACTGCTTCGAATGACAGTATTAAAAGACAGAATATTAAGTTATTTCCCCTGCTGAGCAACAAATCCAAGTGATGGCGCTGGCGCATTGCTCGCTCACACAACATCTAGGCCAGGGCTATTCAATTAGCTTCATTCGAGGGCCGGATTATCAAATCGAAAAGTTGAGGTGGGCCGGTGGGTTGGTTTGGGGGTTTAGCTTATTTATTGAAACATAACAGTTTCAATAAATAAGTTAAAGTAAACCTAAAAAAGTATGGTATTTACTTGAAAATGTGGTACCCAACAGTATGCAGATATATAAAACCATAATAAATAAAAACTTGATAATTTACAGCTGTGTACAACTATTTTCCTTGGAACAAATACATTAATTATACAAACTCGTAGCTGTTGGTGAGAAATAATAATAATTTTATTTATAATTGTTACGCTTAAATGAAAATATTCTGACAGTGAGACTTGATAACCACAGGCTACTCACTCCCACTGTATAAAAAATGCCTAAACACAGGTTAAAAACTATACGCACCTTTACAAAGAAACTGACATAATTTCATAACAAACATTAATTATATATTCCTCTACCCACCTAATAAATCTAATGCAATATAAATCACTATATTTACTATTATACTGTATAATATTATAGTAAATATATATATTTACTATATTTATTTATTACTACACAGTAATTCAATATAAATATTACACATTTCTGCCCAACCATGGTAAATTACTACAGCACATTCATGTTAAATGTTTGTAAGGGTGATTAGCGGATTTAAAGTGTTCTAATTTCGTTCATGCCACAATGTTTCTTCTCCTGCTTTCCTCATCAGTCTTGTTGGGAATGTTGAGGCTGTTTCATCTGATTTAATACTAGTTAAATCGTCGAGTGATTTGTGGTTTGTAACAGAGAGGTTTCTGTCGAACTGAAAAACGCTTCCCACTGGTTGTCGCAACGCTGTTTAATAATAGTGCCCGGGACCGGAGTAAACGCAACTATTTGTTGTTACTGTACTGACCGAGAAACCGCTTCAGATGATTCAGTGACGGAGCGGTCCGAATGAATCCGAATAGTTTTAGACCGTTACTGACCGGCCACTTTGACGCTCTCGTCTCGCTGGCGGCGGTGTGAACGCACAGTTATGCAAGCGCGTTTAGAAAGGATCGAACTAAAAGAATGATTCATTCACGAATGATTGGTATCGCTGGTTCAGTCGACATAAATTCGGGACACATAACTGCTGAAATATTCGCACGTAAAACGTTTCTCAGGTTAATCGGAGCGAGTATCAAACTAAATTAGCCGCACCGCCAGGAAAAGAGGGGGAGGGAGGTTGGTGCCGTCGGGCCGGATGGAGATGATTGGCGGGCCGCATTTGGCCAGTGGGCCGCCAATTGAATAGCCCGGATCTAGGCTATTATCAGTTCACTTCTGGCATTGCTAACTTGACATCGCAGCCTATTCATTATTAAAATAAAACACAGTTAACCAAATATATAAAAATTATTCTGCTTAATTTAATTGGTCTTTTGTACAATATAAAGGCTGTGCTGCACAGTCCTACTTGCTGTTATTCCAAACTCATTTCCCTTGCTGTGAAGATGATGATTTAGCATATACTTGTATATTGGGACTCGACTGAAGTACGAAGCCTTCTTTACATTACTAGTTAGCATCCAAATGTTACATTGCAAATATGGAAACCTTGGACCGAATGAGAGATGCGCGAAACCAATGTCCGTACAGTTTCAGTTTCAATAAAGGACATAATAGGCTATTATTATAAGTTATTAGGTTAGGCTATATTTTTATTATACGGGCTACTTATTTTTCATTCTTGTTGTTTTCTGAATACCATTCATTTAAGGATTTGACAGGCTACAGTAAGGGGAAGTAAAATACGCATAGACATGTTATTAATAGCGTTTATAATGTTAATGTTGTATTTTATTTACGGTCTTTTACACTATTTCTGAATAGGCTAATAATAAAATGCGTTTGTTTCCCTCTCAACATGACCGTGCGCTGCGCGCAAGCGCACATCTTTGAGATATAAATTAATACATTTCAGAAGAGTATGTATTTTAATATCTCTGTTGTTCTCTGTTCTCCGGTTGTTAGATAGTCAGTCTGAACGACAGTTCATGCGTTTACGTTAAAATAGGCCTATTATATAGTCAATGCATTATTCTTTTCTTTGTGTATTAGTGTTAAAAATATTTAATTTACAACTAATTATATTGATTTATATCTTCATTTATTATTAAAAAAATAAAATAATTACTGGGTGAGGCGACCATGGTAGCCGTCACAGCCGTCATTTACCCTGCATACCCAGCTGATGCAAAGCGTATGTGAATTGATATCTACACAGAAGAAAGCCCTGTCTAGTCTATTCCCCAGTACGGGTTGTGTCGAACCATTCGTTAGTCTGGTTGTTTGATGAAAAGAAGATTAAATGTAGCCTAGTTGCAATAAACGCGTTAAGAATCTGCACAATGGAGGACTCTTATTCTGCAGTGCAGAACTGAGGAAAATCTTCGGCTGACAAATCAGAGGAAAGGGGCGTTTCATTCCCGCCCATGTGTAGAAATCGAATATTCAAGCTGTTTATTATTTTTTCTACCTCAGAACGAAAAACGAAAAATCAAGCTGAATTCTTGTTTTTCGTTTTTTTGGAAAAAATGAAAAATCGAAAAATGAACTGTTTTCTAATTTTTATACTTTCAATATTAAATAAAAAACGACTGAACGAATGATACACGGATTGTACACGGACCATTTTATTTTATTAGCGAGTATTTTTTTAAGTTCAGATTCAGTAAAATGATCGAATTTAATTAAAAAGTCTAATAATAATACAATTGTACAAACAATTTATTCAAAAAATAAATTAATAATAATAAAAAATTGGTTTTCAGCCAAGTGCATCGAGAATTTTCGGTTTTGGTTTCAGCCCAGAATTTTCATTTCAGTGCATCCCTAGTAAAAATATTATGATGCATTTTTTTCATAACATACTATACACCAAAAATTATGAAATGTGAAGAGGTTTCTTTTGATACCAAGAAAGAAGGGGATTTGAAGACATTAACGCAGTGATACATCTTTTGGATATCAGCATTTGAAGTTACCCTAACATAACTAAACAATCATAACTAGGCTAATATAACATTGGGACATGCATAAAACACAGGAGAAATACTATATATACAGTTGAGACAGTTTGTGGGTAATGTCCTTGTGTATTGTTTGTCTCTAGTCTTTGACCAAATGGCTAGTGCTGTCTGGTCTCCTGTGCTGTCTTTGCGATTTCCAGACACCGTCTCTGCTAAGATCATTCAGGGGAGCAGAGGTGATAACGGTCTTTGAAGAGAACTGGTTTAGCTACTCTTTGGGGCCAGTGACTTAATTTGTACAAAAGGGGAGTGGGGGAAGGTTTTATGATGTCTAGAACATTTTTATTACGTCCATTCGTTACAATGATGGTACAGGCAGTATACAGAAGAATGGATGAGTTGAAAAAGGGCGTTTCAGGGCCACCCACTCATGCAAAACAAATATTAAAGTGTAGCAACTGGGCGATTGAATCATTCGTTCGTTTGGTTTGAATTAACAAATTCGGACTCTCTGTGTTTTCTAAGCACATTTCTTCTAAACACATTCTTTGCTAAGCTTACTAAAGCTTTTAACCTCCTGACTCTCGAGCATCTAAATTACTGGCCTGGAGCCACCAGGTCTGGGTTTAGATTGCTTTCTGACACTTTATGGCACCTCGGAGTATTACCAGAACAACACACACAGCTTCTCCTCCGAGCTTCGCAAGCCTCAAAGAGATGCACCGAAGAGATAACGGAACTTTCTCCGTGACATTACACACACACACATACACACACACACACACAAACATCCCTTTGCATTTAGTTCAAAATACAAGTGATTCAGAATCTGTAGATGACATGTTAAAGCATGCACGTTTGATTAGTTTTGTTGTGATCATATAATTATGATCTTCTAGTGTGTGGCTCTGAAATGTATTTTTGAAGAATGTTTCTCCCAGTGGAATCGCATCCTGTAACCCTACCTCATGCTAGGTCATAAAGTTTATGACCACCAAGCTTCAGCAGCTCATCCAGTTCCTCTGCAAGAGAGATAATGGGGAGCGCAACGCGACCGACATTCCAACACACACATCCCAGCAAGCAATTTTGCGTCTAATAGACGTCTAATAGCCGTCAAAACACAGCCCAGACGTCTAGGCTAAAACGAGGCTAATTTTGGGCTGTCAGTGAAAATCTAATAAACGTCTAAACATAGCCCAAGAATAGACAGCTATTGAATGACTACATATATACGTCTAATAGACGTCTAACCATAGACAATCAGACAGCTATTGAATGACTATATTTATATGTCTAATAGACGTCTAACCATAGCCCAAGAATAGACCAGTCATCAATTAGACAGCTATTAAACGACTACATATATATGTAATACAAGCAATGCAGCCCGACTACGCCACCCAATTAAAGAGCTGGGACTCTATCAAAGTAACCTTATCTTTTACTTGCAAGTTCTTTTAGTTTGGTGGGAGCAACACAACAGAATTACCCAAACAACAGTTTCAATACAAAAATATATTTATTACAATCTCTGATTACAATGATAAAGGGAAAAGAGCGCGCCGTGCACTCACGCACTCTCTCGCTCAAATTTAAAAGCTGGACATCGGAAAAAACACATTCAAAAATCCACTGGAAGTCCGTAGTTATAGGCACCCACAGTCCATAAGCGTTTCCTCTAACGCAAGTCCGTCTCGCACCAGGTAGCGGCGTCTACACAGCAGGCCACCTGTCAATCACTCGTGCGCATCAACACAACACTCACACAAACAGAAAAGAAAGAGCCGCCAGTATCTCCACAATAGATAAACAGCATAAACACAACACCACACTAGAAAAGCTATCAATCGTGCAATACTCAGTTAAATCACTGCAATTCGTGAATAGATAGTTATGAGAGTGGTATGACTACAGTAGACAGACTGGAACTCTTCAATTTAGGTGAGACAGATCTTAACTTCAGACGAGGCAAGGCACACAACTTAACACAAGGCGTCACTCACCAATAAACTGGGAACAGACGAATCTAATTCCCAGTATTGTTAGACAGTGCTCCACAACACCACCGGCCAGGACAGACGAAGCAAAGCTCCGGGCAGCACAGCGGAGAACAACAGCGATCTGTAGCGCAGCAGAGGCGGCAGCAGTCCAGCACAGATGAGGACGGCAGCAATCCCAGCGCAGCAGAGAACGGCAGCAATCACGGCGCAGCAGAGGAAAGACGAAGATACCAGCAGCCAACGGATTATCAGCAGGACCATCAGTCAACAGAACTTCAGCTTCAACACGAGCAGACAATAATCCATGCAACAGTTGGGGCTGGGAAATAAAAACAATCACGGCTACCGTCCAACAATAAAAATGTGGAGAACAGAGCTGCACAACAGAGTTCACGGGATCACAGACACCTGTTTTCAGTTCCTTCGCCTTTTTGAACCGTCTGTGATTTGACATGGCAATTACCAACAGCTGTCCATCTGCTAATCAGCTGTGATCCGGACTCCCCGGGAAATACGGGGGCGTTACCCCACATTCTAAATCATGGTCAACAGTCACAAAATAATAATGTGAATAATAAAATGACACCACAACAAAAACACCAAATCAAATAAGAAAAGAAAAACAAACAGTGCCAAATCCACACGAAACACATAAAATGAAATGGACCATAATCTCTCCATATGACATCCCCCCACTCTTTAACGTTGGCAGTCCCTGACAACCCCAAATATGCTACACCCCCTCCCCTCAGTAGTCCTTGACAACATAGGTATCAAAGTGTCTAAGTGTCTCTATATCTCGCTGGGGGCTGTCCCATATTGAATCGGACAGACCTCCTAGGGGCCACATCATTACCTGGGTCATCTGGAACAGGAAGATCTACCCATGGTACATACATCAGAGGTTGGGGTTCACAAACAGGAGGTACTGGCAGCTCAGGATGCAGTGCGAGGGCACCTTGGGGTGGATTAATACAAGGTTTAAGAGAATTTCTATGCAGAACCCTCTCTTTCCCTGTGCGCTCAGATTTAACACGATAGGTTAAACCCTCTTCATTCAGCTGTCCTACCACTACATAAGGCTCTGGATCCCACTTGCCACAAAGCTTACCCTTTCCCCCATCTCGCCTATTCCTTCGCCACACCCGTTCCCCACAAGCTAAAGGAAGTGACTTGGCCTTGCGGTCATATTGTCTTTTATACTGCTCTGCAGCCTGGCCCATAGACTTAGCTGCTAAAGAGTATGCATACAACAGGTGTTGGTGGTGTTCCCCCACCCAACTGTCCCAGCTATATTGGGCATGCTGGTTCTCTACGCCCAGGGCTACATCCACGGGCAATCGGACATGGCGTCCAAACATCAGGTACGAAGGGGCGTACCCTGTTGAGCTATGTAAGGTGGCATTGTAAGCTTGGACAAGGGCAGGGAGATGTTCAGGCCAGCGCCCTTGCTTCTCATCCTCCAAGGTCCGCAGCATGCTCAGGAGGGTCTGGTTAAGTCGCTCACACATGCCATTTCCCTGGGGGTGGTACGGGGTTGTCCTGCTCTTAGAGATGCCATAAAGGCTGCATAGTTCGGCCACCAGCTGGGATTCAAAATTTGGGCCTTGGTCCGAATGGAATCTCATCGGGCACCCAAAGGTCTGTATAACCGCTTGCCACAGGACCCTAGCGGTAGTCCTCGCCGTCTGATCTCTTGTGGGGATAGCCCAGGCATAGCGGCTGAACATATCTGTCATTACTAAAATGTTTTGATATTGGTCATGGGGCCTCCCTAAAGAAAGGAAGTCTAGCTCAATGACCTCAAGGGGGAAGGACACAGTAATGGGCTTTAGGGGTGCTTTAGGCACAGCATCAATTTTTTTCACCTGGCAACGGGGACACAGGGAGTGGTATTGTTGGACCTGAGTCTGCATACCTGGCCAAAAGAAATGTCGACGTAGGCAGCCTATGGTTCTCTCCACGCCCAAATGTCCAACAGCATTATGATGTTTCTCCCACACCTCTTTGCGTTGTTGAGTAGGGCAGACAATCTGGAGGCGAACTTCATGAGTATTATAGTCAGTGACTCGACGACACAAAACCCCATCCCACATCACCAGCCTTACCCTCTGTTGCAGCAGCTGTTTCACCCCAAGCGGAGCAGCTCGCCACTCGTGCCCCATTGGAAGCTTCCCACTTTCCACATACCTCCGCACTTGGTCCAAGTCCTTGTCCTCAAACTGTTTGGCTCGCCAGTCATTCATCGACAGCCCTTCTATTGATTGTACATCTGCCATAGCTGCCACGTTGGTCACATCAGTACCTAGAGGGGCTTCAACAGGTACTCTGGAAAGGGCATCTGCATTAGCATTCTCCCTACCCGAACGATACTTCACATGGTAGTCAAAGGCAGCTAGTTGGGCTACCCACCTTTGTTCCGTGGCCCCCAGGCGGGCAGTCTGCAAGTGGGCTACAGGATTATTATCGGTGTAAACAATCACTTTGGCCCCCATCAGGTAGTCTTTAAATTTTTCTACTATGGCCCACTTTAAAGCTAGCAATTCCAATTTGAAGGAGCTGTAGTTGGCATCGTTCTTCTCACTAGGATGCAGGCTCCTGCTGGCATAGGCCACAACTCGCTCGCGCCCATCCTGTAACTGGGCTAAGACAGCCCCCAGACCAGCATGGCTCGCGTCAGTGTATAATACAAAAGGTTCTGCATAGTTAGCATAGGCTAAGATAGGGGCCTCGGTTAAAGTAGTTTTTAGACGGTCAAAGGCTTGTTGACACTCACCGGACCAAGAGATCTGACGAGATCCTGTTCTCTTATCTGCAGGGGCTCCAATTAAGAGGGCATTCAAGGGGCGTGCTATCTTTGCAAAGTTGGCAATAAAACGGCGATAATAGCCTGCTAGGCCCAAGAAAGCACGTACCTCTCTGATTGTCGTTGGAGCCGGCCATTCAGTCACAGCAGTAACCTTGGTAGGGTCTGGTTTCACTCCCTCTCCAGTGACCACATGGCCCAGGAATCTTACTTCCCTCCGTAGCAACTGGCACTTCTCTACCTTCAGCTTGAGCCCATGGTGTTGCAGTCGCTCAAAGACAGCTTCCAGGTGGCGTAAATGGGAGGAGAAATCTGGGGAGTAGACAATGATATCATCCAAGTAAACGAGTACAGAGTCAGTGATTTGGCCACTCAAGCATTGCTGCATAAGCCGCTGGAACGTCGCTGGAGCATTGCAGAGGCCAAATGGCATCCTCTGAAACTCGTATAGACCTAGTGGGGTGGTGAAGGCAGTCTTGGGTCTGTCTTGTGGGTCGACTCCGACCTGCCAATAACCACTAGCTAAGTCAAGTGTGGTGAACCAGGAGGCTTGAGTCAGGGAGGTTAAGGTCTCCTCTATACGGGGGAGCGGAAAGGCATCTTTATGAGTCAGGGCGTTCAATTTACGATAGTCAACGCAAAAGCACCAACTGCCGTCTTTCTTGCGGACCATCACGATGGGTGCAGCCCAAGGGCTGGAGCCTGGCTGAATAACCTTCTTCTCTAACATATCGGCTAACAGGGCACGCATTTCTTGGTACATCATAGGTGGTAGAGGGCGATATTTTTCTCTTACTGGGGGCGCATCACTAGTGTGGATTTGGTGCTGCACTGCATCAGTATGCCCAAAGTCCTCCTCATGGAGGGCAAACACCCCGACCCACCTTTGTAGGAGCGCTTTAAAATCTTGCTTCTGTTGTTCAGTCAAGTCATCTCTGCCTTGTAAATCTCCTAATACCTCGACAGGTGGTTCCACTGATCCTCCATCTCCAGCCTCCACAATATCCACTGCGACAGTTCCATCATCTTGCACAGTCAGGCTTAGATCTGTCTGGCCATGAACATCAGCACGGTCAACATGAAACACTTTCGCCAGCTTCTGGTAGCGGCCTATAAAGACAGGATAAGAGGTCACATTCTGGATACGAATAGGAAGTCAGCCATGTTTGACGAATGCAACAGTCTTTGCCACAGAAAAAGCCCCTAGCTCAGGCAGTGCTTCAATCAGGCCACAGTAGTCCTGCCCCCTCTGGCCCATCCGCGCACGCCCCCAGACCACCACCTCACTTCTGGCTGGAACAGTTAGACCCCTGCGGCTTGCTGGACGTACAAACCCCATGTATCCATCTTCCCCCTCAACGACAGCTGTCCGTTGGCACACAGAAAATGCACCCGTCCAGGCTTTCCTTGTCCCTTGATCCTGAAACACAGTCTTTAGGCCATCTGGTCGATTAAGTAAGTCATGCCAGCAGGTTGTAATAACATTCATACCAATCAGCAATGGGGCAGTTAGGCAATGATCGGCTACAATAACAACCCCCCTCCCTGAAATATTAGCACCTCCTATTTCAAAATCCATCACCACATAGCCTTGATAAGGGATGGATAACCCATTAGCCGCTCTGAGTGTCAATTTGTTGGGGGCCGCACCATATGATAGGGCATCTGCTGGGTAGTGTTGGTCGAATACACTCTGTCGCATTAACGTCACTTGTGAACCGGTGTCAATTAGTCCAATTAGGGGCACACCATTTACTTTAACCTCAACCTTGGGGCAGTCACCTACAAATACAGCCCTTTGTCCTGCTTCCCCCAAATTCCCTGCTACTTGGGCCTCAGTAGCAGGACAAACTAGTTTAAATCAGCATTAGACTCGGATGGGGGTCTACAGAACCTGGCAATATGTCCAGTGCGGCCACACTGGCGACAAATAGGCTTACCGTCTGCAGCCCAGGTGTTAGATGTGTAAGACTGGAACCTCCTCCTGAGTGGCGGCTGATTAGGGTATTGTGAGTATCGTATAGACTCACCTGCAGCGGGTTGTAACTGCCGGGTCATTTCTTGTCTTAATACATTCATCTGCCCCCTCACCTCCTGGAGGAGCTCCCGCCGAAAAGTCTCAGCCCAGTCATCCTTCCCTGTTACTGATTTAACAACAGAGGACTCACCCACAGCTTGCGCTACAATTTCATGCCCAGCCCCAGGCCGCTGTTCACTTTCCAGCAACAAGATCTCTTCCAATACAGTGTTGAAAGTGGCATCTGGATTACGGCGTACATAGGTTCTGATGGTACTCCTCAGTTCTGCATTACGGAGTCCCATCAAAAGCTGGTCTAGCAGGTGACTTTCGTCAAGAGGGCCATCTGGGTCTCGTTTCCTTAATCTACAGAACAATTCCCTCAGCCTGAGAACATAAGCTCTTAAACTCTCACTGGCAGTTTGTGTGCAGCTAAAAAATTGTAATCTCAAATTTGCCACAGGGACCTGATCTCCATACAGAGTGTCTAAATATCTCAAAATTTTTGCTACAGTATCACGGTCTGTATCCCCCAAAACACAAACCTCCCGTTTAGCTTCATCTGTTAATGCCCCCAACACTATATTGACTTTTTGTTGTTCATTAAACTCCCGTGCTTGCAATAAACTCTGAATTTGTTCTTTCCATTCACTGAATTTTAAATCACCCCCCGCTCCTTTAAATTTAGGGATCCAAGGTGCACCCGCATAAATCGGCATCATCATCATGTTCAAAAAATAATAATAATAAAAAAAAAAATTATAAACAACTATGTAATTCAGATAACCTGTATGTGAAGCTCCAAACCAAACCCTGCCGACTACTGCCAAATGTAATACAAGCAATGCAGCCCGACTACGCCACCCAATTAAAGAGCTGGGACTCTATCAAAGTAACCTTATCTTTTACTTGCAAGTTCTTTTAGTTTGGTGGGAGCAACACAACAGAATTACCCAAACAACAGTTTCAATACAAAAATATATTTATTACAATCTCTGATTACAATGATAAAGGGAAAAGAGCGCGCCGTGCACTCACGCACTCTCTCGCTCAAATTTAAAAGCTGGACATCGGAAAAAACACATTCAAAAATCCACTGGAAGTCCGTAGTTATAGGCACCCACAGTCCATAAGCGTTTCCTCTAACGCAAGTCCGTCTCGCACCAGGTAGCGGCGTCTACACAGCAGGCCACCTGTCAATCACTCGTGCGCATCAACACAACACTCACACAAACAGAAAAGAAAGAGCCGCCAGTATCTCCACAATAGATAAACAGCATAAACACAACACCACACTAGAAAAGCTATCAATCGTGCAATACTCAGTTAAATCACTGCAATTCGTGAATAGATAGTTATGAGAGTGGTATGACTACAGTAGACAGACTGGAACTCTTCAATTTAGGTGAGACAGATCTTAACTTCAGACGAGGCAAGGCACACAACTTAACACAAGGCGTCACTCACCAATAAACTGGGAACAGACGAATCTAATTCCCAGTATTGTTAGACAGTGCTCCACAACACCACCGGCCAGGACAGACGAAGCAAAGCTCCGGGCAGCACAGCGGAGAACAACAGCGATCTGTATCGCAGCAGAGGCGGCAGCAGTCCAGCACAGATGAGGACGGCAGCAATCCCAGCGCAGCAGAGAACGGCAGCAATCACGGCGCAGCAGAGGAAAGACGAAGATACCAGCAGCCAACGGATTATCAGCAGGACCATCAGTCAACAGAACTTCAGCTTCAACACGAGCAGACAATAATCCATGCAACAGTCGGGGCTGGGAAATAAAAACAATCACGGCTACCGTCCAACAATAAAAATGTGGAGAACAGAGCTGCACAACAGAGTTCACGGGATCACAGACACCTGTTTTCAGTTCCTTCGCCTTTTTGAACCGTCTGTGATTTGACATGGCAATTACCAACAGCTGTCCATCTGCTAATCAGCTGTGATCCGGACTCCCCGGGAAATACGGGGGCGTTACCCCACATTCTAAATCATGGTCAACAGTCACAAAATAATAATGTGAATAATAAAATGACACCACAACAAAAACACCAAATCAAATAAGAAAAGAAAAACAAACAGTGCCAAATCCACACGAAACACATAAAATGAAATGGACCATAATCTCTCCATATGACATATACGTCTAATAGACAGGCAATATGGGTCTAGGCTAAAACAAGGCTGATTTTGGGCTGTCAGTGAAAATCTAATAGACGTCTAACCATAGCCCAAGAATAGACTAGTCATCAATTACACTACATATACATGTAATAGACAACAACATGAGGCTTCTTTTCACTCAAATATAACAGGTTCTCATAAATGAAAATCCATCCAAACTAATTGAATATAAAGGATTTATTTAGAACAATTATATGAACAACTTGGACAACATTCAAACATAAAAATGAACAAATAAAATATTGGAAAATATGTAAAACAACTTAAGATACTAAAATTTAAGAATTAATTGTTAGCTTTATGGTCATAATATAAGAGAAATCATAACAATATAGACCTGCATTATATGACTGACTGACAGACAAGAACAGTTTGACCTAAAAATATCAAAATTGAAACTACTGCAGAAACAAAGACACCTACATCTTGGATGCCCTTGAGGTAAGCTAAAACATACCAAAATTTAATTTCAAAGTGAACTATCCCTATAAATCATTCTTTATCACTTACTCATATAACTCTAATGAACATGAAAATATACTTATAGGGGTAGTTCACTTAAAAAAAAAAAAAAAAAAAAAATCATGTAAGCATTTACTCACTTTCACTTGGTTCCAAACCTGTATGGCTTTCTTCTGTTGAATACACACAAAAAAATATATATTTTGAAGAATGTTGGTAACAAGACATTTAATGGTAGTCATTGACAAGTGTTCTGTATATTCAATTGCTGTACTTTGTTGACTGATTGCTGGATAATTTGCAATAAACAGTGTCTTTAAAACAAATAAAGTGGATTACATCACTCCAGTTCTGAGGTTTTTACACTGGCTATCTGTCTGTCAAAGAATTCATATCAAAATACTACAGCTGGTTATTAAATTAATTAACATTTTAAGGCCAAAGTAAATTTCTAATCTTCTGATGCATTATGAACCATCCTGAGCAGACCTCTCAGGTCATCTGGGACAGTAGCCAGCTACTTTTATATCCCCAAAGTCAAAACAAAACATGGAGAAGCAGCATTCAGTTTTTATACACCATATATATGAAACAAATTCACTGAAAACTGAATGTATGCTGCATATTTAAATTCTTTTAAATCAAGTTTAAAGATCTTACTGTTTGCCACTACCTTTTATTAATTGTAAAGGAATTTTTTTTTTTTATAATTTCTTTTCATGTTGCACTATATTGCTGTTACGTTTTATGTAAAGTACTTTGAAAATTTGCATTAAATCAAAAACTATTATTTCTTACTCTAATCTAAAAACAAAAATATATTGGTATCTTTAATAATAATAAAAAATAGTAATGATAAGTTTCATAGTTTCATGCTTACCACCTTGAATTTAGATACATTTTAGATTAAGGGCACACAGTTGCAATAACACGTGCAGGTAACGTTAACTTGTTGGAGAAAAATAGTACTCTGCAATGGTAATGTTAAAATGTCACGGTTTCTATTATAACAACTAACTAATTTAAACAATGAACATAACAAAAATAACACCCATACTTACAAGATCGAAGTAGAAATTTGAAGGTTTTCAGAGTGTCGCTCGCCCGTTGCTCTCCGACAGCTGCCTCGTGTAAAATAAAATTGAAAATGGCAGAAATGTTTATCGCGAGATCTGGCTAAAGTGATCTAGTCGCGCAATGCCAGTCTGCCAGTAGTCCCAGTAGACATGTCTCAGTAGTGTTTCGATTGTGCCATCTAGCGGTTGAGAAATGCAATTGCATTTGATTTAATTTGAAATGATAGACAGTCATATCGTAGATTGTGTATGAATGTTATGTTTATGTGTGACAGCAAACATTAAGCTGTGTGAGCGAAAACATTTAAGACATATTCTTAGACTATATCGCTGGTCTGAATCAGGGCTATAGCCAAGCCGTCAGTAGACCAGATTGCTTTGATTTCGCCAGGTGGGCTAAAGCAGACCGCATAGCCCGTCCAATTCGGAGCTAAATCGTGACTACAGATCGACCATGTCGTGAAATGACACATTGAACCTTGTAGATATCATTACCAATGCGAACATGATGGAATATCAACCATTTCATGCACTGCCTGGCAAAAAACTACAATTAATCAGTTTTGACTAAAAGTGGGCTACAATAGCTGGGTCTGAATACGAGCTAAATCGTGGCTACGCACAGCCTACACATATAACGTAAAATAAAGCAAACCAAACAACTTGTAATCACAGTTGACTTTGCTTACATGATGGAATATCATACATCTCACAAGTTATTTTGGAAAAAAATACATTTATCCAGATTAAATGTTATTTGGGCTAAAAGTGGGTTACACATAGCCGGACTATATCGGGTCTATATTTAACCGAGACGTTGAAATGACGGCTATTGCTTGCTGGGATTAACGCACACACATACACGAACTTTGAACATTAAACTTAGAATATAAGCATGTCATATTTCATATACTCCTGTGTGTTTCCCAGTTTATATTCACTTCGTTGATGACGTTTATTTGAAGGAACGAACTTTTAAATGCTTCTATTCGTGCATTTGATTGTAACTTTGTATCCTTAAAACTGTTTTATATTTCATTCTTGGTATCCATTTAACAGTCTCAGTTTGACTGAGTCACTCATACATAGGAGATTACAGTAAAATGTATTATTCTGTGTGTACCATCTTTCTGGGTAGAAATGATGAATTTCGACATCATCATAAACTATGTAGATTAACCGTTCTGACAAGACAAAGAAAACTTTCCCCGCTTCAGATTCTCGGACGGTCATTGGTTGTCCGCGCGCACAGGAAATTTCTCGGAGCACTTCGTCTGAGAGAGTTTCTGGGTCCACAACTCCTTCAGGAGTTTTCCTCCGTTTTTCTTTTCTTTTCTTTATTCTATGTCTTTATTTTCGTATTCTATGTTTTTATTTATTATCTTCAACTTTAAGTAGAACCTTTAAATTTACTGCGAGTCTGCTTGCCCGGAAGAGACGAGAAAGCACGCCCCACTCTTAAGGAAACACACGCACGGCTCTGCTTTCCTCAGCAACACAACAGACTATATGCAAGTACAGATGTGGCCTTTAGAAACGCGCGTTTTCTCCCGCGGCATTCGGCAATTCGTCTCGCACAGTCTCGCAGAATTCTGCAAGTGCTTTCGGGGGGCGCTACTTACAAATTCCCTCAATGTGTTTCGCTTCACAGAATATCCACCAGGTGGCGCATAAAAAACAACTTTACATTAGATTTTTTAGTTTACTTCACATTACGTCATGATTGTGAGAAAACATCCACAATAAAATATAAATTATAAATAGTAATAGACACAAATATTTACAGTAGGCTACTGTATTATACAGAAATATTTGTAAATGCAAAAGGTTAATCAAAGTTGTCTTAAGACAAGAAGGGGTATTGGACAACGTTTACGAATTTTTATATGCTTTGTCATTGCTGTGGTTTCCAGGAGATGAGTGCATGCAGAATATTTAACATTGCTTTTATTAAAACACCAAAGTGACGTTTTTGCCAGCGCATAACTTTTTTGTACAACTATTAAGATGATTGTGCATGCAATGCACATTTATATAAGTGCAACAGAGAATTTAGTGTGAGCATAAAACACGTGACTCTGCCTGTAAAAACCCAGCAGTATTTTTATATATATATACACAAAATCATCCTAACATAATGAAAGGCTTAAATAATGCGACTTACCCAGATTCTTAATTCGTGCAGATATTTCTTGTGTGATTGTTCTTGGGCAGATATTTCTTGTGAGGTAATGTTGCAGCACAACGCATAGCATTTATATTTTGGGCGCATCTGATTTGCCATTACATTATTAATAAATATTTTAATTGAACTGTCTTAATGCATTAAGCATAAAGATTGTCCACGTTAGTCTCAGAATGTCCAGGGTTGGTTTGAGGTCTTGCCGACAGTTTGTAAATCTTCTAAATATTCATATTCACAAATTCCATATAAAGGGTGATCAACAGTTATGACTTCTAAAATAAAATAAAAATGACCAGATAAGAGGTATCTGATTGACAGTTTGACAGATGTTGTTTTAAAAAATAATTACAACATTATGGGGAAGTGGTATTAAATATTTGGTAACACATAATACAATTATTTTAATTACGCGTTTTGATCAGTTTTGCTTTTACAAAACGTTCCCTGTTTTTTATATAATTAATTTAACCTGAGATATGCGTTATATTGCTTTTTGATCATTCTTTGTGTTGTCGAATTTTGACACAGTTTCATTATTTGTTCATAATAATTTGATTCATAATTATGTCATTTTTATTCAAGTAGCAATATTCTAAAGAGATACAAAGACAATGTACGTGTACCCACCAGATTTTGTCATGAGTCATTTTGTACCCACCACTTTTAACTTCCGTTGACCGTTTTCAGTGGTTATGAGGAGCAATATGAGAGAAAAAATTGGTAATCATTGTATGACACAACAAAAAAACATTATAATATTCATTTTATTTTAATTTTCGTGTTCGCATTTATGAGGGAAAAAACAATGTGTCAGTTTAGGTTACGGACGTGAGCGCTCTGAAAGCGGCACTAAAAGACTGCTTTAAAACTTGCACAGAGACCTCAAACAGAACAGCTGCCTTTCTTTAAATTGAATTTCGTTTTGTATTAATTATATCTTAATTTTAATCAATGTTTCGTGAACCAATTGCCTGGATTAAAGAAGTAAATATAGCAGACAATCATGACATTGGAGGCGCCAGCGAGTGAACTGGAGTTCGTCTCATAAATGAACAGAAACTCGGTGTATAATGCACATTCACATTCACAGCGTATTTAGACACATTTAGACGCATTCATAATCATTACTTTTACCGGTTCTTTATGGCAAGCTTTATGCGTGCGGTCGTGCGCTTGAGTGCGGCTATATTATAGTAAACGCTCATTACTTAATACAAAGCATAAGCCTATTCCTGGCATGCAATCTAATCTACTAGGCTACAATGTCAGTTGGTTATATCAACATATGTCAAATTAAGTTACGCGATATCAACAAATTAAGTTATAAACATTAATTTGAAACAACTTAAAGCGTATGTTGATTTGCTTAAATAGCATTTAAACAAGGAACTGCAAGGGATTAAAACCCCGCCCACGCGCTGGTGAAAACAGGAAAAACTGGTTTTCTTTTGATTCCCTGAGAGGAGATCGATTAGCATTGGGGGTTGAATCGGCAGACCTGGGGGGTGGGGGGTTGTAATTTCTTGACTCTGTGTCAGTTGGTAGCAGCTAAAACAAGCAGCTAAAACAAAGACAATTGTGTGCAATTAATTACATTTTGGAAATAACTTCCTTCATGTCGTTTTATTTATACACTGTAAACATTTTTTTTTTTAATTTGTAAGTAAAGTATTAAATATGTTTTACAAACAATTGGTTTACAAACTCTTGGAGGTTTGTGGTTCAGAAGAGTGGTGCTTGTGTTTAGACTTGTGTTTTACGTGATTAAATCAGGAAGATTACATTGGTTTCTGTCCACACGGAGACGCATTTAAGACGGTTTAATCAGGAAATGGAGGCACCGGCGCGATATAACTCGCTTTGCTCGTGAACTAAGCTCGTCTCATAAATGAACCGAAACTCAGAAATGCATCTAGAAAGCTTGAAATGTCCACTTTTAAACAAAACAATTCAAAATGAAAAGAAACAGAACTCTCTTGAAGTGTGCATTTCTCTCTACAGGCACGTTCACAATATCTGCGAAGATGCTTTAAGTCTTCTTCTCAGTTTTTAGTGTATGTCTGTGGCAGAATTACAGCGCCTGTCTGGTATGTATACTAGGCTATATCGTTTTGAGTCGGTTTCAGTGGTTTCGTGTGTACGCAGATATTTCTTGAGACGACGCCATGTTTACAGAATTTTTTTTTTTTGAACGGGGGAAAAAAATATCGGATAGGGAAAGCTCTGGCTTCGTGTGGATGTGGCTCAGTGTAGGACAGATTGTCAAAAAAAAGCAAAAAAAAAAAAAAAAAAAAGTATATTTATAAACATCGCTAAACAAAGAGTGAATAAGAATTTAAAAAGTAATGACGTTTTTTTATGTTTTATGCACTTTTAGTTTTGTTGCAATTTCAGCAAAAACTTATAATTAGGAAATAACACTAAAAGGTCAACACGCTAAACTTCTTTATATGTTAAAAATGTTGTAAAAAAATACGTATTATTCTTATATAATAAGAATAACAATATGATACATTTATATTGCGCTCAAAATTATTTATTATGGAAAGAGGAATTCTTCTCAACTACCACCAATAAAGTTTTAAAATTCTTCTTTAGAAAATATTATATTTTGATGATTCTGCAAGTTCAGCAGACAGTGAGGTTCGGGTTTGTTCCGATCAGAGCTCGTGAGTGGAGAGCGCATTTCTGAATATTCCGCTCCGCTCGTTCATTCCGCAGGGTCGCTCGCTCAACACAGATGTCCTGTTGCCTGGTTCGAAAATATGTGGAATAAGGGCTGCTTCCGACTAACATTTTTTTTTCTAGTAGGCTAGTTGTTCATTTAAGTAATTCGTGGACAAATCGCCCCTTTATATTAATTTAATTAGCCTACTTATATAGCCTACAGGATAATGAGCGTTTACGTAATATAGCCGCACTCAAGCGCTCGACCGCACACATAAAGCTTGCCACTGCCACAAAGAACGGTAAAGGTAATGATTATGAATGCGTCTAAATGTGTCTAAATACGCTGTGAATGTGAATGTGTATTATACGCCGAGTTTCGGTTCATTTATGAGACGAACTCCAGTTCACTCGCCGGCGCCTCCAATGTCGTGATTGTCTGCTATATTTACTTCTTAAATCCAGACAATTGGTTCACGAAACATTGATTAAAATTAAGATATAATCAAAACAAAACGAAATTCAATTTAAAGAAAGGCAGCTGTTCTGTTTGAGGTCTCTGTGAAAGTTTTAAAGCAGTCTTTTAGTGCCGCGCTCACGACACGTTGTTTTTTCCCTCATATATTTATAAATGCGAACATGGAAATTAAAATAAAATGAATATTATAATGTTTTTTGTTGTGTCAGACAATAATTACCAATTTTTTCTCTCATATCCAGTTCACTCGCCGGTGCCTCCAATGTCGTGATTGTCTGCTATATTTACTTCTTTAATCCAGACAATTGGTTTATGAAACATTGATTAAAATTAAGATATAATTAATACAAAACGAAATTCAGTTTAAAGAAAGGCAGCTGTTCTGTTTGAGGTCTCTGTGAAAGTTTTAAAGCAGTCTTTTAGTGCCGCTTTCAGAGCGCTCATGTCCGTAACAGTAAACTGACACGTTGTTTTTTCCCTCATAAATGCAAACACGAAAAAAAAAAAAAAAATGAATATTATAATGTTTTTTTTTGTTGGGTCAGACAATGATTACCAAATTTCTCTCTCATATTCCTCCTCATAACCACTGAAAACGGTCAAAAAAAACGAACCAAAAGTCAAATTAATATGGACGGAAGTTAAAAGTGGTGGGTACAAAATGACTCATGAGGAAATGTGGGTGCGTCCCCACCGAAATCGACGCCTATAAGGGAAACATGATAATATAAAAAGTACTGTACAGTAATGCAGAAAAGCGCATTACAACCACGTTAAAGCTATTTAAAACGTTAAGATGCAAAAAGGAACTAAATGTAAAATTAGATAAGGGACTGTTCGTTATTTATTTAAGGGGCCACCGGAGGAGTTTTGAGATCTGTTGTCAAAAAAGACATGACCCTCCCTTCGCCAGCAATAATTTTTTCTATGACCCTCCAAAATGATTGTGAAAAAAGGCATGACCCTCCCCGATAATTTATTGATTAGCCTACTTCTGCAAAGATGTTCAGATAGCCATTGTTTTTTGTTTGTTTACACCATAAACTCTTGCTTTCTCATCTTACAAGGGCTGTAACGATAGACCAAACCTACGATTCGGTTCGTATCAAGATTTTTGATTTTAGATTTGAAAAAAAATCATGTTTTCGGTGCTGATGCGGTGTGACTCGTTCACCATGTGGGTGGCGCTGCCAACAAAGCATCTAAAAGCTGTCACAAAATAACCGGCAAAAGTAATGATTATTAGCCTAATATGTCAGATATAGCAAATATAGCAAGGAGACATTTTAATTGTTTATTAATAAACAAGTGTTTTCTGTGTCGACTGCAAAGATAAAAGTTGACAATGCGTCGCGATCTTCTCAGAACGCGCCAGAGAGAAATGCACATTTCAAAAGCAGAAAGCAGTCTGTTTTCCTTCGTTTTGAATTGTTCTGTTTAAAAGTAGACATTTCAAGCTTTCTATATATTTCTCAGGTCTGTGAGGCAAGTAGCATAGCCTATCTTACGCTGAGTTTCGGTTCATTTATGAGACAAGAGTCCAGTTCACTCGCCCGCGCCTCCGTGTCATGATCACCGACAGTTCTACTATATTTACTTCTTAGGCTATTTATTAAATACAGATGAAACATTGATTAAAATTAAGATACAATTAATAAAGAATCGAAATTCACTTTAAAGAAAGGCTTTGTGCTTTCTGTTTGAGGTCTCTGGGAAATATTTATAAAGTCGCTTTCAGACGCAGAGCAGTCATGTCTGTAATGGAGAACTGTCACGCCCGTAACATTGTTTTTATTTTATTTTTTCACATAAATGCGAACACGAAAAATAAAATACAAATAGCCTAATATTTGATGTTCTGTGGAGGCCGATCTTTATTCATCCGGTGTGTATATATCTTTTGGTTTGCACAGTGTAATTTATAGAATTACTAACAAATATTTTTCCACCTAAAAGTTAAAGATTTTTTGTCACGTCACATGTGTATTTCCCTCATATTAAATATAAAACGCATTTGTAGACTGATATTTTTCTAATGTCTTGACTCCTTTCAGACGTTTCAACATATTGGTATTAAATGCATTTTCTGAGAATTTATATTTCAAGTTTTGACTGCAAATGTCACGTCCATAACACTGGAATCGCCCAATTTTAACGAATTTATCCTCAACTAGTTTTTGTGGTGTATGGTCTATGTATTTAATGTTAACTTAAATAATACTAATAGTAATTTAAAGATGTGGTAACCCTACATCTTACACATCGTGGAAACAAAATAAGAATAGAAACTAAAATATAGCCTAGTAGCGCGCTAGCGCACATTCTATCAACTGCAGTTCTGGTGCCTCAGTCCCAATACTGTAAAACTCGACGTACATTCACATCACATGTTAATGCAGTGGTAGAGGTACACTCACAGGACACTGTGCACTTATTCGCATTCACAAAAGTTCATTATTAGCTCGTGCTTTAAAGCTTTGCCGGGAAAACATTTCTTTGGCATTCTGTTCTGAGTCTGACATGATGCACTTTTTCTAAGCACGCACTGAAGTGCGCGAACAGCGGCAAACGTGATTTTTGTTGGGTCAGACCCATCTGATATCGAAGGGGGGCTGATAACGCGAGATCAACATGCCATGGAGCTAAATGGAACAAAATAGCACCAAACAAGCCACTTTGAAATGTTGCTATTTTCATGAATACAAAAGTTGGGTGACCCTCCCCTTAGACTTAAAAAAAGTTGGATGACCCTCCCCTCAACAAAGAATAAAAAGACATGACCCTCCCCTATTTTCCTCCGGTGGCCCCTTCCATAAATACCGAACGGTCCCTAATGATATTGCGCAAATGCTCTCGGTCTCTTCAAAGGTCTTTGCAAATTATTGTGTTATAAGACTCAGTTATCATACATCACGTCTCTTCTACTGTAAGTACACAGAAAAAAAAATAAGACAAATGATGCGCGTTTGAGTCAGATTTTTATGAAGAAAATGTGACTGTTTATGTAGCCTAACTGGCAAAATAAAACATTGTCTTCGTCATACTTGTCAACTCAGTATGGCCACATGAAACACAACTGCCATCTACAGGTTTTAGTATTTCCTGCGTCCAACACCTAATCCCCCTTCTGCACGATCCTGCAGAATTTCGGAAGTGCTTGCAGCATTCTTCTCTCTGAGACGCGCATTTTTAAAGGCCACATCTGTATAAGCTTAATCGAGCTTTTAATGCTTTTAAGGTTATCTGCCCCTGCTTAAGGTGATTTGATTGCTTGGTGTCTCTCACGAGTTGACTGTGAAAATTGTCATCCTGACATTTTTGCTTTCACTTTCTCTCGCTCATCCTCTCTCCCTCTCATTCTCTCTCACCTCTCTCATCTTCTGATCTCTCTCTCTCTCACTCCCATTTCGTTATTCGTTTAGTCTTGTATTGTCTTAAACTCTGTATATACATATATTCTGTGTGAATCGTAGTATGTATTCCTTAATTTTGCATGTATTAAAATCCATTATATTCTTGATTGTTTCTGTCTAAATGCTCACATTACGAAGTCAATGAAATGTTTGATCCTAGCTACAAAGCTTTACAATTTGTTACTATTTCAGTAACCTAAATTCTATAATAACAAGAAGGTGATTTTTCGTGGCCAGAAAATAGCTTTCTTCGAATTATAAGAAAGAGATCATTTTTGTTGAAAAATTGATGAGTTAATCTTTCGGCCGTTTGCTGGACAAACATATTGTTCGATAACTAAATTAATTCCATTAAGAGTTATCTCATATAATCGATCTTTAATGGAACTATTGATATATTAATGACGAACCATAACTCATTGTGGTGATCATTCATATATACAATCGATCTATTTTCAGCTTCGATGATTTAATGTAACTGTAATATGCGATATATATTAATCATATTCCTGATTGATTATTAAAATTCCCAATATTTCATTTGAGCTAATGTTCTTGGAGGTAATCTTAATGCAGTATTAATACCTAATGCGGTTACAAAAGCATAAACAAATATTTACTTCTGAACAATTTTTTTTTAAAAAAAATCTAGCTTAATTTAAATTTTTCCGTTTCTTAAACTAAATCAAACCGTTTCTCATTTCTCTTTATTGGTCTCATGGTTCCCACGCGTCCTGGAAAACCTGGAAAATGAAAGACCAATTTTCCAGTCCTGGAAAACACATGGAAAATGGGGAAAAAAGTCAAATGTCCTGGAAACGTTTGCGTTGTCCTGGAAAATAATTTTCCCTCCTTGTGGATGAACGCAAACGGGTTAAACATTTTATGCTTGAATGTCTGTTTTCAGCTGCCTTCAACGGGTAATATTGGGCTGGAGCGCTTGTCTGCTTTTTTATTTCTGCATGTAGCCAGAACAGCGCCCCACGTGACACAAACCTGCCAATATGTACGCATTTTGAGTAGCAAGTACGCAATTTGACATCTCAGTACGCTGGTAGGACTTGCCCCTCTAAACTACGGACATGTGAGTTCTGTGGCAAATGTGCACGTGCGGTACTCCTGTCTGACAAAACGATGCAGCAGCGTGGTGAAGCAGTTTCAGCTAATCATTGTAGAAAAGCGGAGAATAACGAGTCTACCGAACCTACAACGTAACATTCCCGTCCCTCTCCTCCTGCCCTCTGCCTCAGCACCGCTCTACTCAATGGCACTGCTCTGCCTCACTCTCTGTACCCCGTTCCCCATTCGCTGCAGTTGGGCTTAAAAAGGTAAACTGTGGGTGTGTGTGTGTGTGCGCGCCTTGCTATACTTGTGTGGACCAACCTTTGACAGGCCACCATCATTGTGTGGACATTTGTAGTTGTGAGGACATTTTGCCTGGTCCACACAATGTTTAACAAGCGATTAAACTCTACCAGTTAGGTTTAGAGGTATGGTGTGAATTAGGTTTAGGTTAAGGTTAGGGTTAGGCATGTGCCAGTAATGGTTAGGTTTAGGGAAAGTGTGTGGGTTAGACATAGTAAAATCAATGGAAGTCAATACAATGTCCACACAAGTATAGCAAGACAGGAGTGCGTGTGTGTGTGTGTGTGTGTGTGTGTGTGAGCGGACCTGCCAGCTTTTGGTAAATGTGAACCGTTACGCGTAAGGTTACTTTCACTGTGGAAACATTCGAGCCGAAGTCTAAGTGAAAAAAAGAAAAATAAAGTTTTGGGAGGTGTTTTTTCTTAGCAAATCTATCAATCATGTTCAGCAGCAGACCTGCTGAACAAGTGTGTGTGTGTGTTTTGCAGACTGTCGACGCCATGTGGAGGGCAAAAAACATTTAAAGATTGTGGCCAGTACAGTACAAAATGTCTATATTTTCTTTATTAAAAGTATTGTAATCAAAAATATTGGTTTTATTGTTTTTTTATAACCAATTTCTAGCCAGTGAATGGGGAAATTACTGCGTGCAAAGTAATGGAGTTGCAAAAGTCTGCAAAAAAAAAAAAGCTGCACAACACAAGTGGTAATAATATTAAAATATATACACTCAAAATATTTTGACGAAGTTGGCAGGTCTGGTGACGCTACCAACCAATCAAATTGCATATTTCCTTAGAACAGTTCTGCTTCCCAGTGTTTTCATCTGTCTTTGTTGCTAGATTTATCGATTTTTCAGACCCAAGTAAGGATTTATTTATCCAAAGAAGGGCCAAAGCTAGCGACTTTATGTTAAAGAGTGTTGCTGTATCGCAGTATATCGAGTGAGAGGTTTTTCTCCCTCTCTCTGTTGAGTGACAGAGGAGCAGTGGAGAGCTGTGGGCGTGTCGTCACTCATTCTGTAAAGAAACAGACACTCCAAACAGGTGGATTGAGATGAGTGACAGTTTATTGAATAAATATAAAAGCAATAACGGGAACTGAAGAGATGGAGATAATGACGGAGGGAAATGGATCCGGAGATACTGACTGTCTTTGAAGATGATGGATGACAACTTGGAAGATGAAGCACACACCAGTGTTGGGGAGAGACGTGATGATATGCAGGCACGATGAAGGAGACGAGGAGGAAGACGAATTCAGAAGACACAGGAGGCACTTTATGCCTCCAAACTATGGGTCAAATAGTAGATGTCAACTCGGCAGCAGGGGTTGGCAGCTGTTGTAGAGCATTGGAACATTCCTGGTTGGTCTACCACAGCTTCCTCGGTGGGCGGATGATCCTTTACAGGACAACGGTCAGCGTGTATCAGGCCAAGTTAGTAGGCTACTGCGGGGCGATCCTGCTTTGCTCTTGACTGTCGTGCTTTGCACTCCGTCGGATCTAGTGGTGCAGGACCCTCAAGGGCTGTCGTTGCTCGGCAGGTCACGCGTGTAAGGCAGGCGCGGTCAGGTCGACATTCTGCGACTGCCTCCTTCTTCTTCTTTGACATTGGCGGGCTGGAACATCAGAAGTCTTGGAGTGCACTCCATTCTCAACAGTGCTCCTCCTCGGAAATCAGCCGTCATTGACTGCGAACTATCTCGCCTCAGAGTGGATATTGCTGCTATAAGCGAGACTTGGCTGTTGGGCAGTGGTTCGGTGCGCGAGAGGAACTACACCTTTTTCTGGCATGGTTACCCAGACGACCATCATCCAATGCATGGAGTCGGCTTTGTTGTGCGAAACACCCTGCTGTCCACAGTCTCTCAACCAACTGCTTGCTCTCCACGTCTAATGTCCCTGCGGATGTCACACTCAGCTGGCTTTCTCACTCTCCTCTCTGCCTATGCACCCACTCTTGACGCATCTCCTGAGGACAAGGATGCCTTTTATGCCCACGTTAGCGAGGTCATTCATTCCGTCCCAGCTGGGGATGATCTAGTAAGTAAGTAAGTAAGTAAAATTTATTTATATAGCACATTTATCACAGCAAAGCTGACCAAAGCGCTGAACAAAGTCAAAGAATAACATAAAATAAACAAAACATACGATACAATAAAACAATGGAACATAGATAAAATCACAATTTTAAAATGCCTGGGAATAAAAATATGTTTTCAACTTCATTTTAAAGGTTGTGATAGACGTTGCAAGGCGAATGTCCAGTGGAAATTGGTTCCAGAGACGGGGGGCCGCAATAGAAAAAGCCCTATCACCCTTTGTCTTTAGGCGTGAACGAGGGACAACTAGGAGAGTTGTCAACAATCAGAGGGACAACAATCAGAAGATCTTAATGATCTGGGAGATGAAAAAGGAATAAGATGATCTGAGAGATAAGATGGAGCTTGACCATTGAGAGCTTTAAAAACAAACAACAAAATTTTAAATTGAATTCTGAAATAGACAGGAAGCCAATGAAGAGAGGCCAAAAGTGGTGTAATGTGATCTGTTTTCTTTGCCCCAGTCAACAGCCTTGCAGCAGCATTTTGTACCATCTGTAAGCGTGCAATGGATGACTGACGAAGACCCAAATATAATGAATTGCAGTAGTCGAGGCGGGAGGTAATAAAAGCATGAATGACTTTCTCCAGATCATTAAAAGTTAAAAATGATTTCAGTCTCGAAATTATCCGTAACTGATAAAAACTGTTCTTGACAACTGTATTAATTTGTTTAGTTAAGCAAAGTTCAGAGTCCAGAATGACTCCAAGATTCCTGACCTGGGAGGAGACTGAGGGGAAGTGCTTGCCGAGCTAATTTATGAGACAACTTCCAACTTAGAGGGGCCAAAGACGATTACTTCCGTTTTATTTTCATTAAGTCTAAGAAAGTTGTTGGAAAGCCAATTTTTAATGTCCCCTAGGCAGGCCAATAAAGGTTGAATGGTATCACCAGCTTTCAATGGTATGTACAGCTGGGTATCATCCGCATATAAATGAAATGCAACTTTGTGTCTCCTAATAATGTCTCCAAAAGGTCGCATATATAAATTAAAAAGGAGTGGCCCTAAAATGGATCCTTGAGGCACTCCACAGATAATAGGAGCAACAGACGAAGAAAACTTACCCAACTCAACAGAAAAAAAACCTGTCTCTAAGATATGAATTAAACCACTGCAAAGCAATACCCCCAATACCAAACAAATTTTCTAACCGGCAGAGAAGAATATCATGATCAACTGTATCAAAAGCTGCTGTAAGATCAAGAAGCAGCAGAACTGAATTTTTACCACTATCCGCTGCAAGCAAAATGTCATTGATAACTTTAAGCAAAGCAGACTCAGTGCTATGATGGGCAGAGAAACCAGATTGGAGAGGTTCTGTTAATTTAGCTGCATTCAAAAAGGAAATCAATTGTGAATTGCAACTTTTTCTAAAAGTTTAGATAAAAATGAAAGCTTAGAGACAGGCCGATAATTATCAAGACAGTTTTCATCCAAACCCTGTTTCTTGAGCAAAGGTTGAACTACAGCATGTTTAAAAAATTTCGGGACTACCCCAGCACTTAGAGACGAGTTAATCACTGACTGAATGGAAGTACCAATTTCAGAAAAAGAGGCCTTAAAAATCTCAGAAGGAATGACATCAAGTGAAGAGGCAGTTTTCTTCATCTTATTGACCAAATCACAAAGTTCCCTCAAAGAAACACTTTGAAAACAAGAAAAAGAAGCCGGACTTGCCAGCGAAAACAGTGACAGATCTGATGACTGCAAGGTAAAAGAGGAGCGGATAGCTAACACTTTATCTGAAAAAAATTGTAAAAAATCTTCACAAAGTTTAGTTGAGGGTTCCACATGAAACTGACAACCTGGATTAATTACTTAATTAATCGTGGAGAACAGAATTCTAGGTCTATGAGAGTGTGTAGTAATTAAATCTGAAAAATACTTAGACCTAGCTGATTTTGCAGCTTTCTGAAAGTTAAATAAACATTCTTTAAAAAACTCACAAGACATAGTTAACGAATCCTGTTTCCATTTCCTCTCCGCTTGACGACATGCCCGCCTAAGAGAGCGAGCATTGTCGTCAAGCCAATAATAAGATTTATGTCTGGGTGTCTTTAACTTAAAAGGTGCAATAACATCTAAAATATTAGAACAATTTGTATAGAGAAGAGTAGTCAGTTCATCAGGCCCAGTGGAAGACTCAACAGCATTCAAAATAGATCCTTCAACAGCGTTAGCATGATAGATTTCACTAAACTGAGGAGGAATAGATGAATTTATACAACGAGAGTAATGGCCCAGATGTTTTTCCATAACTGCAGAATTCTCAGCATGGACATTAAAAACAATAGGGCTGTGATCAGAAAAGGAGACATCTTCTATGTTTACATCGTCTACAGCAACACCATGTGACAAAATAAGGTCCAAAGTGTGACCATGAACATGAGTTGCTCCATTTATATGTTGCATAAAACCAAAAGATTCCAAAACATTACCAAATTCATTGACCAAGGGTCGACCTGGGCAGCACACATGTATATTAAAATCTCCCAATAATAACAGCTGATCATACGATGGCAAGATATGAGTTACAAATTCACAAAACTCTCGTATAAAACCACTGTCAGGATTAGGTGGCCTATAAATAAGCGCACAGAACACCGCAGTGGAATCAGACTCTAGCACAATACATTGTAACTCAAATGATGCATAACTCCCGACAGAAACGGGACGCATGTTGAGGGTTTGTTTAAAAACCATGGCGACCCCACCGCCTTTGCCAGTACATCGTGGTGTACTAATAAAACAACAGTCCGGCGGACAGAGTTCTTCAAAGACAGACGACTCACCAGCAGAAGCCCACGTCTCCGTCAGGAAAAGGATATCCAAGTTGCGTCCAGTATGAAAGTCATTTAAAATAAAAGTCTTGTTGCACACGGACCTAGCATTAACTAGGGCCATGTTGAGATGAAACTGTAGTTCCGAGTTCCGATCCAGTCGAACAAAATCCAGTTGGCGAAGATTTAAATGTTCCACTCCTCTCCGGCGAAGTCGTAAACGCGGCAAAGCGGAGGTAGAAGAATCATCGAAAACGGGAAGATGAAAAGCACATATATAATCCCAGGAGCGTCGCGCCAGGTTATGCCCCTCCAAATAAGTTGAAGTCCCCATCTAGCTCTGCTTGGGGACTTCAACGCCAGAGTTGGAGGGGATGTCATTGCCTGGAGGCCAGTCTTGGGTCATTTTGGGATTGGTAGTATCAATGACAACGGCCAACGTCTCCTTGAGTTGTGCGCTGCTCATGACCTATGCTTACCGTCTTCCTTTTCATCTGGACCTATTAGATCCAAGGTTACCTGGATGCACCCCCGGTCCAAACATTGGCACCAACTTGAACGGTGTGCAAGTACTGGGGACATACGCGGCATGTACAGCGGCATCAATGAGGCACTGGGTCCTACAGTGAAAAAAACAGCACCTTTGCGAGCCAATGATGGCACCATCATCAACGACCTTCCAGGCCAGCTTGGTAGATGGGTTGAGCATTACAGTTTGCTGTATGGCACTCCTGTGGATGCCGACTTGAACGCTGTTTCTGCTGCTGTACCACAACTACCTGTCTTTAACGAGCTGGATGCGGAGATCTCAACAATGGAAATCAAGTGTGCGATTGCAGCCATGAAGGATAACAAGTCACCGGGCAGCGATGGAATTCCAGCGGAGCTGCTGAAGTGTGGCGGGGCAGTGTTGGTCAGACGGCTTCACTGCTTGTTTCGATACTGTTGGCAGAATAAATGCATCCCTAGCGAACTCAAAGATGCCAACATCATCACTCTTTATAAAAACAAGGGTGACAGGCAGGACTGCAACAACTATCGAGGCATTTCGCTCCTTAGCCTTCCAGGAAAATGCCTTGCCCGTGCAATCCTCCCAAGACTGCAGCGTGTTGCTGACCAGGTTCTGCCGGAGAGTCAGTGCGGCTTCCGTGCTGGTCGCTCGACCTTGGACATGATTTTCTCAGTACGCCAGCTTCAGGAAAAGTGTGTGGAACAGCAACGCCCATTGTACATGGTGTTTGTCGATCTGACTAAGGCTTTCGATTATGTGAGTCGCTCTTGTCTCTTCCACATTCTGCAGCGACTCGGTTGTCCGGCAACTCTTTTGGCAATACTCCAAGGTTTCCATGATGGGATGCGGGCAACCGTACAGTTCAACGGGGCTCGCTCAAACGAGTTTGATGTCTGCTGTGGAGTAAAGCAAGGGTGTGTCCTCGCTCCCACCTTGTTTGGCATCTATTTCTCGGCTGTGCTGCGACGGGCGTTTCCGGATCCAGGTGGGGTTCTGCTGCACACCAGGTGTGATGGCATCTTGCCTGGCTCGTCTAAGGGCCAGAACCAGGGTGAAGCGCGTCCTTGTGCGTGAGTTGCTCTACGCAGACGACGCTGCATTCGTGGCTCACACTGAACAAGAAATTCAGGAGATGTGCAATTCTTTTGCCGCTGCCTGCACAGAGTTCGGACTCACCATAAACCTCAGTAAGACAGTGGTGATGGCTCAGAACGTTCCTGCTCCCCCTCACTTAACCATCAACGGCACAGTGCTGTCGGTTGTCGAAAAATTTGTCTATCTCGGCTCAACTCTGACAGCAAACAACAGCCTTGATGCTGAACTGAATACCAGGATCGGTCGTGCCTCAACAACCTTTGGGCGTCTTCAGTCTCGTGTCTGGAACAACAGCCACCTTTCTCTCAAAGTAAAGGTGCGCGTATATGAATCCTGTGTGCTATCTGTTTTATTATATGGAAGTGAAACGTGGCCTACATACCGGTGGGAGGAGCACAAGCTTAATGCTTTCCACTTTAGTTGTCTACGACAGATCCTTGGCCTGTCATGGCAGGATCGGGTCCCGAACACCACCGTGCTGAAGCTCACTAACAGCAGTGACATGTACACCGCAATCCGGAGGAGACGTCTTGGATGGATCGGCCATGTGCGTCGTATGCCGGATGAACGTATCCCAAAATCCATCTTCCATGGGGAGTTAGCTGTTGGACATCGCCCTCGTGGCCGACCCAAGCTCCGTTTCAAGGATGTCGTCAAGCAGGATATGAATGTTTTTAACATCAACCCTGACCGATGGCAGCATATTGCGGAAGACAGGGCAGCTTGGCGGTCTGCGCTGACAGAGGGCATGACTCTGTCATGCCAAGCTTACATTAGCTTTTGCACAGAAAGACAGCATGCTAGACATCGTTTAGATCGGCACTCGCGCTGCAAAAGGCCTTGATGATGCACATATATGATAATATATATGCTGCATATATGCGTATATATGCCACATATAGGCATAATTGAGGTGCATATATATGCATATACAGGCCATATAGGTCTCCTGTATTGCTTCTTTATATCCACATATAAGCCCTATATGTACATACAATATATGTCATATAGCTCATGGCAGGATCTGGTCATTTTGTAGCTCATATCTCACTTTGGCAACTGTCATACATCATGCTTAGCTCAGATAGGCACATCTATCAATTCGAAGCTCACGGAGCTGAGAAGATCAAAAAGATAAAAAAAAAAATTTCTGTTCAGTTTTTTGTCTTTTTTTTTGTTCTTGTACTATTTGATTGTTCTTAAGTAAATAAATAATGTAAATTTCTACATTTTGGCCTTTTATTTATGTTGCCTACACTGTAAAAAAAGGTGTAATTTTACAGGTAATGGTCTGTATTTGTTTTTACAGAATTTTACCGTTTTGTCATTACAGTGAATGCCTTTTATTATGACGGTCATATAGGGATTGTCAAAGTTTTTTTTCTTTTTTTTTCGTCATCTACTGAATTTTTCGTCAACGATACCAGGGACACCGAAACACCGGGGAACATGAAATTTGGTGGGCATGTAGCCCCACTAGACTTTTACGGAAAAATTTCGTTTGGTCACCGGGGGCCACTCCCCCCCCCGCGCTGGGCCCCCCCAAACCCAAAAAATGCAGTTTTTCCTAAATGACTACCTGAACCGTGGCACCGAGGATGAAGAAATTTTTATGGTATGTTGGTCTTAAGGGCCCACATCAACCTAGCCCATAATCGATTGTCAAAGTTTTTTTTTGTTTTTTTCGTCATCTACTGAATTTTCCGTCAACGATACCAGGGACACCGAAACACCGGGGAACATGAAATTTGGTGGGCATGTAGCCCCACTAGACTTTTACGGAAAAATTTCGTTTGGTCCCGGGGGCCACTCCCCCCCCGCGCTGGGCCCCCTGTGAATTTTTCGGCAACGATACCAGGGACACCGAAACACCGGGGAACATGAAATTTGGTGGGCATGTAGCCCCACTAGACTTTTACGGAAAAATTTCGTTTGGTCCCCGGGGGCCACTCCCCCCCCGCGCTGGGCCCCCCGTGAATTTTTCGTCAACGATACCAGGGACACCGAAACACCGGGGAACATGAAATTTGGTGGGCATGTAGCCCCACTAGACTTTTACGGAAAAATTCTGTTTGGTCCCCGGGGGCCACTCCCCCCCCGCGCTGGGCCCCCCGTGAATTTTTCGTCAACGATACCAGGGACACCGAAACACCGGGGAACATGAAATTTGGTGGGCATGTAGCCCCACTAGACTTTTACGGAAAAATTTCGTTTGGTCCCCGGGGGCCACTCCCCCCCCGCGCTGGGCCCCCCGAAACCCAAAAAATGCAGTTTTTCCTAAATAACTACCTGAACCGTGGCACCGAGGATGAAGAAATGTTTATGGTATGTTGGTCTTAAGGGCCCACATCAACCTAGCCCATAATCGATTGTCAAAGTTTTTTTTTTTTTTTTTTCGTCATCTACTGAATTTTTCGTCAACGATACCAGGGACACCGAAACACCGGGGAACATGAAATTTGGTGGGCATGTAGCTCCACTAGACTTTTACGGAAAAATTTCGTTTGGTCCCCGGGGGCCACTCCCCCCCCGCGCTGGGCCCCCCGAAACCCAAAAAATGCAGTTTTTCCTAAATAACTACCTGAACCGTGGCACCGAGGATGAAGAAATTTTTATGCTATGTTGGTCTTAAGGGCCCACATCAACCTAGCCCATAATCACTCATTTGTGATTTGCGCCCCTCCCATAGAAAATGAAAATGCAATATTATTCTGCTTTAATCGCCCCTATCTTCAGTTGAGATGTTCAGAACTGCACCATATTTCATGTGTATGATTAACTTGACATCCTCTGGGGGTATGCTAAGTTTCGTAGAATTTCATCCATGGGGGGGGGGCACATAAATAATTCATTTATGTGCACATTTAGTGACTGTACACTCATCGGCCTGTAGATGGTGGTGTTGAGCGAAGGGTTGCTGGTTTAGGATGATACTGTCACACACACACATGCAGGAATACAAACAAACGCAAGCATGCACAGACACTGACATCCACATGCACAGACACACACACACACAAACACACACGCGCACACACATGTACGCACGCATACATACACGCACAGACACACACACACACAGACACACACATACACAAACACACACACATACACACACACACAGACAGACATGCACATACTACTACTTTTTTTAGGTATATACATAAACACGCAATACAGCCAAATTGCTCCACGTCATTTATTTTTGTGGAAAGCCAGTGCAGGCCTGAGCGGCGGTCATATTTTGTACCGCCATGCCGTACATCTAGTTTTACAGATATTTGTTGTAATTTAAAGGTCCACTATTAAATTTACAGGTAATTGCTTGTATTTTGGTTTTACATCAATTTTACGTTTTTAAAAGGAACTTGTCTGTATTTTTACAAAGTAATATTTTACAGATTTTTTCTGTGAAATTAGAAAAAGAAAAGAAGGTATAACTGCAGAAATCTGCATCTATTCAATATGTTGTCCTTACAGATTATTAAGCATGTGGGGGTTAAATAATATGTACAGTAGCCTACATAGGCTAGGCCTGTATTGAATTCTTTTTTATTGCATAGGCTATAGTCTTTTAATCTTGTCTTGAAAATAGATGCTCATTTTGATCATTATTTCATTCTTATTCTCCCATAATTTAATTTTATTAATATTTTTCCAAATCTCCGTTGCTGCACATTCAGGGCTTTGTGTGGTGTGTGTGTGTGTGTGTGTGTGTGCGCGCGCGCGATGACGCAGATTTAAATTCACCGCCATTACGTTTCCGCTGTTGTTTAGTCCCGCCCACAACGGTTAGCTGTCTGATCAGTCGACTTTGGACAAAAAAGAGGTTAAAAGTAAAATTAAAGAATTCATAAACAACAAATGGCAAGAAGAATGGAATAGTGATAACAAGGGTAGACATATGTACAGTATACAGAAACAAGTAGGAAATGGAAGAAGTGTTTTTAGGAATAGAAAAGAAGATACAATTATTTCTCGCATTCGAATAGGACACACAAGACTAAATCATTCATTGTTCAAAATAGGAAAACATAAAATGGGTAAATGCAATTATTGTGATCAGGCAAAAACAATTGAACATGTGTTAATAAAATGTATAAAATATGTAGAAGAAAGAGTAGAACTTATGAAGGAAGTAAGAAAATTGGGGGTTGTATCATTTAATATGGAAAGCCTATTGAAAATACATGCAGAACAAGATAAAATATATAGTGTTATAATGAAATATTTTAAAGCAATAGGAGTATACTGGAGAATATAAAGTAATGGGTATAAATAATATAACATTTAAATATATATAATCTTTACTAATTTTTTTTTTTTTTTAATTTTAATTGTTTTATTTCTCAACCTTATTGTTTACGTTGTTAATTTTTAAACGATTATTAGTGCTTCACACTCCAGTCCAGTTGGTGGCGGTAATGCACCGAAAGTTGGTTTGCCAACCGCCATAAAACTCCATAAGAAGAAGAAGAAGAAGAAGAAGAAGAAGTCGACTTTGGATCTGTATCAACGGCAAGCGGCATGCGTCTTTACATTTTCCATCTGTTTTAAGAAAGATCAGTTGAACACACACCTCTTTCGTAGACTTGTTATACATATCAAAGTCCGTTTAATTGTGTATAAGATCTTTGTTAATACGCGATAGTATCTGTCAGTAAATCAATCTCTTAAATGGCGGGACATTTTGAAACACTAGTGTCTGGAAGCTGAAAACTCTTCTCTTAAAAAATAGTAACCACGTTTTTGGCGGATTTTTATTAAAATTTTTAATAACCACAGTTATACTACAAATAGGCCTAACGTTACCAAGGTTTTTTTTTTTTTTTTATAAAAAAATGCATAGCTATATAATGCATATATGTGCATATATTAGGCTTAAAGTAAGTTGAGGTTTTACATTGTCCTAGTTGAACATATTCTGACGTGTGTAAATGTAATACTGAGTTGTAAATAAATATATATATATATTTTGTGATTTCAGGTCAAGTGGAAAGCAGAATGATCATGGCAAACAAGATATGGGAAGAAGTAATTTAAAATATTGTAATGGCAGAGTCTTCTGATTCCATATGATTGCACTAAAAGTGGCAGAAAATTTAATTTGTTTTATACTATATTTTCCCATGTGAATATTCATTTGATCCTTGTGAGGCCACTGCACAAGGTTTGGTTTTGCTACAGTAAGACCACAATTGTGTTAGATTCCACCCATCTATATCTATCTATCTATCTATTTTTTTTTTTTTTTTTTTTTTTTTGTATTGTAACTAGGCTCTGTCATTTAGAAACATGGGTTTTCCTATCACTTAGTGACATATATCTCTACCTTTCATTCCAGCCAGAGGATCTGATGGTTGCTGCTCGCATCTCAGCCTACCTGATGGAAAATTCTTGCTGGATGAATGACCTTCAACTCAACCTTGCCAAGACAAAACTGCTTATGGTTTCACTTTCACCCAAACCATGCGATCCTGCTGATTTGCCTTATACAACATCAGAAAGATCCGGCCCTTCCTATCGGAGCCACACAACTCCTTGTCTAAGCTCTTGTTCTATCCAGACTGGACTATTGTAATGCTCTCCTGGACTATTGTAATGCTCTCCTGGCAGCTCTTCCAGCATCAGTCAAACCTCTGCAACTGATCCAGATGCTGCAGCAAGACCTAAACTCACTGCTTTAGATCTATGTGTCTCCAGAAGCTTGTGTTCTGAAAGTGAACGGCGCCTTGTGGTGCCATCATCCCAAAGAGACACAAAATCACTTTCACTGACCTTTCCCTGGACTGTTCCCTGCTGGTGGGATGACCTGCCCAACTCAACACATTTTCAAGAAACCGCTAAAGATCCATCTTTTCATAAACACTTGACCCAATAATAATACTAAATCTTTGTGTTTAAAAAAAAAACAAAAACAATAATAATTGCTATGAGTACTGTGCTACACTAACTGGGACTTGTCACTGCACTTGTTGCTTCTATTGCTCTCTTAATTTTTAAGTCACTTTGGATCAAATGTAAATGTGTAAAATAAGTTATATTAGAGTATAAAGGTATACGGCAATTGCCTTTTAATGTGGATATTTTTACATGTTCTAAATTATATACTAAGCTTGTATTTCCTATCATTCACGTATCTTGATGTTATGTGTTTATGTTTAATGAGTAAAACTGTAAATGTGCAGGTATTCTGAACTTATACATTTAGTTAATTTAACAGAAATTGACTGTACATTTGCTATTATTAAGTACTTAATTAGAGATTGGTCAAAGTTTTAAAATTGGAAATGCAAAAATTAAATATACAATATATGTAAATATACAAACTTTTGAATTTATTTGAATTTATGTACTTATTGCATTTTTATACATAACTTTACAGTTATTATACACAGAAAAACTATATTAAAAGATAATTACTGTAGATAGACAGCATTATTATAAAATAACTTTATAAAACCCTAAATTTACAGTTTAACCTAAAAGTTTTAAAAAATAATTTTTATATAATATGACATCATTTATCCGTTTTTCCGCGGTTTAATAAGCCATTATCAAAAGTAATGTACTGTAATTTAATTTTGAACTTTTAAAGTCAATTCTGTATTTTTACTGTTTTTGCCAGTAATTTTGTGAAATGGTTATTTGCCGTAATTTAACGGAATCCGTCTGGAAACTTTGCTGCCAGAGATTTACCGTTTGTATACGGGATTTTATTTTTTTTTTAACAGTGTAGTAGCTATGGATTTGAATCATTTTAGTAATATATAGGTGAACATATAGGTGCATATATAGGTGAACATATAGGTGCATATATAGGTGAACATATAGGTGCATATATGTGCATATATGTACATATAATATAGGAAAACGGCCAATTTTATATATGTCACATATATTAAAAACCTATATTAAAACATATATGTTTATATAGGTTTTTTCCGTGTGGGGACGTAGATACTTTTGACGAAATAGCTTCTAAGGTAAGCGATGAGGCTTGGGTAGTCCTTACTCATGTACAAGACCAGACAAAGTGTCAGAGTGAAGTGTGTGCTTATAAGTGCTTGAGATGATGGCGTGCAGGTGCTGGTGATTTATATTCAGGTGATAGTGATCTCAGTGATTGGGTGGTAGTGGAGCCTGGCTGATCCCTGACAACAGTATTGTTGCTTGATTTTGTTGAAATTTCAGAGTTCCAGCAGCCACTTAAACATTAAAAACTGTCCCTTTCATGTTAATGTTGTTTTTTCATTGTTTACATGTTTAAATATTCTGAGAATGCACAGTTTAGTTCTAATGTTTAATGTTTAAACTGCAATAAATGCATTAAAACGTTTTTTTGGCAGCCATTTTGTTTTTATTGTTTATGCCAAAACAGTGATGTTTACAACTTGTTATATGGCAGAAATGGATTCAGCACCTACAAATCATATAGAAACAACACTAGAAGTACTTTTCCTCAAAAATGCCTACTGCATCTTATCCAGGGCTGTTTTCCAAGGTTTCAGGGGCTTTTGAGGCCCTTCACGTGCTCAAAAACTCTTGAAACTTTGCACACAGGTCAGAACCTTCGGCCATCAGGGCGGGGCTGAAGCTGGTACCCGGGCGTGGCAGGGGGGCTCAACAGCGCCCCCTTGAATGGGGTCCGAAAACTTGGTCCATAGATCAAACTAGCTTGCATGAATTAATATGAAACTCGGTACACATATAGATCTCATCAGGCCGAACAACTTTCGCACTCTTAAGTTATACGCCAGCCCAACAGGAAGTCGGCTATTAAGGGTTGTTTGGAAACGCATGGTCTGGTATTTGAAACACTTCTCCTAGGGAATTCACCCGATCGCCACCAAACTCGGTGTGCATGAAGTCAAGGCATTGAGGATGAAAAATTGCCAGGGGATTTTTGATATCTCGAACGGTTTGGCCGTGGCGAGGAAACGAATTTATGGCGAGAAAAGAGAAACACGAAGTGGTATAACTTCTGCATACATTAACTGATCATGATGAAACTTCATCAGTGTATTCGTGGTAAGAGGCCGATCACATGGATGTAACTATTGTGAGTCAAAGTTATAGCACCACCAACTGGCAGCAGGAAGTGTGTCACTTTCAAAATCCTTTTGACAAAAGTGGGGGGGTTAGTTTTACGTACAGTTACAAAAATCAGTATGCACATTGGGCTCATCGAGCCGGACAACTTTCTAATTTACAGTCATTAACTCCGACCAACAGGAAGTCAGATATTTTGGTTTGAATGTGGATTTTTTGGATATTTCAGACTCTGAGTTTTTAGCTACTCCTCCTAAGTGGTTTATTTTATTCACACCAAATTTTTTCAACATGATGAAAATACATTAAAGATTCTAAATTGTGAACGGATATTAAACATCTCAAACAGTTTTGCTATAGTGAGGGATTAAAATAATGTCCAAAAAAGAAACACTAAAAGCCTCATATCTTCTAAAAATGTAATTATACCATTTATTTTTAGATAAAAGTATACAAATATCACAACTAAACCCATTTTATTCTTTTAAAAAAAATAATTTTATTCTAATTTTATTCTAAGTTTAAAAACAGTATTAGTAAAAAAAAAAGTCAAGTCATACATAGTGCTATACTGCCCTCTTGTGTTCAAAATCAGGTAGGCCTATTGTATATATGTAAAAATATACTAGGTATGTGACAGTGAGAATATTTTACCACCGGGTTAATCGACGTGTGACACAGCTGGGGGCTTTTGAATCGCTAACTTAAAAACGAAAGTAAAATATGTTTGTCCGCACTGACATTGATAATGGTGATAAACTTTGATAAAGCAGAGCGAGCGTTTTCAATGAATTCCTATGTAAGTAGGAATGAACTAAAAAACGTTCGATCTTCTCTGCTCGTCCTCGCCGTGGACACGCACCGTTATGAATGCCCGTGCAGCCGTGAGCATTTTAGTTTAATTTTAAAATTAGCGCCATTTCGGGGGCGGATTGCTTGAATTTATTTTACAACAGCACAATGTTGTGTTTTATTGCGAGTGTACACAAATATCAGTTAACACTTTGCAGTTTGAATGATGTCCTGTATGAACAAAATGACGGAGTATGTTTTTATGTCTCCACTGTTCAATCACGCCCACGACACACACACACACACACACGCACACACACGCACACACACACACACACACGCACACACACGCACACACACACACACACACACATTCCAGCATGGCAATCTTGACATCGCAGCCTGTTCATTATAACATTAATAAAATATAATAATAAAATAGTCAACCAAACATATAAAAATTACACTGCTCTGTTTAAATAGTCAGTAGTACAACTTGCTCCATTCACTGTAAGCATCACTCCACTGTGATGTTTCCAAGCACATTTTTGTGCGTGTGAAGAGGATGATTTTTTCCGTCGATATTGGAACGTGAGTGAAGTACAAAGCCTATAATAAAGAATAGTTTAGCATCCAAATACATCGCAAATGCTGAAACATTTTAATTTTAATGAGAGGGTTATGTGAGCCCAGCACTGCTTACTTTCAATTTTATTTTTACATTAAATTTAAAGGATTTGTTGAATATTCCATGGATTTGTTGAGGATTTGGAATATTTTGAGTGTATCTTAAAATCAGAATAAGGTAATAAGGTTTCTATCTTATATATATATATATATATATATATATATAAATATAGCTGCGAGCAGCGATGAACGGCCAAAGCCGGCGGCACCGCCACCCCGGTGCCTTTAGGTAACTAAAGGCAACGGGGTTGCGGTGTCACCGGCTTGGGCCCGTAATCGTTGCTTGCAGCTATATTTTTTTATTATTATTTTATTTATTTATTATAATGCATCAAATAATAAACAGACATAAAAGACAGAACAGATAGAACCTCTACAGGGATGAAATTTAATCAAATCTTCATGTAAAGTTTCACAAATAGGCTAAAATAAGAAGAAGAAAAAAAAGATAACATTACATACAGAGGAACCATAATGCATCAGTGGCATTACCAAAAGAATAATCATAATATTTCAAGAATCTGTCACTTTTCTTATTTTTAATCAACCTAAGAGATTTGAGAAATCGTCAATTTCAAATAAGAAATGCAAAAATGTGGGCTGCGATTTAGAGAATTTTTGCTTATGAATAACATTTTTTCCAAACAAAATAAAATAATTAATTATGTAATTCATTGAAGTATTGGTTGTACCTTTATAGTAACAGATAATATCTTTTAACCTAAAGGATCTGGAAGAATCAAGGTGCTTACCTATATGAAGATATAAACTACAGTGAGGAAAATAAGTAACTATTTATTTGTATGATACAGCTGCAAATAAGTATTTGAACACCTGAGAAAATCAATGTTAATATTTGGTACAGTAGCCTTTGTTTGCAATTACAGAGGTCAAACGTTTCCTGTAGTTTTTCACCAGGTTTGCACACACTGCAGGAGGGATTTTGGCCCACTCCTCCACACAGATCTTCTCTAGATCAATCAGGTTGCTGGGCTGTCGCTGAGAAACACAGAGTTTGAGCTCCCTCCAAAGATTCTCTATTGGGTTTAGGTCTGGAGACTGGCTAGGCCACGCCAGAACCTTGATATGCTTCTTACAGAGCCACTCCTTGGTTATCCTGGCTGTGTGCTTCGGGTCATTGTCATGTTGGAAGACCCAGCCTCGACCCATCTTCAATGCTCTAACTGAGGGAAGGAGGTTGTTCCCCAAAATCTCGCAATACATGGCCCCGGTCATTCTCTCCTTAATACAGTGCAGTCGCCCTGTCCCATGTGCAGAAAAACATCCCCAAAGCATGATGCTACCACCCCAATGCTTCACAGTAGGGATGGTGTTCTTGGGATGGTACTCATCATTCTTCTTCCTCCAAACACGTTTAGTGGAATTATGACCAAAAAGTTCTATTTTGGTCTCATCTGACCACATGACTTTCTCCCATGACTCCTCTGGATCATCCAAATGGTCATTGGCAAACTTAAGACGGGCCTTGACATGTGCTGGTTTAAGCAGGGGAACCTTCCGTGCCATGCATGATTTCAAACCATGACGTCTTAGTGTATTACCAACAGTAACCTTGGAAACGGTGGTCCCAGCTCTTTTCAGGTCATTGACCAGCTCCCCCCGTGTAGTTCTGGGCTGATTTCTCACCTTTCTTAGGATCATTGAGACCCCACGAGTTGAGATCTTGCATGGAGCCCCAGTCCGAGGGAGATTGACAGTCATGTTTAGCTTCTTCCATTTTCTAATGATTGCTCCAACAGTGGACCTTTTTTCACCAAGCTGCTTGGCAATTTCCCCGTAGCCCTTTCCAGCCTTGTGGAGGTGTATAATTTTGTCTCTAGTGTCTTTGGACAGCTCTTTGGTCTTGGCCATGTTAGTAGTTGGATTCTTACTGATTGTATGGGGTGGACAGGTGTCTTTATGCAGCTAACGACCTCAAACAGGTGCATCTAATTTAGGATAATAAATGGAGTGGAGGTGGACATTTTAAAGGCAGACTAACAGGTCTTTGAGGGTCAGAATTCTAGCTGATAGACAGGTGTTCAAATACTTATTTGCAGCTGTATCATACAAATAAATAGTTAAAAAATCATACATTGTGATTTCTGGATTTTTTTTTTGGATTATGTCTCTCACAGTGGACATGCACCTACGATGACAATTTCAGACCCCTCCATGATTTCCAAGTGGGAGAACTTGCAAAATAGCAGGGTGTTCAAATACTTATTTTCCTCACTGTATTTCAAAAGTTTTGAGTTTTTTCACACTGGAGGAAATATAATAATTCTTGGATCAACGCTCTCACTTTACGAGTCGCAGATTCTCCATGTTTGTTTGACCTTCTATTCTCTTTAGCTGTGTATCTCAGCTCCACTGAACCAAGTGCCTACTGTCTGTTTAATGTAGCATAGAAATATCACTGTGAAAAAAAACAAACAAAAAAAAAAAACATTGTTTTGCTTTCCTATGTTTTGCTTTATGCTTCTTAAAAGCTGGTGTGTACTGATGATAACTAAAGTAAAATGTTTTCAGAGTTTCATGCATGAAGAAATATGTAATGTGGGTGCAATATTCACAGAGTAATAACACTGTGAAAAATCATTCTTAACCCGTTTAATCCCAAATTTTTCCCAGACACAAAAATATCCAAATCATGTGTCATTAGTATCCCTTTGAAACAATCAATCATAATTTTTAGAAATTTTCATGGAAAAGTGTGTGAAAAAGTGTGTTATATGATCGGTCACAATTGTGACCGGTGGGATACTGTGTTGTATCAACCATTGGACAGACTGAATCTGAGACTGAAGGTCTATTTGACCTGTGCAGTGTGTTTGTGTGTGTTTCTCTGTGTGTGTGTGTGTGTGTGTGTTTGTGTTTGTGTGTGTGTTTGTGTGTGTGTGTGTGTGTTGTATCAACCATTGGACAGACTGAATATAGGTCTATTTGACCTGTGCAGTGTGTGTGTTTTTGTGTGTGTTTCTGTGTGTGTGTTTCTCTGTGTGTGTGTGTGTGTGTCTGTGTCTGTGTGTGTGTGTTTGTGTGTGTTGTATCAACCATTGGACAGACTGAATATAGGTATATTTGACCTGTGCAGTGTGTGTGTTTTTGTGTGTGTTTCTGTGTGTGTGTTTCTCTCTCTCTGTGTGTGTGTGTGTGTGTGTGTGTGTGTGTTGTATCAACCATTGGACAGACTGAATATAGGTCTATTTGACCTGTGCAGTGTGTTTGTGTGTGTGTTTTTGTGTGTGTGTTTCTGTGTGTGTGTGTGTGTGTGTGTGTGTGTGTCTGTTTGTTTGTTTGTGTGTGTGTGTGTGTGTGTGTTGTATCAACCATTGGACAGACTGAATAGGTATATTTGACCTGTGCAGTGTTTGTGTGTGTGTGTTTCTGTGTGTGTGTGTTTCTCTGTGTGTGTGTGTGTGTTTCTGTGTGTGTGTGTGTGTGTGTGTGTGTTGTATCAACCACTGGACAGACTGAATATAGGTCTATTTGACCTGTGCAGTGTTTGTGTGTGTTTCTGTGTGTGTGTGTGTGTGTGTGTGTGTGTGTTGTATCAACCATTGGACAGACTGAATAGGTCTATTTGACCTGTGCAGTGTGTGTGTGTGTGTGTGTGTGTCTGTCTGTTTGTTTGTTTTTTTGTGTGTGTGTGTGTGTGTGTGTCTGTGTGTGTGTGTGTGTCTGTGTGTGTTGTATGAACCATTGGACAGACTGAATAGGTCTATTTGACCTGTGCAGTGTGTTTGTGTGTGTGTTTCTCTGTGTGTGTGTGTGTGTGTGTGTGTGTGTTTCTCTGTGTGTGTGTGTGTGTTTGTTTTTATCACATGGTGGGGTCCTCAGCATGTTAGCACACTCACAAAGTGGGGACCAAAAACATGGTGGGGACCAGTTCCCCGGTCCCCACAATGTTTTGCTTGTAATAGTCTCAGGGGGCGTTGCTGATATGCCTAGTGCAGTTTTTTTTCTAAATCCCCACCATGAGCATATAGGGACGTCCCGCGTGACGTCACGCCATTTGGAGCAGCCATCTTGACGGAATAGAAAATGCTAAACCGCTGGTGATAATACAGCTCGTCGCGAAATATTCATCTCTATCATGCCCGAGCGATGCTGTGATACCGATAGCCTGCTAAGCTTTTGTATGCTTTTAATGAAGCTCCGGTGTAACGTGATGAGAAGTGAATAAGGTAGCTGTAAATGTCACCAAACTCAATTTCAGGAAGTTTTTCTACACATTAAATGCCTGTAAAAAGAACTTGTGGTGCTTCATATGGATCTATGATTCCTAATTCCTTTATCTTCCTCTTGTATATTTCTTTTTGTGATGACATGACGTGAAGAGTTAGCTGACGGTGCGCTAATAATAGATAGTGGCAGTGTTCGTCTAAACCAGTGACCGCGACGCTGAAGTGTGTGAGAACAAATTAATAACATCAGTGCTAACCACGAACATTTATTTATTTGGATTAAATATTTAAATATTAAATTTATCATTCTGTGTCATTTTTCAATGTCAATCTTTTCACCGTTTACATGTTTAAGCCAAAAATGCTATACTATTCAAAGTAGTTGACTGTAATTCTCCTCTACCCTGTGTACATTATAAGCCTAGCTTATTTAACATCGTTACAGGCACCTCGCGAGCATTCATTCATTCAACTATTTTAAAAGACTGGAATAAACACCAGCACACACAAGCAATCTTTTTTTATAGTCAATTTAATTAAAAAATGTAAACCCAACAGGTATGAAATGTCAGAAAGAGAAAAAAAAAACTGTTAATGGGAAGACGAGCTGCAGCTTAGTGGATAAATATATTTAGCCTATTTTTATTCAGATTGCACAGTTGGAAAGAAAATATATTTATAGGAACATTTCAGCTGGCTCAAGATAATTAATACAGTGACCATTATTCATTATTTTAATCAATTCGCAGCCATAAAACATGTGATAATCCGCATTCTCATGTATGTAGGTGCGCTGAAGTATTCCGTCAAAATGGCTGACACACGGCTAGGGGTCACGTGACTGGGAGATCCCTATACCTGATCTCCGTGTGTAAGTGTGTATCGCAGCGCTGCTCTTTAGCGCTTCTGTAGTATGTTCGCGGAACTGCACCCGTAAGCACACTTGTGACGTAAGACGCACATTTCACCAACTGCTCATGCGCAAAACAATCGCTTAATCAAACGAGTCACGACGAGATCACGTTTATTGGTGTCAATCAACAGGATTAATCCATTTTTACAGGTAATTAGACTTTTTTTATGTTATATTCGATAATTAAATAAAAACACATCACAAGTTCGAATAATTTCGAAAGATTGTTGAATTAAATGACCTAATGGAGTTTTCTAATGAGGTGTAACGTTAATTGATGTTGTTCGTTGACTGTGGCGAATATACTATTGATAAACTTAAGCTGCATGTCGATAAATAATTTAAATTGTTTAACGTTACTTGTTGACTGCGCGTGGTGTAGTGTGTGGTAATTTGCAAAACGGCGGGAGATTTTAGCGAGCGGAGCGGCCTTCGTGAATCCCCGGGGTGACGCTGAGACGAGCCTGGCTTCTTCATCAACATGAGACGGAGGAGAATTAGACCAGCAAAAGATGCCGAGGACCATGTTATCAATGCCACTGATAAGACCGACGCACTGGAGGCTAGATACATAAATGATCATAAAGGTAGGTTTGTAGAGAGTTTATAAATGTGAGTTGACTGTAAAGATTTGGTTTTATTATCGTACTACGGAGCTCAGCCCATGACGCGGGGAAAATGTATATAATGGCGGCCATGAATTAGAACCTATTTTTTTACAGTCTATGATTAGAACACATTCCCACGAATTAATGTTGATTAAACTAACACCAGGCAACAGATTAGTAAATCGTGGTTATGAATAAACGAGTCATCGAATGAATTCTCTTATATTATCATTCTGTATACGTTAGCCCGCATTAATGAGTACGGCTCCTTATTGTAACTTTACCTTAACTATGGTATGTGTGGTAAATTCACAATTAACGTTACTTACCACAGATTATTAAATATTTTATGTCAAATGACCCAATACTATTGCAGGGTTGCCAACTTTTGAGTTTAGCTCGGAGTGAGACTTCAATATTTGGTTACAGACATTTTTCAAAATATCTTCTTTTGTGTTCAGCAGAAAAAAGAAATTCATACAGGCTTGAAACAACTTGAGGGTGAGTAAATGGTGACAGAATTTTCATTTTTGGGTGAACTATCCCTTTAAGGTATAACTTAACTGAAGGTATACCATTTCTAGGCGTGTTCCCCGAACCATATCTTAAGAAGTTGCTTAAGATATTCCGTGGCGATGCTGCTGAAAGGGTTGATATTGACGACTCGAGAATCAGTTATTCTCTCTTGCAGGGGCTGTTTATGTGAGAAAGCGGTGTTCTTTATAAAATAAGCACTTCAGAAATTGTTGAAATTGCATTTATTAGGACTCATGGAATATTATAAAAAATAATCCAAACTATAATAGCTTATAATAGCCAAGCCTACATATTTTTAAATTGTATCATATATTACTGCCATAATAACCATTTCAATTTGTATGTGCTTTCTTCTCTTTCCCATTTTTGTTCGCTGAGGTGGAGCTGCGATGAAATATTGTTTTTTACTTCCAGCATTTCAGTAATAAGTGTACGTCATACGTACGGTGCTCGGTAGTGATCAAAAAGGATTTAAACAGTGAATTTTGAATCTCTTCTTGTAAACTCAGAAATGTGGATTCAGACGGCAATTAAATTAAATTAATAATATTGTATAATCATATAATTAAAAATCTAACAACAATCAGTGTAATGACAATGTTATTCTTTGCATGAAAACACTTTAATTAGCCTAAATGAACACTGTCTGGGTGTATTAAAACTTCAGAATAATTATATTCGTATAGACCTGCAACCATGATAAGGTGAAGCTAAGAGTGGTCCAGACCAACCTTCCGAACGCATGACTTACAGAAGGTATACTTAACTAAGAATGTTTCGAGAAATACATATTAACGATAAGGTACAGCTTAAGGTGTAACTTAAGAATGACATAGCGTTGAGAAGGTTTCGGGAAACCCAGCCATGGTTTGCTAAACCTTCATATAAATTTCATGTTTTTTTTGTTGTTTTTTTTGTTTTTTTGTTTGTTTGTTTTTTCAAGCATTGATGCAACTCATGAGAACACCACTCTTGGCCGGCTAGTGAATGATGACTGCAGGAATCCAAATTGCATAATGAAAAAGGTTATTGTCCAGGGGAAGCCACATTTGTGCCTTTTTGCAGCAAAAGACATCATTCCTGGAGAAGAAATCTCATATGACAGGGCTCTACCGTGCGAGTGACAGCATTTTTCTATAGAAACAGCTGCAAATACATCATCATGAGGAGGGGCAGAGTAGGACACTATATTACCGGGAGATCAGTTATTTAGGCCTAAATCTTCAGTAGCTAGTCTGTAGCCTCATAAAAAAAACGACAGTGCCCACACACAAACTATTTTAGGGCCCTATAATTTCCGCGATCACGGAATCGCGGAGTTGACAAATTAACGCGGAATCTAGTGTCAACGCGGAATTTTACATCTGTTTTTGTGTGGGAGAAAAACGTATGTCTGAGCTCTGAGGAAAATCGCATATTACTGAAAGAACGAGCAGAGAGAGAGGCCCGGTCGCGCGCGCGTCTTCAAACTGTCTTGCTCTCTCTCACTCCCTCGCGCTTATTAATCTAAATCAATTGAGAATTGACACAATGGTAAAAGATCGGAAGAACGAGGTTTCACGTGGAGCATTCGGATATTTTTTTTCCTGAATTAGGCTACCGCTGTGTGTGAATTGTGCAAAAAAAAAAAAAAAAAAACTTTTTTACCTTTCCTTCTTCTCTGAAAAGCGTTCCGCCCATTCAGCTGACATAAAAAACACTTTCAATAAACTAAACAAATCCTATCCAATGATGAAATGTTTTCTGTGTTGACAAATCTTGTGCGATGTCCTAAAACTGCCGGGATAATCACACAACGTCTGCTAATGATACGTCCGATTCGCGAACTAATGACTCCTTTAAACTGATTCACTATAATGAATGGTTAAAACAACTGATCTGTCCAACACTGAATCGGTTCGGTGTATAACAAAATCGGTAACACTTTACAATAAGGTTCCATTTATTAAACTCTAGTTAACTAGATCAGTTAACATTAACTATTAATAAACTGCACTTCTACAGCATTTATTAATCTTTATTAATGTTAATTTCACCATTTAGTAGCCTACATTATTTAAATGAAAAGTTGTATTTGTTAACATTAGTTAGCTTAATGCACTGTGTGAAGTAACATTAAAAATACAGGGTTAGGGTTGACTAAGATTAACAAAGATTAATAAATACAGTAACAAATGTAATGCTCGTGGTTCATGTTAGTTAGCCTAATACATTCATTCACTAATGTAAACAAACCAAACCACATTTAACATCTCTTAAAATGAGAATTTTGTTTGTTACCTCAATAAATTTAGGGTCATTCCTATTTTATTTGTGTACATTTTAATCATTAACATTAAAAACACTCTTTTTACGACTAAAATTACAGTAAAGGGTAAAAAAAAAACTGAATTCCCAAAAATTAAAACGGAAAAAACGGAATTTGCAAAAATTAAAACGGAATTTGGGAAAAAATAAAACGGATTTTATAGGGCCCTACTAATTCGGATCAGCACAGAGGGGCCCTCCCTGGAACTGTTTGATCCTACAAAATGTGCTGAAAATTGGCTGTCTGCTGGAAAGAGGTCAAGGCGACCAGGCTACAAAGCTTGGCCAAGTGACTCAGACATGATCTTCATTTCAGATAAAATGTGAAACATACATAGGGCCTACATACAATGATAAATGAAATCTACATGACGATAAAGTAGAATTAAATGAAAATCTTTTGTTTGAAAGTTTTGGTCTGATGTTCTTAACCTTACAATGAGCATTGTAAATGTAATTGTTGAATAATTCTAATAATAAAACTATAATGATAAACTTATACAACAAAAATGACTGTGCCCCCAAATATTTGTCTGTGCTCCTAAATTGTTTTATTTAGGCGCACCAGTGCTCCTTGTTCAAAAAGTAAGTGTAGAGCCATGTATGACTATGGAGGAAGTGACTGGCCTTGGAGAAAGGTTTGGCAAAATTTGTCTACTTTTCTCATTTTTACAGTTATGGGTGTGTATGTCTCTCTATCCATCTATCTCTCTATCAGTAGGGCTGTGCTAAAATATCGATAGAGCTAACTATCGCAGTACTTTTTTTTTTCACAATAGATTATCGATATTCCAACCTTTTTACAATACAGATTGTTTGAAAAGCTGCTTTAGAGTGACAACAGGAAAATAATGCAACCAAGTTTGTTTTGGCTGTACAGCAGCTCTAGAAGAAAATGGCGTCATAGTCCATCTTAAGTTAGTTCACTACTTAGTTCATAATTTATTAATTTAGGTTGGAAAAAGCATTAGTAATTAATTTAGTTCATTTATATATACAGCCGCTCTGGAGAAAACAGTGATGTCATCGCCTAGCTCAGTTTAGTTCTCATATAATGGTGTCAGTGCAGGAGATCAATAATATTGTTGAATATTAAATTCATTTTTTTAACTCTTTTATTATAGGCTACATGCAAGGATGATGAAGACATGATGACAACAAAGAACTGCTCTGGGGATTCTGTTAAAACTGCTGACATTTCACAACGTACAGTTGAGGTACATGTATTTAATATCTATCTGTCTATCCATCTCTCTCTATCAGTCTGACTGTCCATCTCTCTATCAGTCTGTCTGTCCATCTCTCTATCAGTCTGTCTGTCTGTCCATCTCTCTATCAGTCTGTCTGTCTATCTCTCTATCAGTCTGACTGTCTATCCATCTCTCTATCAGTCTGTCTGTCTATCCATCTCTCTATCAGTCTGTCTGTCTATCTCTCTATCAGTCTGTCTATCCATCTCTCTATCAGTCTGACTGTCTATCCATCTCTCTATCTGTCTGTCTGTCTGTCCATCTCTCTATCAGTCTGACTGTCTATCCATCTCTCTATCAGTCTGACTGTCCATCTCTCTATCAGTCTGTCTGTCTGTCCATCTCTCTATCAGTCTGTCTGTCTATCTCTCTATCAGTCTGACTGTCTATCCATCTCTCTATCAGTCTGTCTGTCTATCCATCTCTCTATCAGTCTGTCTGTCTGTCCATCTCTCTATCAGTCTGTCTGTCTATCTCTCTATCAGTCTGTCTATCCATCTCTCTATCAGTCTGACTGTCTATCCATCTCTCTATCTGTCTGTCTGTCTGTCCATCTCTCTATCAGTCTGACTGTCTATCCATCTCTCTATCAGTCTGACTGTCCATCTCTCTATCAGTCTGTCTTTCCATCTCTCTATCAGTCTGTCTGTCTGTCTGTCTATCTCTCTATCAGTCTGACTGTATTTCCATCTCTCTATCAGTCTGACTGTCTATCCATCTCTCTATCAGTCTGTCTGTCTATCCATCTCTCTATCAGTCTGTCTGTCTGTCCATCTCTCTATCAGTCTGTCTGTCTATCTCTCTATCAGTCTGTCTATCCATCTCTCTATCAGTCTGACTGTCTGTCCATCTCTCTATCAGTCTGTCTGTCTGTCTGTCCATCTCTCTATCAGTCTGTCTGTCTATCCATCTCTCTATCAGTCTGTCTGTCTGTCCATCTCTCTATCAGTCTATCTATTATATGTGGTCTTGACTCTTACACACTGTTTTATAGTGTATTGTCCTTTGTGGGGACCTGTATTGTCTCAGGAATGCCATATAAACCCCTCTGTGATTAAATACACACACTTCCTACAGGTTTAGCGTAATGGGGACCTTGTCTGATGAGTATCAATTATAACTCATTTTTTTAACTCTTTTATTATAGGCTACATGCAAGGATGATGAAGACATGATGACAACAAAGAACTGCTCTGGGGATTCTGTTAAAACTGCTGACATTTCACAACGTACAGTTGAGGTACATGTATTTAATATCTATCTGTCTATCCATCTCTCTATCAGTCTGACTGTCTGTCCATCTCTCTCTATCAGTCTGTCTTTCCATCTCTCTATCAGTCTGTCTGTCTGTCTGTCCATCTCTCTATCAGTCTGTCTGTCTGTCCATCTCTCTATCAGTCTGTCTGTCTATCCATCTCTCTATCAGTCTGACTGTCTATCCATCTCTCTATCAGTCTGTCTGTCTATCTCTCTATCAGTCTGTCTGTCTATCCATCTCTCTATCAGTCTGTCTGTCTATCTCTCTCTATCAGTCTATCTGTCTATCCATCTCTCTATCAGTCTGTCTATCCATCTCTCTATCAGTCTGTCTTTCCATCTCTCTCTATCAGTCTGTCTGTCTATCCATCTCTCTATCAGTCTGTCTGTCTGTCCATCTCTCTATCAGTCTGTCTGTCTATCTCTCTATCAGTCTGTCTATCCATCTCTCTATCAGTCTGACTGTCTATCCATCTCTCTATCTGTCTGTCTGTCTGTCCATCTCTCTATCAGTCTGACTGTCTATCCATCTCTCTATCAGTCTGACTGTCCATCTCTCTATCAGTCTGTCTTTCCATCTCTCTATCAGTCTGTCTGTCTGTCTGTCTGTCTATCTCTCTATCAGTCTGACTGTCTATCCATCTCTCTATCAGTCTGTCTGTCTATCCATCTCTCTATCAGTCTGTCTGTCTGTCCATCTCTCTATCAGTCTGTCTGTCTATCTCTCTATCAGTCTGTCTATCCATCTCTCTATCAGTCTGACTGTCTGTCCATCTCTCTATCAGTCTGTCTGTCTGTCTGTCCATCTCTCTATCAGTCTGTCTGTCTGTCCATCTCTCTATCAGTCTGTCTTTCTATCCATCTCTCTATCAGTCTATCTATTATATGTGGTCTTGACTCTTACACACTGTTTCTAGTGTATTGTCCTTTGTGGGGACCTGTATTGTCTCAGGAATGCCATATAAACCCCTCTGTGATTAAATACACACACTTCCTACAGGTTTAGCGTAATGGGGACCTTGTCTGATGAGTATCAATTATAACTCATTTTTTTAACTCTTTTATTATAGGCTACATGCAAGGATGATGAAGACATGATGACAACAAAGAACTGCTCTGGGGATTCTGTTAAAACTGCTGACATTTCACAACGTACAGTTGAGGTACATGTATTTACAGTTTTTCTCGATTGGTTTGGCTCATTTCTTGAAACCGAGATGACATTCTCAAAACCATAAGGTCATTTGGCCAAACAGTCTTACAGTTCTGCTCAACATTATAGCTCACTAGCAAAATCAAATATCTTTCCCCAAACTCTTCGTCCATGCTTCAAAAGCAGATTCCTTTCCCATATAAAAGGTCAGTACAGTCAAAATAGCACAGATCCTTCTCAATTGCCTTGGCACATGTGCATTCATTTAGTGCTTTTGTCAAAATAACCTGGATGGTTTAGCACAACACCATGGATCCCCTGCAAAAGCTCATATCTCTCCCAAAACAGTTTATCCATGTGTCAAAACTAAATATCCTTCTCATATAAATAGTCAATGCCCCCAAAATGCATTATACCTTTGGCATTGTTTAAGCACTGCAAGTCAAAATGCTTAGACGTTTTGTCACTGAGGCACAGGTCTAGCAACAGAATACCACTATGAATAAAACTAAAAGATTTTACAGTAAAATCAGCCTCCAATAAACCACTCATACTCAAGGAAACTGTAAACATTTTTATTCGTACAAAGAAATGTTAACATTAGAGAACATACTGTGAAAAGAAAACATATACAGGATTCTGTAAATGTGAATAATTTAAACACAAACAAAAAACAAAAACTCTAGCCTACCATACTGTAAATAAAGTTTCAGAACTATAGTACAGTAATATTTTCAGTGGTCGCCATTGTCACCCTCTCTTTCCTGGCCACCATCCTCATCCTCCTGGCCATCGACGCGCTGCTCTCTGTTAGGCCATAAATTCTCATCCACATCGCAACGGATATTTTCTCTTGCGATGCAGCGAGGGAAGAAACGGCGTGAATGTCTCAACCATCCCCTACATTGATCCCCTGTGATGTCCTCACATGCAGCATCCATTGCATGCAGCAGGGCCCTCTGGTCTTGAGCCTGATGCTCATACACCCTCCACCTCCAAGCTGAAAAAAACTCCTCAATTGGATTTAGGAAAGGAGAGTAAGGTGGAAGAAACTCCATTAGCATCCGGGGATGGGTGGTGAACCAGGTTCTGATGCGTGGGCCACGGTGGAAGTTCACATTATCCCACACAATGACATAATGTGGTAGCTGAGGTCCTTCTTCACCTCTCTCATTTTCCGGGATCAGATCAGTATAAAGGTGGTCCAAAAAATTGAGGAGCTTTTGTGTATTGTAGGGCCCTAAACTGGGAATGTGTGTGGCCACACCTCTTTCTGATATAGCGGCACACATTGTTATATTTGCTCCTCGCTGGCCTGGGACATCCACAGTGGCTCGGTGGCCAATGATGTTACGGCCACGCCTTCGACCTTTGGCCAGGTTGAAGCCAGCTTCATCAACGAACACTAGGATGTGAGAGGTTTCGTTGCCTTCTAATGCCATTATTCTCTACAATAGAATAAAAATAAATCTAATCAGTCAAGTAGAGACAGATACTGCAGGGAGGATCTAAAGTACTGTAAAAAGAGGGAGTGAAAAACTGAAGACAATTTCTAGGCAAAATGCTCTAGTCACACAAAGCTGGATTCTGAAGGTAAAAAGGATAAAGCAAAACAAAAAAAAGTGGTAACCATGTCTTACTGTAATAGTGTTACAATGATAGACAACCAGTAGTTGACTTACATGCACATACTGGTACCGCAGCTCTTTCACTCTGTCAGAGTTTCTCTCAAATGGTACCCTGTAAATCTGTTTCATGGTCATCTGATGTTTCTTCAATACCCGGTCTATTGTGGAGATGCTGATAGAGTTTATATTTTGGAACATTACATTGTCTAGAAGGATTGCATTACGAATCTGTCTCAGTGTGATGGCATTATTTGCAATGACCATGTTGCATATTTCTCGTTCTTGTTGTTCATTTAGAAGTTTTCTTCTGCCACCCACTTGAGGCTGTCGTCCAATCCTAGACATACAAGTCAAAGGTCAACACTGTAAATTTGTTACAAAATGAGTTACCAATGTAATTGTACTGCTGTTTTATGGTACTAAAAGTGTGATGCACTGCACAGTGACTGGAATACTATTCACAGTATTTTCTCCATTTTTTTTTCTTTGTCATTTTTATAGTATCATATAACATCACATGAAGATATTACAGTACTCTAGGCCTACACACACACCAACACTGAATAGTTCAATAGAATAGTTCTGTACCTGTTTTCCCTGCGAAAGGTTTGGATGATGGAGGAGACTGTAGACCGAGGCACATTAGGCTGCACTCGGCGACCTGCCTCTGCCATTGTGAGGCGATGGTTTATAACGTGGTCAATAAGGGTGGCCCGGATTTCATCTGGGACATCATGGTGCCTCCGTGCTCCTCGGCCTCTTCCCCCTATTCCTCCACGCATTCTCACTCCTCCTCTTCCTCTTCTTCTTCCTCCTCTTCCTCGAGCAGGAAGTTGCTGTTGTACTTGGCGAGGTGCTTCCATGTTCACACTGCAAATGAAACTGGCCCCGGGCCAAGCTCTGTCTATATACTTTTGGCAGCAGTCATAATCATAGACAACACCTGTCAGGTAACTAAACAAACTGTTTGATTGGTCATCTGAGATGTGGGAAACTGCTCCTTCGTTAGTTCTAATTTCACCTGATTGATTGTCAAGTACTGTCATAAATTTATCAAATGTTCCAAGAAATTCTTTCATGGTATTATATCTTTGACTAATTTTGACAGTTGAACAGACAATTGTGCATATGATGACTTACACAATGAAACCATGGTGATATGTTTTGGAGAGAGTAACCATTTCACTGAAAAATCAACTAATCAGTTTAGATCAGCAAGATCTATTTATTTGGAAAATGTGCTAAATGTGGGCTCATTGTGCTAACTGTAGCTACTTGTACATAATCATTTGAAAAAAAGCACAGAGTCACTTGAGACATGTACTAAAGCATTTGCAATTTGATAAAACCAATGAAAAATGACATTCTGTTGTGAACAATTGCAAGGTGGTTTGGAGATTTGTCCATGTTATTTTGAGAATGTCATCTCAGTTTCAAGAAATGAGCCAAACCAATCGAGAAAAACTGTAATATCTATCTGTCTATCCATCTCTCTATCAGTCTGACTGTCTGTCCATCTCTCTCTATCAGTCTGTCTTTCCATCTCTCTATCAGTCTGTCTGTCTGTCTGTCTGTCCATCTCTCTATCAGTCTGTCTGTCTGTCCATCTCTCTATCAGTCTGTCTGTCTATCCATCTCTCTATCAGTCTGACTGTCTATCCATCTCTCTATCAGTCTGTCTGTCTATCTCTCTATCAGTCTGTCTGTCTATCCATCTCTCTATCAGTCTGTCTGTCTATCTCTCTCTATCAGTCTATCTGTCTATCCATCTCTTTATCAGTCTGTCTGTCTATCCATCTCTCTATCAGTCTGTCTATCCATCTCTCTATCAGTCTGTCTATCCATCTCTCTATCAGTCTGTCTATCCATCTCTCTATCAGTCTGTCTATCCATCTCTCTCTATCAGTCTGTCTGTCTGTCCATCTCTCTATCAGTCTGACTGTCTGTCCATCTCTCTCTATCAGTCTGTCTATCCATCTCTCTCTATCAGTCTGTCTGTCTATCCATCTCTCTATCAGTCTGTCTGTCTATCCATCTCTCTATCAGTCTGACTGTCTATCCATCTCTCTATCAGTCTGACTGTCTATCCATCTCTCTATCAGTCTGACTGTCTGTCCATCTCTCTCTATCAGTCTGTCTTTCCATCTCTCTATCAGTCTGTCTTTCTATCCATCTCTCTCTATCAGTCTGTCTGTCCATCTCTCAATCAGTCTGTCTGTCTGTCCATCTCTCTCTATCAGTCTGTCTGTCCATCTCTCTATCAGTCTGACTGTCTATCCATCTCTCTATCAGTCTGACTGTCTATCCATCTCTCTCTATCAGTCTGTCTATCTATCCATCTCTCTATCAATCTGTCTGTCTGTCTGTCTATCTCTCTATCAGTCTGACTGTCTATCCATCTCTCTATCAGTCTGACTGTCTATCCATCTCTCTATCAGTCTGTCTGTCTATCTATTTCTATCAGTCTGTCTTTCTATCCATCTCTCTATCAGTCTATCTATTATATGTGGTCTTGACTCTTACACACTGTTTCTAGTGTATTGTCCTTTGTGGGGACCTGTATTGTCTCAGGAATGCCATATAAACCCCTCTGTGATTAAATACACACACTTCCTACAGGTTTAGCGTAATGGGGACCTTGTCTGATGAGTATCAATTATAACATATTTTTTAACTCTTTTATTATAGGCTACATGCAAGGATGATGAAGACATGATGACAACAAAGAACTGCTCTGGAGATTCTGTTAAAACTGCTGACATTTCACAACGTACAGTTGAGGTACAAGTATTAACTGTGGCATTTTAGTAAGGATGATGTAAAGTAAGCCCGTCATTGTTGGTAAATAAACCCTGACATGATGATCAGGACCCTAAATTGGAGTTGTCTTATGTTAGCTACTTGTCAAATACGACCATGATTTGTTTTTGAAAGTGTTCTTTTATATTTTATGGTGCTTCAAGAAAGTCTTCAATAATTTGCCCAAAACTGTTAGGACAGTTTTTCACTTTTTTTCTTTTTCTTTTTCTTAACAGCCTTTGGTTGATTACTCAGACAGTGAAGATGACATTTCGTGTTCTAAAATGATGACATCTTATAAACAGGTATTTATTTTTCATTGCTATTACCATTTCTTTTTAATTGCCTCATACTTCAAAAGCACTTTTTTTTGTAAAACTGCATAATATTGTATTTTTATTTTTCATTATATGATAAACATAGTCCTATAAGCATATATTTTCATAGTTTATTTGAAGGCTTGCCATTCTGACGTTTGTCTGATTTGTCTTTTTTAGATGAGACCTGCAACTCATGAGGACTCCGATATTTTTTACTCTGAAAATTCCAGTGGAGATGACAGTACAGACATTCAAGATGACATCAGACCGAAACATACACCATTTGCAATGAGTGAACAACATTCCACTTGTGCCACAACATTCAAAAGACCAAAAAACACCAGAGTAAGTGTTTTATTTTATTTTTTTAGTTTTTTTCATTTTATTTATTAATCTATGAAAGAGGATTAACTAAACTGGATGGTCATTGTCTTTCAAGGCTAGAAGGAAGATTGCTGAGCACTCAGATGTTTTTGATTCGAGCGAAGATGAGTTATCTGAAGTCAGTGAGGAAGAGTACATCCCTGACACATCAGAAGAGAGTAGCGCATCAGATAGTAGCACAAGCCTTACTGTTTCACCTAAAGGTAAAGGAAAGCTCCAGAATTTGCCAGTCCAGTGCAGTTCAGCTGAGAACAGAAGTACAAACTACAGTCCTCAAAGCAGCTGTGACTTAGGGAGCTTCCAGAGCCATGGTGCAGCCTCAGTTCCTGACAGCACAAGTTCAGTGATTATCCCAGCTATCATTAAAAAGAGGGATGGACTGAGAATGTATAGCAAGAGACAACATTGCTTTTTTTGTGACAGTGCTTTTACGAAAATTGCTAGACACCTAGAGCGCAAGCACAGCAATGAGGTAGAGGTAGCAAAGGCTCTAAGTCATCCAAAGAGATCCAAAGAAAGGCGAATGCAGCTTGAGTATCTACGCAACAAAGGTAACTTTGCTTACAATGCTACTGTTATTAATACAGGCTCAGGACAGATGATTCCACGGAAACTGCCTAAAAAGAATCTGGATGGGGAAAAATTTATGCGTTGCATTTACTGCCAAGGACTCTTCTTAAAGAAAACCCTGTGGCGACATGTGAAAGTTTGCAAATTCAAGCCTTCTGACGTAAAACCCAAACCTGGAAAAACCCGTGTGCAGGCTCTCTGTAGCTTTGCACAGCCTCCCCCACCAGGAGTAACTCATGGTGTTTGGAAGCTGTTAAATGCTATGAACCAAGACCAAGTGGCACTTGAAGCTAGAAATGACCTGTGCATTTTAGAGCTGGGAAAGCATCTTTACAACAAGTATGGATCAAGAGTTAAAATGCATGAATACATCCGTCAAAAGATGAGAGAGCTTGGAAGACTCCTCATATGTACTAGAGAGGTAACACCCCTTACATCTATTAAAGAGCTCATCCATCCCACAAACTTCATGCATGCCGTTAATGCAGTTAAAAGAACAGCTGGATACATCGAAGAGACCAATGTATATGAAAAGGCTAGTGTTGCTGTGAAACTTGGTCATAGTCTGAACAAAATCGCAATGCTTATTGAGAGCCATTCTACCATCAATGGAGACAAAGCAAGTGCAAATTTTGCGAGCAGCTTCCAACAGCTGTATCAAACCCGATGGCCCGAGTACATTTCTTCAACAGCCCGGCGAACAATGGAGGAAGCCAAGTGGAACTGCCCACATTTGCTCCCGTTCACTGAAGATGTCAAACGTCTCCATGTGCATCTTGATGAGCAAGAGAAAGTGTACCGCAAACTCTTGTCAACACAGCCATCATCTCAGCATTGGTCAAAATTGGCGAAGGTTATATTAACTCAGGTTATGCTTTTCAATCGTAGGCGAGAAGGGGAAGTGTCACAAATGCCTTTGTCCGCATACACCTCCAGCAACCAAACAGAAGCTCATCCGGATATTAGCATGGCCCTTACAGAGTTGGAAAATAAACTGTGTCAGTACTTCAAGCGTATAGAGATCAGAGGCAAAAGAGGCAGAAAAGTTCCAGTGCTTATTACTCCTTCATTGCAAGTCGATCAGCCTGCTGATTAAAAACCGGAGCAAGTGTGGAGTACTGAATGAGAACCCTTTCCTCTTTGCACGTCCTTCTGCAATGACCTTTTTCAGAGGCTCTGACTGCATCCGTGAATTTGCAGGTGCATGCAATGCTAAGAATCCTCAAACTCTAACTTCCACCAAGTTGAGGAAACAGATTGGTACCCTCTCTGAAGTGTTAAATCTGAGCAACACTGAGCTTGATCAGCTGGCTGACTTCCTAGGCCATGATATTAGGATACATTGTCAGTTTTACCGCTTACCTGAGGGGACCCTTCAGCTGGCCAAAATGAGCAAAATACTTCTGGCCCTCGAAAAAGGACGCTTGGCAGACTTTAAAGGGAAAAATCTTGATGAAATCATCATTGATCCAGAAGGTACTATACACTGTTACTGTGACCATTGTCTGAATTTAATTAATTTAGAGATATTGTTTTTTTGTTTTTTTTTTGATTCTGTAATAGTTTACACAAATTGTAATATAGGTTTTTGGGAATGCTTTGGAATAATATGCATGTATTACCTTAAATAAACATTTAATTTAAAATTTAAATTAAAGTTAAATGATTTATTTCTGTGTTTTCTACCCACAGAGAACGTTACAGTGGACAGTGATTTAGAGGAGTCTACTTCCAATCCGAAAGGTAACAATTTCATTTAGCCAGTTTGCTCCAATTTATTTTTGCCTAATTCTAAATTATGTTGTTTCTAGGGATGGCAAATTGGTTTGAAATGTGTGGTTCATCTTTAGATTATTTTTCTCACTTTCTACTGACTACATGCACAAATTACTTTAGCATGTTGCTTAGGCATTTCCAGTTTAGTTTTTTCCCTCGTGGTTTGCGCATGAGCCTGCACGCACCTCAAAACTCTTTTGCCAACTTCTAAAGCCTGCTCAAAGTTGCTTTATGTTGTTAAATGGCATCATAAGCTAATTTGCATAATCATTACATAATTGATATATTAATATTTGTCAAAATACAACACCAATTGAGATTGAGAGAGCGGCTTTATTCGCTAGACTTAAACCTAAAAATACTCCTGTATATATGGTGTATTTGGAAAATGCAGTGTTTTAAAATTATCATTCTGCTTTTTATGCACAAAATACAGATTGTGTGTTTATCAACCAGTATAGCTATTTTCCTTTAAGGATAATTCTGGTATTTAGCACTTTGAGTCTCTTGTCTGGTTTGTTTTGGATGAACTAGAGTGGTGGACACAGAAATGTTGACGATGGGTCCTGTCTCGACTTTTTGACTCGTTTAGAATCGCCTTTGACCGCTTCAGAGTGGCTGTCTACGGGCATGCACGAACATGTCCTTAAAACAACCCTTAACGTTCGTTTTCAAAACTGTGCAACCCACTGAGTGGTTAGTGGTGTTCGTTGATGTTCCAAAACAAGTAGCGTAGCGAAATACAGTTTCTGTCATGTTTTATTTGCCATTTTGTAAAATCCCATTGATTTCTGTTGGAGGACTCATTGCTCGTTGATATTACTGCGCTACCGGGAACGGAAAAGATGCTTCAGACTCAAATATCGAGCGGAAGTTTATACGCGGTTGTGAGGTATCTGGAAAAAGTTCCACTATAGCAAATAACACGGATTGAAATCATACATTGTGCCGATATATTTGTTTTTAATCATCAACGAACACCACTAACCACTCGGTGGGTTGCACAGTTTTGAAAACGAACATTAAGGGTTGTTTTAAGGACATGTTCATGCATGCCCGTAGCCAGCCACTCTGAAGTGGTCAAAGGCGATTCTAAACGAGTCAAAAAGTCGAGACAGGACCCATCGTCAACATTTCTGTGTCCACCACTCTAGTTCATCCAAAACAAACCAGAAAAGAGACTCAGTGCTAAATACTGGAATTATCCTTTAACGCCCATCTTGGTTTTGGTACTGGAATGCAGTCAACTATATTTTCCAGCCGCTGAATGATGTAGACTTTTCCAGATTCTGACTAAGCTAGCTTGCTGCAATAGTGACGTCACATGCATGCGATGATTTCAAATGTGAATAGGGATGATTGGATTGTTAATTTTTTTTTAGCAATTGTGACTTTTTGGATGGTGACTAATATTACTGAAATTTTATTAGTAATTGGTTGCACTACTAGTTACCAGGGAAAGTAATTGTATTACTGTGCATTACAAGTACTCAGTGGAAGTATGATCCCCCATGGGTTAGAAGTAAGTTTAAATAACTGGTTAAAAAATATTACAAAATCCTCTTTTTATTCCAAAAAGTAATACAATTTAATATTTTATTTTCAGCGTTTTATTCCAGTCCCCAGGACACACCTCCCAGAATATTTTAGAGGACTCCCTAATTAAACACTTTTTACATGAGGCATGTAAAACACCTCAAAATTCTGGTAGGTGGGTCCCCAGGAATGAAGTTGAGAACTGCACTTTATGTTCTCAAGTTATTTTGGTTGCACTTAAAACAGTGATAAAAAATAATAACAGATGCGGGGTAGCTTTGTCAGTTTAATGAAGATATGTGTTAATACTCAGACTGGCATAATTTTTACTTTCAGAGTGCACTACAGGATCATCACCACAGTACCCTGAATGTGAAGACCGCACACTTCCAGCAGACCCAGTGTCCAAAAAAAAGAGGGGTATGTTGATTTTAATTTCAACTGATTGATGGTTAATATGTTCTCCAGTTGCATTAGGTTTCTATTTACAACATGATTTTTGAAGCATTTCAATATTCTAACTACGGAAGATTATTGAGATTATTTCTAACAATGAATGTCTCAAGCTGATCTCAAGGATCCGTATCTTGGACCGATTAAGCATTTAAGCAACTTCTTACTAGTGAAATGCTAAGATATATGATGTAGGCCTACTTGTTCCCTCTACAGGTCACATCAAGAGGACAGCCTGGAACAAACAAGAAATCGATGCAGTAGAGAACCACATGATGATGTTCATAAAGAACCGCAAAGTTCCAGGGAAGGCAGACTGCGTAAGGTGTTTGGAAGCTGAACCATCTGCTCTAAAACAGAGAGAATGGTCAGCTCTGAAGTTTTATATCAAAAATCGAATCTCCGCTCTACAAAGAAAAGATCTAACACACTAATATGGAAGTAAAATAATGACAAATGTTTTTGAAACTGAAAAGCTTGTTTTAAAACCTATAATATTGAATAAAACCTATAATATTCGACCGGCAATCCATTCGATCCATTCGATCCATTTTATTTCGCTTCCACAAATTTAGTGGTTCAAATTCGACAGAAAATTCAACATTGACATCCAGGAACTGCAGGAAAAGCAGTAGTTTGCCGATTGATGATCTCCATAGCTGTTAGTCAGCCTCACCAGCAGGGGTGCAAGCGGCTGTTGACGAAGAAAACTATAGAGTAACGGGTGAGAGACTCATTCATTCGTTGAATTACAGAAATGGAGCGAGCAGTGGGCTATTTGTGATTATTATCAGGGTGATGAATTGTGAGGATTATCATATGGAAAAGCTGATAAAGACACACAAGCTGTGTTTACATTGAAGTCTTCACTGTTACTTTTGTACATGCAAGTTTTGCACAGCTTTCTCTGTCGTGACCGAGATAGTTATTCCCCGATGCTGATGTACAGATCAAACGTTAAATCTGAGGTAGTAGACATACATTTCTCTCGGTTGTTTAGTTTTCAGAACTTTATATTGCGGTGCTGTGCTGCAGAACTGGGGATTCCCTTAATACGTCACTCTCCAGGATTCCCCTGTGGTCTCAAGACACTCAAAGTAACTCGATGGACAAAATACAGTGATATAAAAGACCAAACTCCCACCTTATTGGGGATGTAGGCGATATTAATAGGCTACAGGCAAGCAGATGGACCAGCATATGAACGTAACACGCAAAGTTTCACGCTTAGCGATTCCCAGTGAAGTACTGGCATAAGTTCGCCTGACACTGGATATTCGCACATTTAGGGACCGTTTAGGGACACACGTTTCTAACTTCAATAGCATTTGAAGAGAATGACTTAGTCATAAAACCATCTGTAAAGTAAAAGTGTGCATCATGGCACCTACATTAACACTTTACAGTTGGTTTTATGACTTAAGTCATTCTCTTCAAATGCTATTGAAGTTAGAAACGTGTGTACCAATGTCTTATGTAACTTTAGAGACGGTCCCTAAATGTGCGAATATCCAGTGTCAGGCGAACTTATGCCAGTACTTCACTGGGAATCGCTTAGCATGAAACTTTGCGCGTTACGTTCATATGCTGGTCCATCTGCTTGCCTGTAGCCTATTAATATCGCCTACATCCCCAATAAGGTGGGAGTTTGGTCTTTTATATCACTGTATTTTGTCCATCGAGTTACTTTGAGTGTCCTGAGACCACAGGGGAATCCTGGAGAGTGACTATTGAGGGAATCCCCAGTTCTGCAGCACAGCCACAATATACAGTTAAGAAAATGAAACAACCGAGAGAAATTTATGTCTACTACCTCAAATTTAACGTTTGATCTGTACATCAGCATCGGGGAATAACATAATCCCGGTCACGACAGAGAAAGCTGTGCAAAACTTGCATGTACAAAAGTAAAAGTGAAGACTTCAATGTAAACAGCTTTTGTGTCTTTATCAGCTTTTCCATATGATAATCCTCACAATTCATCACCCTGATAATAATCACAAATAGCCCACTGCTCGCTCCATTTCTGTAATTCAACAAATGAATGAGTCTCTCACCCGTTACTCTATAGTTTTCTTCGTCAACAGCCGCTTGCACCCCTGCTGGTGAGACCGTCTACAGCTATGGAGATCATCAATCGGTAGTCTACTGCTTTTCCTGCAGTTCCTGGATGTCAATGTTGAATTTTCTGTCGAATTTGAACCACTGAATTTGTGGAAGCGAAATAAAATGGACCGAAAATTGCCGGTCGAATATTATAGGTTGTATTTTTAAACAGAACGAACATTTTGGAAGTGAAATCTGAAAGGTGAATATGGATTATTGAATTAAGAATGAAAATGTGTGTGAAATGTTTTGCATTGAAATATTCACAGCTTAAATATACAACCATGTTGAATTTCAGCCCATAAAAATGCATGGCCTGAAAATACAATGCATTAAAATGTAAGCAGGGTTAATGCACTGCATATTTTTTCTAGTAGTGCAATTCAACAAGCTTTTCAGTTTCAAAAACATTTGTCATTATTTTACTTCAATACACTAATATTGACACCATGTTGAGTATTGGTCACCAGGTTATATCTTAATCTTGCCTGTATGGATTTGTTGATTCAGTTCTTTTCAAATGTTTTTAAAGTGTTTCAAATAACTTTTATACTGCAGTTAATGATTTATTTTGTTTTTTTAGCAAGTTTTCATAATTGTTTTTTTAAATGTCAAATGTTTACTATACACGCAGGCATGCAAAAGTTTCATGCTGAAGTTTCTTTACTTATTGACAGTACGTTTTGAGAAACTGTTTAGAAGTGTTTGTCAAGGGTTTTATTAATTAATATGAACATGAGCATGGAATAGTCTTATGCTAGATCTATTTGTTGACAGACATTTGATGCAAGTTTTGAAAATGTTAACATTACATGTCACAGATAATTATTTATACACGCATGTACATGTCTACATATATGTACGTATGTTTGTGTGTATGTAGGTTATACTTTTTAGAAGTAAAAACATTTAATGTTGCTTTCTATAAATAAAGAGCTCAAAAGTAGATTCTCTTTTTACACTGCTTTTTAAAAAGTGCCTTTTAAAAATTGTGTTACTGGGGCAGTCTTCTCAAAATTAGTTGATACAAGGATAAAAGTAGCTATGTACGTTTGACCCCACGATGACCTAAAACTAGTTTGGTGTGTGTACGTTTGACCCCACGATGACCTAAAACTAGTTTGGTGTGTGTACGTTTGATCCCCACGATGACGTAAAACTAGTTTGGTGTGTATACGTTTGACCCCACGATGACCTAAAACTAGTTTGGTGTGTGTACGTTTGACCCCACGATGACCTAAAACTAGTTTGGTGTGTGTACGTTTGATCCCCACGATGACGTAAAACTAGTTTGGTGTGTGTACGTTTGACCCCACGATGACCTAAAACTAGTTTGGTGTGTGTACGTTTGATCCCCACGATGACCTAAAACTAGTTTGGTGTGTGTACGTTTGATCCCACGATGACCTAAAACTAGTTTGGTGTGTGTACGTTTGATCCCCACGATGACCTAAAACTAGTTTGGTGTGTGTACATTTGATCCCCACGATGACCTAAAACTAGTTTGGTGTGTGTACGTTTGATCCCCACGATGACTAAAAACCAGTTGTGTGTATTGGCGGACCTCAGATTTACACAAGACCTGAAATGACCCCATAAGTAGCCACTGTGTCATGTTTGAAAATTTTATAGCAAAATATTTGTAATCTGAAAGGACATTTTCTAAACTGATATTGTATTAGTTGACATAATATTTTTTTTAGGTCTTAAAGTTTATTAGAAAGGGTGGTCCCCATTATGTAGCATTTCTGACAGGTGACCCCCACAATGCATATAAACAAGTATGTGTGTGTGTGTGTTTCTGTGTGTGTGTGTTTGTGTGTGTTGTATCAACCATTGGACAGTCTGAATATAGGTCTATTTGACCTGTGCAGTGTGTGTGTGTGTGTTGTATCAACCATTGGACAGACTGAATATAGGTCTATTTGACCTGTGCAGTGTGTTTCTGTATGTGTGTGTGTGTGTGTGTATCTGTGTGTAAAATTAGGTAGAAAGTTAGGTAGCAGCAGAAAGTAAGGTAGAACAGTTAGCCTATATGTATTAGTATGTAGATACAATGGGTTATACTACCGGTCACTATTGTTGCCGTTGACATGTTTGTGAGTGCTATGACCACATTAAAAAAAGTTGAGTAATTGCAAATGCATATATCAATACTAGACACCTTAAACATGATGTGTACCAAAAATCTATGTCCTATCTTTATGTTAACATACTTTACTAACATATTCTTTGGGAGCTTTCTTCCTGCCATCCTCTTCTCTTGGCGCAAACAGGAAGTAAACAGCTCTGGTCATGTGACAATTTACAGTAAACATGCGACACTGCACATATTTCATTGAGACCCTTTATTATATCAATATCTGCTGGAAATGCATTGATAGATCATTTAGTAACATTTTTATAGCCTTAGAAATGAAACATTTTTTTACGGTCACTTTTGTGACCGGTGGGATTAAATGGGTTAATAAAAGTAGAATTTCAGAACTCTATTTTCATGTCAAATAGCCATGTCAAGGTTCAGTATATTGTCCTGTGTTATATTATCAACAGAATAATAAAGCTTTTATTCCCATTCATTCATTAGGACAATAGAAAATATAGATTTTATGTTTAAATCAATCATGGATATCCAATTTGGTAACACTTTATTTTGATAGTCCGTTTGTTGAGATTTTACTAGTTTACAAGTGAGCCTCCAGTGACAGGTTCTACTTTTCTAAAAGTGTCTACTTTTAAACAAACAATTCAAAACGAAAGAAAACAGACAGCTCTCTGCTTATGTAAGTTAATCCGTATGCAATTTGCATTTCTCTCTGGCGCGTTCACTTAACTTACAGCGAAGATCGCCAATCAGCATCGTCAACCTCATCTTTGCAGCCGACTGTGACAAAAAAAAACCCATTTGTTTATTAAACAATTAAAATGTGTGTGTGAATGTTGTTGCCGAGGGCACAGGAAATTGTAAATCCGGCTCTGGATCGGAGGTGTAAGCGCTCACTCCACAGACCAGGTAGGAAAATATCAGGGAAACTGAGGCTTGGTATTAGCCTACTCCAGACTTTATTCATAGGGATCGATTCGCCTATAATCTAATTTGTTTTTTAAGTAGCGTTGTTTGGCTTCATTATTAAGTTTGTAAGTATACGGTATAGCCAACTTTTTTTGTCACGGCCCATAACTTTTTCTCTTTCTTTCTCGGTGCCGGTGGAGACCGGTCGGCTACGCTATTACTTTATTCCGAACGCTTCTGCGTTGCCTCTAAAATGGCCGCCGTTACCCACAATGCATCATTCCATAACGTCTACGCCCGAGCTCTATACAAAACTATTATATACTGCCAGAGAGGACTGCAACACATCGTCATTTGAGCGACTTTTGGTACCGATTTACATTTTCGCAATAAATTATTATGATTACACATCTGTTGTTTTTCTTCATAATTTTAGCCTGCATAGTTTTAAGAAATGGTTATGGGTAGGTTTAGGGGCAGGAGTAGGATTAATGTTAGTGGCTCAAAATATATTTTAATGCTATTAATAAAACTGGAATTTCCCTACACATCTCTGTCCATAAAGTGTTTTATTCTTTTTATATTCTGTATAAAATGAGTAATTTATATTTAGGTTTGGGAGTAGGGTTAAGGGAACTTACATTTATCTATAAAACAGTATAAGGGAAATGATACAGATCTTTATGATTCGTAAACGTTTTGTAGCTGTGAATTCGTAATAATTCTACGTCGCAGACATGTCTGTATCATACGTTTCAGCATCTATCCAAACGTACAAAAAAAGTATGTTTTCAATCTGTTGATAGGTTATAGACTTTCTACTGATATAAACTATTTTTCACTTTAATTAGATAGTCCTAAAATGTATCTACTAACACTTAGTGGATAATGTCTATTAATAGTCTACTGATCATAAACAATTTATTTGTTGACAAGCAACAGATCTAATCTTTAGTTGACTATCAACAGATTATCTACAAATGGTTAACAATTTTTTAAAAACAGTTTTAAATCAGCTAAAATAATCATTCATTTGATGCATATGAGACCCCTTGAGTAGGATATACAGTATCATATACTTCATATGCTGACATGACTGTTGACTTTTAACTGACAGATTGATCTTGAGTTGTTGGTACTCAATCTACAGAAAGTTAGTTGACAATTGAAAGTTAGTCGCCAATTGGTTAATAACCTGTTGCAAAATAATATTGACAGTCAACAGGCACTTTTTCGTAAAATCTGTAGATTAACACTTGAATTGTACCTCTATAGGCAGTCAGTTGAACGTATGTTACTTGTCAGTTGAAACAGTGTTGTTGAATCAAATCAAATCAAATCAAGTATATTTGTATAGCGCTTTTCACAATACAGATTGTATCAAAGCAGCTTCACAGTATTAAAATAAAATAATACAACAAAGTTTGTTTCTAGTGGAATTTATTGATTGATAGAATAAAATTAAATATCCCCAAAATATCCCCAACTGAGCAAGCCAAAGGCAACAGTGGCAAGGAACCGAAAAAACTCCATCAAGCGGCCTAATGGTGTCCTAAAACTCCATCAGGTGACCTAATGGAGAAAAAAAAAAACCTTGGGAGAACCCAGGCTCAGTCGGGGGCCAGTTCTCCTCTGGCATTTATGAACTAGAGGCCGGATTGTAGTTTGAAACTGTGAGATTAACAATATTATATGAATGCCTGGCTGAAAAGATGCGTCTTTAATCTAGTTTTAAACTGGGAGAGCGAGTCCGAGCAACGAACAGTATCAGGAAGGCTATTCCAGAGTTTTGGAGCCAAATGTGAAAATGCTCTCCCTCCTTTGGTTGATCTGGATATCCTAGGTATGACCAAAAGCCTTGAATTTATTGATCTTAAAGAGCGCGATGGATTATAGGGCGATAGAAGATCCGTTAAATAGACTGGAGCTAAGCCGTTTAGGGCTTTATAAGTCAGTAGCAATACCTTATAATTAATACGGAACTTTATAGGTAGCCAATGTAGTGATGATAAAATCGGTGTTATATGATCATATTTTCTTGATCTAGTAATAACTCTAGCGGCTGCATTTTGGACTAACTGTAGCTTGTTTATTGAGGATGCAGGACAACCGGCTAATAAAGCATTACAGTAATCTAGTCTCGAGGTCATGAATGCATGAACTAACTTTTCTGCATCAGAAACTGATAGCATATTACGTAGCTTAGCAATGTTTCTAAGGTGGAAAAAGGCTGTTTTTGTAACATACGAAATATGATTTTCAAAAGACAGGTTACAATCGAGTATAACACCCAGGTCTTTTACTGTAGAGGATAAAGTAACAGGACATCCTACAATGTCAAAGTTGTATTGTGAGAGGTTCTGTGGGCGGTTTTTTGAACCGATAAGTATTACCTCTGTCTTGTCTGGATTTAATAATAGAAAATTACGCGTCATCCAATCTTTTATATCTTTAACACACTCTGTCAATTTGGATAATTTAGCGTTTTCATCCGGCCGTGATGAAATATATATTTGAGTGTCATCAGCATAACAATGGAAACTAATTCCATGTTTCCTTATAATATTTCCAAGTGGCAGCATATATATTGAGAATAACAGAGGGCCCAACACAGATCCCTGCGGCACTCCATAGTTTACTGGAATTATAATCGATTTTTCTCCATTTAAATAGACAAAATGGTAGCGGTCTGATAAGTATGATCTAAACCAGCTTAATGCTTGTCCCTGAACACCAGTATAATTTTGTAGTCGATCTAAGAGTATTGTATGATCTATAGTATCGAACGCAGCACTTAGATCAAGTAAAACTAGTATTGAGATGCAGCCTTGGTCAGAAGCTAAGAGTAAATCATTTGTGATTTTAACGAGCGCAGTTTCAGTGCTATGATGCGGCCTGAATCCTGACTGAAACTTTTCATAGATATCATTTTCTTGCAAGAAAGAGCCCAGTTGAGTGGACACAACTTTTTCTAGTAATTTAGACATAAAAGGTAGATTTGAAATGGGTCTATAATTTGCTAGATTATGCGGGTCTAATTGTGGTTTCTTAATGAGAGGTTTTATCACTGCCAGTTTAAATGTTCTTGGAACATGACCTAAAGATAAAGACGAGTTAATAATATTGAGGAGAGGCTCTTCCACTACAGGTAACACTTCCTTCAGTAGTTTAGTTGGTATAGGATCTAATAAACATGTTGTTGTTTTAGATGAAGTGATAAGTTTATTTAACTCTTTTTGTTCTATAGTTGTAAAGCACTGTAATTGTTCTTGCGGGGTGATAATTGAGGCTGAATTATAAGGTGCGATTGAGGATTGAACGTTTACAATTGTGGTTCTGATGTTTTCTATTTTCTCAGTGAAGAAGTTCATGAAATCATTACTACTAAACTGTGACGGGATATTTTGTTCGGGTGACGTCTGTTTATTTGTTAGTCTAGCCACGGTGTTAAATAAAAACCTAGGATTGTTTTGGTTGTTTTCTATTAGTTTGCGGAGATGCTCAGCCCTGGCTGCTTTTAGGGCCTTTTTATAACGTGACATACTGTCTTTCCACGCGATTCTAAAGACCTCTAAATTAGTTTGTTTCCATTTACGCTCTAAATTACGGGTTTCTCTCTTTAGAACATGCGTAGTATTATTGTACCATGGTGCTTTAATTTTCTCTGTGACCTTTTTTAATCTAACGGGTGCAACAACATCCAATGTTCTAGAGAGAATGGTGCTCATAGTGCTAGTTAGTTCTTCTAGTTCATCTGTTTGTTTGGGTTCAGGCAGCAGCTGAGACAGATCAGACAAGCAACTCGAGAAATTATCTATGGTGGATGGAAGGATTGTTCTGCCTGGTCGAAAACGCGGCGCCGCATGACATATTACAGCAGTACGTAATATGCAAGTTACCAAGTAATGGTCAGTGACATCATCACTTTGTGGAATGATATCTATATCGGTTGGATCGGTTCCATATGATATAATTAAATCGAGTGTGTGATTAAGACGATGAGTTGGTCCGGTGACGTTTTGTTTGACCCCAAAGGAATTTAATAAATCTGTAAACGCAGCCCCTAACGCATCATTTGGATTATCTACGTGTATGTTAAAATCTCCAACAATTAATGCTTTATCTACATTGACCAATAGATCTGAGAGAAAATCTGCAAACTCTTTTAGGAAATCAGCGTAAGGCCCAGGCGGTCTATATACGGTAGCCAAGGCTAGAGATAATATGGATTTTTTTCTAACATCTAAGAGCGTAACATTTAGTACAAGTATTTCAAACGAAATAAACTTATAACCCGTTTTCTGAGTAACATTGAGAATATCTCTATAGACCGCTGCAACACCGCCGCCACGACCAATCAGACGGGGTTCGTGCTTATAGGAGTATCCTGATGGAGTAGACTCATTTAGACCGAAATAATCATTAGGTTTAAGCCAAGTTTCAGTAAGGCAAAGTACATCGAAGCTATTATCCGTGACTATTTCATTTACAATAACTGCCTTAGGTGTGAGTGATCTAATGTTTAGAAGACCTAGCTTTAGAAATTGTTTTTGGTTACTAATAGCAACATTTTCTGGTTTAATAACAATTAGATTTTTTCTAGATCCTGCAGTAGATTTATTATTTGATCTCACTAAACGAGGAATAGACACAGTTTCTATGCAATGTTCTACACTATTTAAATCAGTTAATTTGGTGCAGCAGAGACTATGATTTGAACTTTTGGTTACTAGTCAAAAGGTATTTAACATTTTGGAGATGTTATCTGACAGAAGATCCGATCCGAATCTGCTTGGGTGTAAGCCATCAGCACGGTAAAGCCTAGGACGCTCCCAAAACAGATTCCAATTATTTACAAAGAGCAGTTTCTGCTCATTGCACCATGATATTAACCATTCATTTAGCGCGAATAATCTACTAAACTTTTCATGACCTAGTCGGTACGTGGGAAGCGGTCCTGACACAATGATCGTTATATCAGGCGATGTGCTGCGTACCGTATCGATCAGATTCCTGAAGTCTTTCTTCAGAACCTCTGTCTGTCGCAGCCTGATGTCGGCCCCTCCCGCGTGCAGGACCACAGTTCCGACGCGCTCGTTCAGAATGTCAACTGATGAATGTCAACTGATGCACTGTTGACAAGCTACTGAATGGCTACTAATAACTAGTAAAGTCTCAACAAACGGACTATCAAAATAAAGTGTTACCTCACATTTTTAAAACAAAAAATACATAAATGATATTTAATAATCCATTTAATTAATTTGTGAGGATGCGTATTTGGGGAATATAATACTTCTTGGATCTATGCTCTCCCTGTCACAGAGTCAGCCACACGGTCACATCCCCAATCATCACTCAATCACCAGGACCCGCCCACTCGTTCACAATCACCAGATTACTGACTCGCTGCACCTGCACTCCCTCATCAACACACCCTTTATATGCCCCGTTCACCTTTCACTCCTTCTCTGGTCTTGTTGCACTATACGCTGCTTTATGTCAAACTCCTTACAATCTACTCACCTGAGATCGTCTCTTCCTGTATCCCGTCTTCCTGATCCAGATCGCCTGTCTTCATGTTCACTTGTCACCTGCACAGAGAATCCACTTCAGTTATCGCCAGCTAAGTCACCATCATCATTCTACAAGACACCATCCTCTCACCATTATCTGGTTCCTGTTGTTCCACCACCACTCTGCTTTTAATAAACACTGTGTGCACCTAAACCTGTCTGTCTCCTCCTTTGTTTGTGACACTCCCTTCACGAGTCACATATTCTCCATGTTTGTTTGACCTTCTATTCTCTTTAGTGGTGTATCTCAGCTCCACTGAACCAAGTGCCATACTGTCAATTTTGGTCTGGTTAATTTAGCATAGAAATATTACTGTGATGAAAAAAAACATTGTTTGCTTTCCTTTGCTTTATGCTTCTAAAAAGCTGGTGTGTACTGATGATAACTAAAGAAAAATGTTTTCAGAGTTTCATGCATGAAGAAAGATGTTAATGTGGGTACAATATTCACAGAGTAATAACACTATGAAAAATCATTCTT